>NC_074669.1:21337120-21687158 GCF_029448725.1 Salvelinus fontinalis
CGGTGCCTCCAGTTCCGGCACCACGCACTAAGCCTCCTGTGCGTCTCCAGAGCCCTGAACACACTGTATCTTCTCCCCCTACTAATCCTGATGTGCTTGTCCTCAGCCCGGTGTCACCAGTGCCGGTACCTCGCATCAGGGATAGAGTAGGCTTTGAGAGTACAGTGTGCCCTGTCCCTGCTCCCCGCACTAGTAGGAAGGTGCTTATCCTTAGCACGGTGCCTCCAGTTCCGGTACCACGCACCAGGTCTACAGTGCGCCGTATCCGGCCAGAGCCATCCGTCTCCCCAGCGCCATCTGAGCCATCCGTCTCCCCAGCGCCATCTGAGCCATCCGTCTCCCCAGCGCCATCTGAGCCATCCGTCTCCCCAGCGCCATCTGAGCCATCCGTCTCCCCAGCGCCGTCTGAGCCATCCGTCTGCCATGAGCCTGCAAAGCCGCCCGTCTGCCATGAGCCTACAGAGCCGTCCGCCAGACAGGAGCCGCTAGAGCCGTCCGCCAGACAGGAGCCGCTAGAGCCGTCCGCCAGACAGGAGCCGCTAGAGCCGTCCGCCAGACAGGATCCGCCAGAGCCGTCCGCCAGACAGGATCTGCCAGAGCCGCCAACCAGACAGGATCTGCCAGAGCCGCCAACCAGACAGGATCTGCCAGAGCCGCCAGCGAGCCATGAGCAGCCAGAGCCGTCAGAGAGCCATGAGTGTCGAGAGCCGTCAGCCCGCCATGAGCGTCGAGAGCCGTCAGCCCGCCATGAGCGTCGAGAGCCGTCAGCCCGCCATGAGCGTCGAGAGCCGTCAGCCCGCCATGAGCGTCGAGAGCCGTCAGCCCGCCATGAGCGTCGAGAGCCGTCAGCCCGCCATGAGCGTCGAGAGCCGTCAGCCCGCCATGAGCGTCGAGAGCCGTCAGCCGCCATGAGCGTCGAGAGCCGTCAGCCTGCCATGAGCGTCGAGAGCCGTCAGCCTGCCATGAGCGTCGAGAGCCGTCAGCCTGCCATGAGCGTCGAGAGCCGTCAGCCTGCATAGACCTGCCAGAGTCCCTCAGCCAGGATCTGCCAGAGTATATCAGCCGGGACCTGCCCCTTGTCCCGGTGTTGCCCCTTGTCCCGGTGCTGCCCCTTGTCCCGGTGCTGCCCCTTATCCCGGTGCTGCCCCTTGTCCCGGTGCTGCCCCTTATCCCGGTGCTGGTCTTTATCCTGGTGCTGCCCCTTATCCTGGTGCTGCCCCTTGTCCCGGTGCTGCCCCTTGTCCCGGTGCTGCCCCTTGTCCCGGTGCTGCCCCTTGTCCCGGTGCTGCCCCTTGTCCCGGTGCTGCCCTTTGTCCCGGTGCTGCCCCTTCTCCTGGTGCTGGCCGTTTATTTAGGGGATGTGAGTTTTAGGGTGGTCATTGGGAGGGGAAGACAGAAACGGGGAGTGACTATGGTGGTGTGGGGACAGCGTCCAGAGCCGGAGCCACCACCGTGGTCAACTGCCCACCCAGACCCTCCCCTGGACTTTGTGCTGGTGCGCCCGGCGTTCGCACCTTGAGGGGGGGGTTCTGTAACGGTCCTGACCTGTTTTATGTTGTTTTTGTATGTGTTTAGGTCAGGGCATGTGTTTTGGGTGGGCAGTCTATGTTATCTGTTTCTATGTTGGTTTTGGTTGCCTGGTATGGCTCTTAATTAGAGGCAGGTGTTTTGCGTTCTCCTCTAATTAAGAGTCATATTTAGGTAGGTTGTTCTCACTGTTTGTTTGTGGGTGATTGTCTCCTGTGTCTGTGTCGATGTTACACCATACGGGAATGTTTCGGTTTGTTCGTGCGTTTATGTAGTCTGTTCCTGTGTCAGCGTGCTTCGTGTATTTGTAAGTTCGTTTGTTCAGGTCTGTCTACATCGTTTTGTTATTTTGTTAGTTATATCAAGTATAGTTCGTTTTCGTCTTTGTCTGTTTTGTTTATTTAATAAATCATCATGTATTCACAACCCGCTGCGCCTTGGCTCGATCACTACACCTCCTCTTCTTATGAAGAGAGAGAGGAACGCCGTTACACAATGCAGCAGTTTTTATCTCAATATCACATCATTTTGGAATTAATAATTAAATACTTTACTGTGATTGTTTTCAATTAAAATGGTAAAAACGAAACAACATTTGCTTCTTAGCAAAGAGCAATTTCTCAAGCAAGAATGTTTCTAGGACTGTCTGGGAGTGGATTTAAGTGGGGAGGGAAGGCAGAGAGGTTTGGAACTTCTTTCTTATTGGTCTATTAACTAATTTACTGCCTGGTGATGTCACCGGGCAGGCCAAAACTACATCCCAACAAAACAGGCTGAAATGTTGTTTTCAAATAGCTCATACACTAAAAGAGTATTATCATAATTTTCACAATTTCACAGTATTATTCCAACCTCATAGTGTAGAAATATGTTAAAGGAAACATTGGTAGAGCATATGCGATGGCCCTACCATGCTTTCCCTGGCTAGCAATGTTTAATCAGAGCTTATTAAATTTCCTTTTGAAATATCTAGAAACGTGACTGTTTGTTGTCAGGTGTCAACATTCATGAATGCACCTCGTGTCTTTTTAACTGAATAGTTAAAATCTAAGACTTTATTGACTCTCTGTTTGTCTGCCTGCCTATCTCTCACCACCTGTGTTGTAATGAGCACAACTCAAAAATACATAGGAGAATGTCTTACTTAACAAAGGAGGCACAGCATCTCTCCATGTCATACAAGTGGACTGAGCATGGGGGAGTTATTTATAGTCAGGCAGTATCCTTAGACACCGTGCTTCTACACCTGCATTGCTTGCTGTTTGGGGTTTTAGGCTGGGTTTCCATACAGCACTTTGAGATATCAGCTGATGTAAGAAGGGCTTTATAAATACATTTGATTTGACATTTGATTTGTTTCCTTGAAACTGGAATCCTTAATGGTGAAACACCCATGTCCGTTTGCGTTATTACTACAACAAAGAGCACAATATGTACTGCAATTTTTATTACCATGCTGCGCAACGCTCCTCAACTTGGCAACATAAAACATTAACGGTGGTGGGGCGGACAGTGGAGCTGTTTCCCCCTACTGCGGATTCCATCTAACTGTACAGCTCTATGGAAGGCCTGCATCTCATGACATTTTGTTGTGATCTGTGTGTAGAGTCGGTCTTTCTCATACCCTGCTTCCTCTCCTTGTTATGACCCCCTCTGCCTGTTCTTCCAGTTTATTGCTCAACATAAAATGTAGCATTGCTGACAGTCCATTAGCTCAGCAAGGATGATTCTGGCCTGTTTTCTGTTATACAGTGAACAGAGTATATTGACAGGAAGAGGAGTGTATCCAGCCAGACCATTGTGTCAACTGAGTGACGTAAGAATATTTCATTCGAAAATTTAACAAGGATACCCTGTCTTACAACTTCCTCAGTCCACAAAATGATGTCATCGTTTACAAAAACCTAGGTCAATAGTTGTAAAGGAAAGTTTTCAGATCCGCCTTCAGTTTGATAACACCTGAAATGGATGTTTTGGATCATAAAAGAGGATTCATTTGTTACTGGAGGGAAATTTAACGAGGTGATCTGTCTGAGTGAATATTATTTTACCCCTCTGATAATTGCTCATGAGGTGCAGACAAGGAATTTGAGGTTTTGTTTCTTCTGACATTTAGACCACGTGTCAACAGCCTCTTTGGTCAAAATATGTGTCATGCAAAAGCTGGCGATGCTGTAGTGTTACAGCCTCTCCCCTTAGTGTCAATCGTCTAGGTGATGTGGATAAGGCGGAGTCAGGCGCAGGCCACAGAGATGAGTAATAATCATAACTTTACTCTATAAACAATCTTCCATCAAGG
The DNA here is from genome assembly GCF_029448725.1 of Salvelinus fontinalis. Classification (NCBI taxonomy): domain Eukaryota; kingdom Metazoa; phylum Chordata; class Actinopteri; order Salmoniformes; family Salmonidae; genus Salvelinus; species Salvelinus fontinalis. Next base: position 21,340,947 of record NC_074669.1, read on the forward strand.
AGAACAACATTCCAGAGCACATAAACAAGACCACTTGACAACATAAAACACGCACAAAACCATGATGGAACCAGATGGTTAAATAGGGAATAAATTATAACTTAATGGAAACCAGGTGTGTACATTCAAGACCAAACAAAAGGAAAAAGAAATGTAGATTGGTGGAGACTAGAAAGCCGGTGACGTCGACCGCCTGACGTCGACCGCCGAACGCCGTCCGAACCAGGAGAGGCACCAACTTCGGCGGAAGTCGTGACAATACCCCCCCCCCCCCCCCCCCTTGACGCGCGGCTCCAGCTGCGCGCTGACACCAGCCACGGGGACGACCTGGAGGACGAGGCGCAGGACGATCCGGGTGGAGACGGTGAAATTCCTGCAGTAAGGAAGGGTCCAGGATGTCCTCCACCGGCACCCAGCATCTCTCCTCCGGACCGTACCCCTCCCACTCCACGAGGTACTGAAGGCCCCTCGCTCGACGCCTTGAGTCCATGATGGCTCGCACAGTATATGCCGGGGACCCCTCGATGTCCAGAGGGGTGGAGGAACCTCCCGCACCTCAGACTGCTGGAGCGGACCAGCCACCACCGGCCTGAGGAGAGACACATGGAACGAGGGGTTAATACAGTAATCTGGGGGAGCTGTAACCTATAACAAACCTCGTTCAGTCTCCTCAGGATTTTAAATGGCCCCACAAACCACGGACCCAGCTTCCGGCAGGGCAGACGAAGGGGTAGGTTTTGGGTCGAGAGCCAGACCCGGTCCCCCGCTGCATACACCGGGGTCTCACTGCGGTGGCGGTCGGCGCTCGCCTTCTGCCGACTGATGGCCCGTTGCAGACGCACATGGGCAGCGTCCCATGTTTCCTCCGAGCGCCGAAACCATTCGTCCACCGCAGGAGCTTCGATCTAGCTCTGATGCCACGGTGCCAGGACCGGCTGATAACCTAGTACAGACTGAAAATGAGATCGTTTAGTGGAGGAATGGAGGAGGGAGTTTTGGGCCATCTCTGCCCAGGGGATGAAAGCCGACCACTCCCCCGACCGGTCCTGGCAATAGGACCGCAGAAACCTACCCACATCCTGGTTAACTCTCTCCACCTGCCCGTTACTCTCGGGGTGAAAACCAGAGGTGAGGTTGACCGAGACCCCCAGGCGTTCCATAAACGCCCTTCAGACCCTAGACGTGAACTGGGGACCCCGATCAGAAACTATATCCTCAGGCACCCCGTAGTGCCAGAAGACGTGGGTGAACAGGGCCTCCGTAGTCTGTAGAGTCGTAGGGAGACCGGGCAAAGGAAGGAGACGGCAGGACTTAGAAAACCGATCCACAACGACCAGGATCATGGTGTTTCCCTGTGACAGAGGAAGATCCGTCACGAAATCCACCGATAGGTGTGACCACGGCCGTTGTGGAACGAGTAAGGGTTGTAATTTCCTCTGGACAGGTGTCTAGGTGCCTTGCACTGGGCGCACACCGAGCAGGAGGAAACATAAACTCTCACATCCTTAGCTAAAGTGGGCCACCAGTACTTCTCACTAAAACAGCGCACTGTCCGACCGATGCCAGGATGACCAGAGGAGGGTGACGTGTGGGCCCAACAGATCAAACGATCACGGACATCAGACGGAACGTACAAATGCCCAACTGGACACTGGGTGGGAGTGGAATCTGTACGTAACGCCCGCTCGATGTCCGCGTCCACCTCCCATGCCACCAGGTAAGAAGCCAGAATATGGGAAGCCTGAGTATGGGGAAGCCGGAGTATGGGGTCCTTGGACCGCTCCTTTGTGTCATACATCCGGGACAGTGCGTCTGCCTTAGCGTTCTGGGAACCTGGTCTGTAGGAAAGGGTGAAAACAAAATGGGTGAAAAACATTGCCCACCTTGCCTGGCGAGGGTTCAGTCTCCTCGCCGCCCGGATGTACTCCAGATTGCGATGGTCAGTCCAAATGAGGAAAGGGTGTTTAGCCCCCTCAAGCCAATGCCTCCACGCCTTCAGAGCCTTGACAACAGCCAACAGCTCCCGATCCTCCACATCATAGTTTCGCTCCGCAGGGCTGAGCTTCTTCGAAAAGAAAGCAGAGGGGCGGAGCTTTGGTGGCCTACCCGAGCGCTGAGATAGCACAGCTCCTATCCCAGTCTCGGACGCATCCACCTCTACTATAAATGCCAAAGAGGAATCAGGATAAGCCAGCACGGGAGCCGAGGTAAACAGAGCATTCAGGTGACAAAAAGCCCTGTCCGCCCCAGCCGACTACTGCAGTCGCACCGGTCCCCCCTTTAGCAAGGAGGTAATGGGAGCCGCTACCTGACAAAAGCCCCGGATAAACCTCCGGTAGTAGTTGGCAAACCCTAAGAACCGCTGCACCTCCTTTACCGTGGTTGGAGTCGGCAAATTAAGCACGGCTGAAATGCGGTCATTTTCCATCTCCACCCCTGTCGCGGACAGGCGGTACCCTAGGAAGGAGACGGACTGCTGGAAGAACAGACATTTCTCAGCCTTGACGTACAGGTCATGCTCCAACAGTCGATCAAGCACCTTGCGCACCAGGGACACATGCTCGGCGTGTATATTAGAATGTCTTCTATATACACCATTACACCCTACCCGTGCAGGTCCCTGAAAATCTCATCTACAAAGGATTGGAAGACTGATGGAGCATTCATCAACCCGTACAGCATGACGAGGTACTCATAGTGCCCAGAGGTGTTACTAAATGCCGTCTTCCTCTCATCCCCCTCCCGGATGTGCACCAGGTTGTAAGCGCTCCTGAGATCCAATTTTGTGAAAAAGTGCGCCCCGTGCAATGACTCTGTCACACTGGCTATGAGAGGCAGCGGGTAACTGTACTTCACCGTGATTTGATTTATACCTCGATATTCAATACACGGGCGTAAACCTCTATCCTTCTTCACAAAAAAGAAACTCGAGGAGGCAGGTGTAGTGGAAGGCCCAATGTACCCTGTCCCAGAGATTCGGAGACATATGTTTCCATAGCCGCCGTCTCCTCCTGTGACAGAGGATACACGTGACTCCTGGGAAGTGCTGCGTCTACCAGGAGATTTATCGCACAATCCCCCTGTCGATGGGGTGGTAGTTGAGTCGCCTTCTTCTTACAGAAGGCGAGAGCCAAATCGGCATATTCAGGGGGGATGTGCATGGTGGAGACCTGGTTTGGACTCTCCACCATAGTTGCACCTATGGAAACACCTACACACCTCCCTGAGCACTGACGTGACCATCCCTTAAGAGCCCCCTGTTCCCACGAAATAGTGGAGTCGTGATAGGCCAACCAGGGAAGCCCCAACACCACAGGAAAAGCAGGAGAATTGATCAGAAAGAGACTAAATATCTCCTCATTACCCTCCTGCGTTATCATACGTAGTGGAGCTGTGACCTCCCTAATCAGCCCGACTCTAAAGGATGACTATCTAAGGCATGTACAGGGAAGGGAACATCAACAGGAACAATTGGAATCCCTAATCTAAGTGCAAATGAACTCAGGAAAAACTCAGGAAATTTTATACATACAAACATGTGCGCAACAGGGAGCTCTGGGTGAGTCGGGTGCCTACTCGCCTGGGATGATCCACCAGTGCCCTACCTGCTGTCTCAACTCCCTGGGGAATCTCCCAAGCACCGACCAGCAGTGTGCTCTCTGCGGCCACAGGTGGTGCAGGGAATGGCCCCTCCTCCGGTCCCCCTCATAGCAGCCCCTCCTAGCTCCATCGGCGTCAGATTGGAGATGCTGGGGGATGGAACTGACGAACCCCAATCCGGACGTCCGAGGGAGGCCAACAGGTTATCCAGCCGGATGGAGTGGTCCACCAGCTGGTCAAAGGTAAGGGTGGTGTCCCTGCAGGCTAGCTCCCCATGAACGTCCTCGCGTAGACTACACCTGTAGTGGTCGATCAGGGCCCGCTTAATCCATCCCGAGCTGGCGGCCAGAGTTCGAAAGTCCAGAGCGAAGTCTTGTGCGCTCCTCATCCCCTGTCTGAGATGATACAAGCGTTCCCCCGCCGCTCTCCCTTCAGGTGGATGATCGAAAACCGCCCGGAAGCGTCCTCATAGTTGTCCAACGTCGGTCCTTCCCTTCCCCAGATGGCGTTGGCCCATTCAAGTGCTTACCAGTCAGACAGGAGATGAGGGCATTCACACTATCGTGTCCCGAAGGACCCGGCAGCCGTTCCATCATATACCCTCGGAAGCGCGAGCCGAATCCCACTGGATCCAGGTGAAGGAGGGGTGGACAGCGGTGTGGGTTGTTGTGGGAGCTGGGGTGATGATGATGGGGTTGCTGGAAAACCCCCTCACTCCCATCGCTCCATGGTTTGCAGCATGCAATCCATGGCTGTGCCGAGACTTTGCAACACAGTTGCGTGCTGCTGGACGCGCTCCTCCACAGGTAGAGGAGGGCTGTGTGCACCTGCTGGTCCCATCTGGAGGTGCGAGTTTCTGTCAATAGTCTAGGTGATTTGGGTAAGGCGGAGTCAGGCGCAGGACACAGAGATGAGTAATAATTGTAACTTTACTCAATAAACAATGTTCCATCAAGGATAACAAAATTCCAGAGCACATAAACAAGACCACTTGAAAACATAAAACACGCACAAAACCATGATGGAACCAGAGGGTTAAATAGGGAATAAATTATAACGTAATGGAAACCAGGTGTGTACAATCAAGACCAAACAAAAGGAAAAATAAATGTAGATCGGTGGAGACTAGAAAGCCGGTGACGTCGACCGCCGAATGCCGCCCGAACAAGGAGAGGCACCAACTTCGGCGGAAGTCGTGAAACTTAGCACCATTGATGTCCATTTCATCATGATTACATTTAGACAATTCTGTCATTTTAAACTTTGTTCAGAGGTTTTTTGGCCTTTGAATATTATTTTTTTTCAGCAATTCAGTAGTTTAGCCATTAGATTATCTGGATGATTCATCCCCCTGAATGGGTAGACGGGAGGGAATGTAACACTGTGACATTATGTTTCTTTGATGAGTTATGTTTATTTTCCTGTTATGTGGGCTAAAGCGCTGTACAGTATGTGAAATACATCAAATAAATGTCAAAATTCTATGACATTTTTATGTTGCTATCATACATTGTGTTGAACTGTGTTGAGTCTATGTATGTCTTGTGAGTAGCCTACTCTAAGACTGCTATTTCTGACAATTGTGTTATTATGTGAACTACCCTGTGTGTCAAGTAATTGACTTAAATCTAATTATAAAGCAATAATGCTCTGTATGTATATAAAAGTTGATATGTTACATTGCAATAGGGTGACCACATTTAAAATACCCAATTGCGGGACAAATACTACATTTCAACACTGTTTTCTAAGCCAAATTTGCCAAACTGCTCAACTTGGAACCAGTCAGTCCCCTTACATACCACTCATGATTGAGGCAATACGATGTAAACACAGCCTCTTTTAAAAATGCGAGCTGCTGTCTGATGAAGAGGAACAGATATAGCTAGCTCCTAAAGACTGAAACAAGATAAACATCTATTTTCTAGTGCACTTAAAATGTGCAGCATGCAATAGGAATTGTTTTGATCGTAGGAAGCGGTATCTCCTTTGACCATTTGGACAATTTATTGAAAGCTAGCCAATGTTACCGTTTTACTACCCTACCCAGCTACTGTAAATGTCAATTTGTGTTCCATTAGATGTCTTTCTTTGTTAGTCAATTAGATTTTTGAATTATGTTTTGGAATGATTATATGTCTCATTTCAAGTAACTAGCTGCAGGCTTAAAGAAACATTCAATCATATACTTTGCATAGAAACCCAAATAAAAGCATGTAGATTTAAAGATATGTGTGTGTCATATTTGCTAGAATGGAGGTTTAAAAACGACAGCTGCAGATGTTTAGCCAATACATATGGTTTAGATAATACATATGGTACAGCCTAAACATATAGCATACCTTAATATATAATATTTTCTAAAAACAGTAGTACAATGTGCTCTGCAATAAGATAACCAGAGTTTGATATCTAAACCAGATGAGTTCTCAAACAGCAGCTGCCCAATACCATGGAGGCCATGCATCATGTTGGATGCATTGGAATATAAGGTATGGAGAATGATAAAGAGCCTGTTAGATTATAGAAAAAGCAGTTGGGAAATTAATGTTTGAGTTTCAAATACTAAATGTTCAGTGAATGTGAGTATGTTTAGGTGGTTTAAATGATTAACTTTCCTACTAACCTTCTAAAAGTTTTAGAACTGTCATTAATGCATGGTTCAGTACTCCCCTTTGGTGTGCCCATGCCCCATGTGTGTGTCTAGGCCCCACAGACGTATATCAAATCAAATCAAATGTTACTGGTCACATACACAAGGTTTGCAGATGTTATTGCGAGTGTAGCGAAAATATTCCACGCTGGTCACCAATGTAACTGACCGATGTAGTGAGAGACAAGGGCAGAATGCAATCTAAAGCTTGTGTGGCCCAGAGACGAGAACACTACCATCTATGGCAAAAACCTAGGCTCCCGACATGGACATTAGAATTCTCCCCACAGCATGTTACTATAGTAAAATAATCAGTTTGTCACCCGTTAACTACTCTAGGATAGGGGGCAGCATTCGGAATTTTGGATGAAAAGGGTGCCCAAATTAAACTGTTTCTAAAACTGCTTGAATCATGTCTGTGAGAATAACAGAACTTATTTGGCAGGCGAAACCCCGAGGACAAACCATTCAGAATTTATTTTTTGAGGTCACTCTCTTTTCAATGGGTCTTCATTGGGAATCCAGATTTCTCATCGACTTTCTTGCAGTTCCTATCGCTTCCACTGGATGTCAACAGTCTTTAGAAATTGGTTGAGGTTTTTCCTTTGAGAAATGAAGAAGTAGCACTGTTCAGAACGAGGCTAGAGGGAAGTGTAATCTTTGTTAGAGGCGCGTTACACAGAGGCTCGCTACACATTGTTTTCCTCCGGTATTGAACACAGTATACCCCGTCTTAAATTTGATTGATTATTTACGTTAAAAAATAACTAAAGTTGTATTAGGGAGTAGTTTGAAATGTTTGGCCAAAGCTTACAGGTAAGGTTTGTAGTCATGTTGCGCGAGTTGGAACCAGTTTTTTTCTGGATCAAACGCGCCAAATAAATGGACATTTTAGATATATATCGACGGAAATAATTGAACAAAAGGACCATTTGTGATGTTTATGGGACATATTGGAGTGCCAACAGAAGAAGCTCGTCAAAGGTAAGGCATGAATTATATCTTTATTTCTGGGTTTTGTGTCGCACCTGGAGGGTTGAAATATGATGGTCTGTGTTTGTTTCGCCGTAACGCCTTTTTGAAATCTGACACGTTGGCTGGATTCACAACAAGTGTAGCTTTACTTTGGTATATTGCATGTGTGATTTCATGAAAGTTACATTTTTATAGTCATTTATTGGAATTTGTCTCTCTGCATTTTCACTGGATGCATTTTTATTTTCTCTCTGCATTTTCACATTTTTACTTCGCACATATCCCAGAGAGGTTAACCTGTTGAGGATGGGGGCGCTGTTGAGACTATTTATGCTAATTGGGTAATTTTTGAAACGGCTTCCCACAAAATCCTTGATCGTACAATATGCATATTATTATTATTATTGGATAGAAAACAGTCTATAGTTTCTATAGGAGTTGAAATTTTGTCTCTAAGTGGAACAGAGCCCATTCTACAGCAATTTCCCTGACATGGAGTCAGATTTCAGAAATGTTGGCCACTGTTCTGAAGTCAGTTAAAAGGGCACTGTTATTGCTATGACTATACGGACACTTCTTACGTCTTCCCCTGGATGCCTTTACGTGATGACGATTCCAATGGGGTCGATTGCGCGTTCACAGGCCCTATAAATGAAAAAACCCTGTAGCTAGCAAGTCTTTTCTTGGTGCGTAACGCGCGTGGAGGACACCGACCCGCTCCTGTTCCAAGCGTTAGTTTAGCCTGTTATATTTCTCCGGTCATCTTTTCACTCGTTATAGGAGTTAAAAACATCATAAGGTAGTTAATTTAAAGCGTTTTATAGCAATTTATATCCGTTTAGTGCGATTTTGGGACATTTATTTTTGAAACGATGTGAATAGCTGGGCAAGCTTTTCAGTTCATCCCGAACGCAGTTGGCATTTCCACATGGCAAGAGGACAGCTTTCCACCAAAAGACGATTACTCCCAAGAAAGGATCCTTTGCCCAAGATACTGATGGAAGAACAGCTCAAAGTAGGACATTTTTATTATGATAAATCGTGTTTCTGTCTAAACATTTTAGTGGCTTAGGACGCCATGTTTTTTGACGTAGCTTCGCTTGGCGCAAACTGTATTGAAAAGTAAGGATAAATTAAAAAATGTAATTCCGCAATTGTATTAAGAATTAAATTGTCTATCAATCCCTGTCCACCCTATATTTTTTAGTCACGTTTATGAGTATTTATGTATAAGAGTAGATCACTGTCTAAGTGGCGCAAGGACATTTTCTGACCAGCTGAGCTACATTTCACATTGTCTAACTGTAACGGCTGTCGCTCTCCTCATCCTCGGATGAGGTGAGGAGAGAACGATCTTCAGACCAAAACGCAGCATTTGGGAAATAAGCCATCTTTATTATAAATACGATGGCAACACGAAACGAAACAAAACACTTTCAAAACTACAAAACAAGAAAACGACGTTGACGAAACCTGAACATAAACTTACATAACTAAACATAAACTCACGTACAGGAAACAGACGACATCGAAACGAAACGAAACAAACAAACGCTACAGTCCCGTGTGGCACGAACATACATACTGACACAGGAGACAATCACCCACCACGAACACTGTGACAACGCCTACCTAAATATGACTCTTAATTAGAGGAACGCCAAACACCTGCCTCTAATTAAGAGCCATACCAGGCAACCCAAAACCAACATAGAAACAGAAAACATAGAATGCCCACCCAACCTCACGTCCTGACCAACTAACACACATAACAATTAACATAAATAGGTCAGGAACGTGACATTACCCCCCCCACAAGGTGCGAACTCCGGACGCACCAGCACAAAGTCTAGGGGAGGGTCTGGGTGGGCATCTAACCACGGTGGTGGCTCAGGCTCCGGGCGAGGTCCCCACCCCACCATAATCCATCCTAGCTTCCTCCCTCCAAGAATGTCCACCCTCTTTTTTCCCCCACAAAATCCTCTTAATAACATACCTAATAAGGACAGCACCGGGACAGAGAGATAAATCAAGACAGAGGGATAGATAAGAATATAGAGGTAGATCAAGATAGAGAGGGAGATCAGGATAAAGGGGCAACTCCGGACTGAAAGGCAGCTCCGGACAGAGAGACAGCTCTGGACTGATGGGCAGTTCTGGGTATCTAGCCGTTTCAGGCTGAAGGGCAGCTCATGGCTGGCTGACGGCTCTCGACGCTCATGGCTGGCTGACGGCTCTCGACGCTCATGGCAGGCTGACGGCTCTCGACGCTCATGGCAGGCTGACGGCTCTCGACGCTCATGGCAGGCTGACGGCTCTCGACGCTCATGGCAGGCTGACGGCTCTCGACGCTCATGGCAGGCTGACGGCTCTCGACGCTCATGGCAGGCTGACGGCTCTTGACGCTCATGGCGCTCTGACGGCTCTGGCTGCTCATGGCTCTCTGACGGCTCTGGCTGCTCATGGCTCTCTGATGGCTCTGGCTGCTCATGGCTCTCTGACGGCTCTCGCTGCTCATGGCTCGCTGGCGGCTCTGGCAGATCCTGTCTGGTTGGCGGCTCTGGCAGATCCTGTCTGGTTGGCGGCTCTGGCAGATCCTGTCTGGTTGGCGGCTCTGGCAGATCCTGTCTGGTTGGCGGCTCTGGCAGATCCTGTCTGGCTGACGGCTCTAGCGGCTCCTGTCTGGCTGACGGCTCTAGCGGCTCCTGTCTGGCGGATGGCTCTGTAGGCTCATGGCAGACGGGCGGCTTTGCAGGCTCATGGCAGACGGGCGGCTTTGCAGGCTCCTGGCAGACGGATGGCTCAGACGGCGCTGGGGAGACGGATGGCTCAGATGGCGCTGGGGAGACGGATGGCTCAGATGGCGCTGGGGAGACGGATGGCTCAGATGGCGCTGGGGAGACGGATGGCTCTGGCCGGATACGGTGCACTGTAGACCTGGTGCGTGGTGCCGGAACTGGAGGCACCGGGCTAAGGATAAGCACCTTCCTACTAGTGCGGGGAGCAGGGACAGGGCACACTGTATTCTCAAAGCCCACTCTATAACTGATGCGTGGTACCGGCACTGGTGACGCCGGGCTGAGGACAAGCACATCAGGATTAGTAGGGGGAGAAGATACAGTTTGTACAGGGCTCTGGAGACGCACTGGTAGCTTAGTGCGTGAGGCCGGAACTGGAGGCACCGGGCTAGATACACGCACTACAGGGAGAGTGCGTGGAGGAGGAACAGGGCTCAGGATACGCACTGGTAGCCTAGTGCGTAGTGTAGACACTGTAGGTACTAGGCTGGGGCGGGGAGGTGGTGCCGGAAATACCGGACCGTGGAGGCGTACTGGCTCTCTTGAGCATTGAGCCTGCCCAACCTTACCTGGTTGAATGCTCCCGGTTGCCCGACCAGTGCGGGGAGGTGGAATAACCCGCACCGGCCTATGTAGGCGAACCGGTGAAACCATGCGTAAGGCAGGTGCCATGTATGCCGGCCCGAGGAGACGCACTGGAGACCAGACGCGTTGAGCCGGCCTCATGACACCTGGCTCAATACTCAATCTAGCCCTACCAGTGCGGGGAGGTGGAATAACCCGCACTGGGCTATGCACTCGTACAGGAGACACCGTGCGCTCTACTGCGTAACACGGCGCCTGCCCGTACTCCCGCTCTCCACGGTAAGCCTGGGAAGTGGGCGCAGGTCTCCTACCTGCCCTTGGCCCACTACCTCTTAGCCCCCCCCCAAGAAATTTTTGGGAATTACTTAAGGGCTTTTTTGGCTTCCGTGCCAGACGCGTTCCCTCATAGCTCCGGTTCCTTTCTCCGGTAGCCTCTGCTCTCCTCAGTGCCTCCACCTGTTCCCATGGGAGGCGATCCCTACCAGCCAGGATCTCCTCCCAAGTGTAGCAACCCTTTCCGTCCAATACATCATCCCATGTCCATTGCTCCTTTCTCTCCTGTCCCTTACTCCGTTTAGTTTTCCCTTGCCGCTTGGTCTTAGCGTGGTGGGTGATTCTGTAACGGCTGTCGCTCTCCTCATCCTCGGATGAGGTGAGGAGAGAAGGATCTTCAGACCAAAACGCAGCATTTGGGAAATAAGCCATCTTTATTATAAATACGATGGCAACACGAAACGAAACAAAACACTTTCAAAACTACAAAACAAGAAAACGACGTTGACGAAACCTGAACATAAACTTACATAACTAAACATAAACTCACGTACAGGAAACAGACGACATCGAAACGAAACGAAACAAACAAACGCTACAGTCCCGTGTGGCACGAACATACATACTGACACAGGAGACAATCACCCACCACGAACACTGTGACAACGCCTACCTAAATATGACTCTTAATTAGAGGAACGCCAAACACCTGCCTCTAATTAAGAGCCATACCAGGCAACCCAAAACCAACATAGAAACAGAAAACATAGAATGCCCACCCAACCTCACGTCCTGACCAACTAACACACATAACAATTAACATAAATAGGTCAGGAACGTGACACTAACCATGATTTTGGTGGCTAAATATAAACGTTTTTGATCAAACTCTATATGGAATGTGTAATATGATGTTACAGGAGTGTCATCTGAAGAATTCTGAGAAGGTTAGTGAAAAAATTAATATATTTTTGGCGATGTTGACGTTATCGCTCACTTTGGCTAGAATCAATGCTGGGCTGCTATGTGCTATGTGCTATGCTAATATAACGATTTATTGTGTTTTCGCTGTAAGACACTTAGAAAATCTGAAATATTGTCTGTATTCACAGGATCTGTGTCTTTCGATTCGTGTATGCTGTGTATTTTTACGAAATGTTTGATGATTAGTAAGTAGGTAAACACGTTGCTCTAAGTAGTTTTTCTATTCCATTTGTGACGGTGGGTGCAATTGTAACCTATGCCATCTACCTGAAATATGCACTTTTTTCTAACAAAACCTATCCCATACCATAAATATGTTATCAGACTGTCATCTGATGAGTTTTTTTGTTGGTTAGGGGCTATAAATATCTTAGTTTAGCCGAATTGGTGATGGCTACTGGTGTTGGTGGACAAATAAAAGACGGTGGATTATGCTAATGTGTTTTTAGGTAATAGATGTACATCTTTACATATTGTGTCTTCCCTGTAAAACATTTTAAAAATCGGACATGTTGACTGGATTCACAAGATCTGTGTCTTTCATTAGCTGTATTGGACTTTAATGTGTGAAAGTTAAATATTTAACCTGTCTAGGATCAGCGTGGCGCTAGCGGCACACCCCCCCCCCCCCCACTGAAAAACCAGTGCCGCGAAATTCAAAAAAAATATTTTTTTAAAATATTTAACTTTCACACATTAAAGTCCAATACAGCTAATGAAAGACACAGATCTTGTGAATCCAGTCAACATTTCCGATTTTTAAAATGTTTTACAGGGAAGACACAATATGTAAAGATGTACATCTATTACCTAAAAACACATTAGCATAATCCACCATCTTTTATTTGTCCACCAACACCAGTAGCCATCACCAATTCGGCTAAACTAAGATATTTATAGCCCCTAACCAACAAAAAAACTCATTAGATGACAGTCTGATAACATATTTATGGTATGGGATAGGTTTTGTTAGAAAAAAGTGCATATTTCAGGTATATGGCATAGTTTACAATTGCACCCACCATCACAAATGGACTAGAATAATTACAATGAGCAACGTGTTTACCTAACTACTAATCATCAAACATTTCGTAAAAATACACAGCATACACGAATCGAAAGACACAGATCCTGTGAATACAGACAATATTTCAGATTTTCTAAGTGTCTTACAGCGAAAACACAATAAATCGTTATATTAGCATAGCACATAGCACATAGCAGCCCAGCATTGATTCTAGCCAAAGTGGGCGATAACGTCAACATCGCCAAAAATATATTAATTTTTTCACTAACCTTCTCAGAATTCTTCAGATGACACTCCTGTAACATCATATTACACAATCCATATAGAGTTTGATCGAAAATGTTTATATTTAGCCACCAAAATCATGGTTAGACAATGTGAAATGTAGCTCAGCTGGTCAGAAAATGTCCTTGCGCCACTTAGACAGTGATCTACTCTTATACATAAATACTCATAAACGTGACTAAAAAATATAGGGTGGACAGGGATTGATAGACAATTTAATTCTTAATACAATTGCGTTATTACATTTTTTAATTTATCCTTACTTTTCAATACAGTTTGCGCCAAGCGAAGCTACGTCAAAAAACATGGCGTCCTAAGCCACTAAAATGTTTCGACAGAAACACGATTTATCATAATAAAAATGTCCTACCTTGAGCTGTTCTTCCATCAGTATCTTGGGCAAAGGATCCTTTCTTGGGAGAAATCGTCTTTTGGTGGAAAGCTGTCCTCTTGCCATGTGGAAAAGTCAACTGCGTTCGGGATGAACTGAAAAGCGTGCCCAACTTTTCACATCGTTGCAAAAATAAATGTCCCAAAATCGCACTAAACGGATATAAATTGCTATAAAACGCTTTAAATTAACTACCTTATGATGTTTTTAACTCCTATAACGAGTGAAAAGATGACCGGAGAAATATAACAGGCTAAACTAACGCTTGGAACAGGTGCGCGCCGGTGTCCACTTTGCTCATGACGCAGCTCCCAAAGAATGACTAGCTTCAGGGTTTTTTCATTTGTAGGGCCTGTGAACGTGCAATCGACCCCGTTGGAATCGTCATCACGTAAAGGCATCCAGGGGAAGACGTAAGAAGTGTCCGTATAGTCATAGCAACGACAGTGCCCTTTTAAATGACTTCAGAAGAGTGGCCAACATTTCTCAAATCTGACTCCATGTCAGGGAAATTGCTGTAGAATGGGCTCTGTTCCACTTAGAGACAAAATTTCAACTCCTATAGAAACTATAGACTGTTTTCTATCCAATAATAATAATAATATGCATATTGTACGATCAAGGATTTTGTGGGAAGCCGTTTAAAAAATTAGCCAAATTAGCATAAGTAGTCTAAACAGCGCCCCCATCCCCAACAGGTTAAAAAAAATATTTTTTTTGAATTTCGCGGCACTGGTTTTTCAGTGGGGGGGGGGGGGGGGGGGGGGGGGGTGTGCCGCTAGCGGCACGCTGATCCTAGACAGGCAAATGTAAATATAAAACGGTAATTAAAAAGTAAAAACCGTAAAGAGCTTTTTCTTTTTGATCCTAGACTATTTTTTGGTTGCTACATGATTTACATTTGCCTGTCTAGGATAGCGGCACGCTGATCCTAGACAGGCAAATGTAAATATAAAACGGTAATTAAAAAGTAAAAACCGTAAAGAGCTTTTTTTTCTGATCCTAGACTATTTTTTGGTTGCTACATGATTCTATATGTCTTATTTCATAGTGTTGATGTCTTCACTACATTTACATTTACATTTAAGTCATTTAGCAGACGCTCTTATACAGAGAGACTTACAAATTGACTATTATTCTACAATGTAGAAAATAGTAAAATAAAGAAAAACCCTTGACTGAGTAGGTGTGTCCAAACTTTTGACTGGTGCTCTATACATACTGAACAGAAATATAAACGCAACATGTAACAATTTCAAGATTTTCCTGCGTTATAGTTCATATAAGGAAATCAGTCAATTGAAATTAATTAATTTGGCCCTAATCTCCGGATTTCACATGACTGGGCAGGGGCGCAGTCATGGGTGGGCCTGGGAGGGCATCCACTTGACTTGTTAATGGGCTGCTGTGCGGGCTGTTGCTATCCTTACTTTGCTACCTGCCAACTTTACGGTTTTTACTTTTTAATTACCGTTTTATATTTACATTTGCCAGGACCTAGGATCAAGGGAGACTCTCAAGTTTTTTAATACTATATCTCTTGACACATCAATGAAAATAGTCATGATCTCTAAATCTTCAAGCTGCATACCGGACCATATTCCAACTAAACTACTGAAAGAGCTGCTTCCTGTGCTTGGCCCTCCTATGTTGAACATAATAAACTCCCCCCTATCCACCAGATGTGTACCAAAGTCACTAAAAGTGGCAGTAATAAAGCCTCTCTTGAAAAAGCCAAACCTTGACCCAGAAAATATAACAAAATATCGGCCTATATCGAATCTCCCATTCCTCTCAAAAATGTTAGAAAAAGCTGTTGCGCAGAAACTCACCGCCTTCCTGAAGACAAACAATGTATACGAAACGCTTCAGTCTGGTTTTAGACCCATCATAGCACTGAGACTGCACTTGTGAAGGTGATAAATTACCTTTTAATAGCGTCAGACCGAGGCTCTGAATCTGTCCTCGTGCTCCTAGACCTTTGTGCAGCTTTTGATACCATCGATCACCACATTCTTTTGGAGAGATTGGAAACCCAAATTGGTCTACATGGACAAGTTCTGGCCTGTTTAGATCTTATCTGTCGGAAAGATATCAGTTTGTCTCTGTAGATGGTTTGTCCTCTGACAAATCAACTGTAAATTTCGGTGTTCCTCAAGGCTCTCTTTAAGGACCACTATTGTTTTCACTAGATATTTAACCTCTTGGTGATGTCATTCAGAAACATAATGTCACTGTCATGCGGACGACACACAGCTGTACATTTCGATGAAACATGGTGAAGCCCCAAAATTGCCCTCCCTGGAAGCCCGTCTTTCAGATAGAAGGAAGTGGATGGCGGCCAATGTTCTACTTTTAAACTTGGACAAAACAGAGATGCTAGTTCTAGGTACCAAGAAACAAAGAGATCTTCTGTTGAATCTGACAAATAATCTTGATGGTTGTACAGTCGTCTCAAATAAAACTGTGCAGGACCTCGGCGTTACTCTGGACCATATCAAGACTATTTCAAGGACAGCTTTTTTCCATCTACGTAACATTGCAAAAATCAGAAACTTTCTGTCCAAAAATGATGCAGAAAGATGTATCCATGCTTTTGCCACTTCTAGATTAGACTACTGCAATGCTCTACTTTCCAGCTACCTGGATGAAGCACTAAATAAACTTCAGTTAGTGCTAAACACGACTGCTAGAATCACGCAGGCCTCCTTATTGTCTCTAGAATTTCTAAGCAAACAGCTGGAGGCAGGGCTTTCTCCTATAGAGCTCCTTTTAATGATCTGCCTATCCATGTGAGAGACTCGGTCTCAACCTTTAAGTCTTTACTGAACGCACTCTCAGTAGGTCCTATGATTGAGTGTAGTCTGACCCAGGAGTGTGAAGGTGAACGGAAAGGCACTGGAGCAACGAACTGCCCTTGCTGTCTCCGCCTGGCCGGTTCCCTTCTCTCCACTGGGATTCTCTGCCTCAAACCCTATTACGGGGGCTGAGTCACTGGCTTCCATGTTGTCCCAAGGAGGGGTGCGTCACTTGAGTGGGTTGAGTCACTGAGTGATCTTCCTTTACCGGGTTGGCGCCCTCCCTCGGGTTCGTGCCGTGGGGGAGGTCTTCGTGGGCTATACTCGGCCTTGTCTCAGGATAGTAGGTTTGTGGTTGAAGATATCCCTCTAGTGGTGTGGGGGCTGTGCTTTGGCAAAGTGGGTGGGGTTATATCCTGCCTGTTTGGCCCTGTCCGGGGGTATCGTCGGACGGGGCCACAATGTCTCCCGACCCCTCCTGTCTCAGCCTCCAGTATTTATGCTGCAATAGTTTGTGTCGGGCGGCTAGGGTCAGTCTGTTATATCTGGAGTATTTCTCCTGTCTTATCCGGTGTCCTGTGTGAATTTAAGTATACTCTCTCTAATTCTCTCTCTCTCTTTTCTCTCTCTCTTTTCTCTCTCTCTTTCTTTCCCCCTCTCTCTCTTTTTCTCTCTCTCTTTCTCTCGGAGGACCTGAGCTGTAGGACCATGCCTCAGGACTACCTGGCCTCCTCACTGTCCCCAGTCCACCTGGTCGTGCTGCTGCTCCAGTTTCAACTGTTCTGCCTGCGGCTATGAAACCCTGACCTGTTCACCGGACGTGCTACCTTGTCCCAGACCTGCTGTTTTCAACTCTACAACCACTGTGATTATGATTATCTGACCCTGCTGGTCATCTATGAACATTTGAACATCTTGGCCATGTTCTGTTATAATCTCCACCCGGTACAGCCAGAAGAGGACTGGCCACCCCTCATAGCCTGGTTCCTCTCTAGGTTTCTTCCTAGGTTCCAACCTTTCTAGGGAGTTTTTCCTAGCCACCATGTTTCTACACCTACATTGCTTGCTGTTTGGGGTTTTGAGACTTGGTTTCTGTACAGCACTTTGTGACATCAGCTAATGTAAGAAGGGCTTTATATATATATTTGATTGATTGATTGACTTGGGAGCAAGGCCCACCCACTGGGGAGCCAGGACCAGCCAATTAGATTTAGTTTTTTTCCCACAAAAGAGCTTTATTACAGACAGAAATACTCCTCAGTTTCATCAGCTGTCGGGTGGCTGGTCTCAGATGATCCCGCAGGTGAGAAGCCAGATGTGGAGGTCCTGGGATGGCGAGGTTACACATGGTCTGCAGTTTTTAGTCAACAGCTCTGGTGGGTGCCAATTGCACGCTCACTCAAAACTTGAGACATCTGTGGCATTGTGTGTGACAAAACGGCACATTTTAGAGTAGCCTTTTATTTTCCCTGCATATTTAATGATCATGCTGTTTAATCAGCTTCTTAATATGCCACACTTGACAGGTGGAGCGATTATCTTGGCAGATAAATGCTCAATAACAGGAATGTAAACACATTTGTGCACAATATTTGAGAGAAACAAGCTTTTTGTGCATATGGAATATTTTTGTGATCTTCTATTTCAGCTTATGAAACATGGGACCAATACTATGTTGCGTTCATATTTTTGTTCAATATATATACACTGCTCAAAAAAATAAAGGGAACACTAAAATAACACATCCTAGATCTGAATGAATGAAATATTCTTATTAAATACTTTTTTCTTTACATAGTTGAATGTGCTGACAACAAAATCACACAAAAATTATCAATGGAAATCAAATTTATCAACCCATGGAGGTCTGGATTTGGAGTCACACTCAAAATTAAAGTGGAAAACCACACTACAGGCTGATCCAACTTTGATGTATTGTCCTTAAAACAAGTCAAAATGAGGCTCAGTAGTGTGTGTGGCCTCCACGTGCCTGTATGACCTCCCTACAATGCCTGGACATGCTCCTGATGAGGTGGCGAATGGTCTCCTGAGGGATCTCCTCCCAGACCTGGACTAAAGCGAGACATGATGTCCCAGGTGTGCTCAATTGGATTCAGGCCTGGGGAACGGGAGGGCCAGTCCATAGCATCAATGCCTTCCTCTTGCAGGAACTGCTGACACACTCCAGCCACATGAGGTCTAGCATTGTCTTGCATTAGGAGGAACCCAGGGCCAACCGCACCAGCATATGGTCTCACAAGGGGTCTGAGCATCTCATCTCGGTACCTAATGGCAGTCAGGCTACCTCTGGCGAGCACATGGAGGGCTGTGCGGCCCCACAAAGAAATGCCACCCCACACCATGACTGACCCACCGCCAAACCGGTCGTGCTGGAGGATGTTGCAGGCAGCAGAACGTTCTCCACGGCGTCTCCAGACTGTCACGTCTGTCACATGTGCTCATGTGCTCAGTGTGAACCTGCTTTCATCTGTGAAGAGCACAGGGCGCCATTGGCGAATTTGCCAATCTTGGTGTTCTCTGGCAAATGCCAAACGTCCTGCACGGTGTTGGGCTGTAAGCACAACTCCCACCTGTGGACGTCGGGCCCTCATACCACCCTCATGGTGTCTGTTTCTGACCGTTTGAGCAGACACATGCACATTTGTGGCCTGCTGGAGGTCATTTTGCAGGGCTCTGGCAGTGCTCCTCCTTCCACAAAGGCGGAGGTAGCGGTCCTGCTGCTGGGTTGTTGCCCTCCTACGGCCTCCTCCACGTCTCCTGATGTACTGGCCTGTCTCCTGGTAGCGCCTCCATGCTCTGGACACTACGCTGACAGACACAGCAAACCTTCTTGCAACAGCTCGCATTGATGTGCCATCCTGGATGAGCTGCACTACCTGAGCCACTTGTGTGGGTTGTAGACTCCGTCTCATGCTACCACTAGAGTGAAAGCACCGCCAGCATTCAAAAGTGACCTAAACATCAGCCAGGAAGCATAGGAACTGAGAAGTGGTCTGTGGTCACCACCTGCAGAACCACTCCTTTATTGGGGGTGTCTTGCTAATTGCTAATTCAGAAAAAGCTAGCGCCATTAGCCAGGAGCAAGAGGATCCGTTCCCCCCCGAGGCCCAACGAATGCCAACCTCGCACTCTGTCGAAGACATCTTTTCTGAGCTGAGATCCCAACGTACAGAACTCAGCACTAAACTAGATGCCATTAACGCTCAGCTCAGTGCGATAGGGGGCAAGGTGACAATCCTGGAAAATGCTTAGCCTGACATAAACAACAAGATAACCATAAACGCGGGGCGCCTGGACGAGGCAGAGGGGCGAATCCTATCCACGGAAAACTTATTGACAGACGCCATGGAAACAATAGCATATGCTAAAAAAAAATAGAGCAGCTGGAAGAGAAAACAGAGGGCCTGGAAAACAGGGGGCGAAGAAATAATTGTGTTCTATTAAATCTGGGCGAAAAAGAAGAGGGAAACATGCCACTGATCCGCTACCTGCAAGACAAACTTCCTGCCAGAGTCCCTCAGCCAGGACCTGCCAGAGTCCCTCAGCCAGGACCTGCCAGAGTCCCTCAGCCAGGACCTGCCAGAGTCCCTCAGCCAGGACCTGCCAGAGTCCCTCAGCCCGGAGCTGCCAGAGTCCCTCAGCCCGGAGCTGCCAGAGTCCCTCAGCCCGGAGCTGCCAGAGTCCCTCAGCCCGGAGCTGCCAGTCCCTCAGCCCGGAGCTGCCAGAGTCCCTCAGCCCGGAGCTGCCAGAGTCCCTCAGCCCGGAGCTGCTGCCCCTTATCCCGGTGCTGCCCCTTATCCCGATGCTGCCCCTTCATTTAGGTGGGTTTAGTTGGAGGGTGGTCATTGGGAGGGGGATACGGAAGCGGGGAGTGACTATGGTGGGGTGGGGACCTCGCCCAGAGCATGAGCCACCACCGTGGTCAGATGCCCACCCAGACCCTCCCCTAGACTTTGTGCTGGTGCGCCTGGAGTTCGCACCTTAAGGGGGGGGTTATGTCACGTTCCTGACCTGTTTTCTCTTGTTTTGTATGTGTTTATTGGTCAGGGCGTGAGTTTTGGGTGGGCAGTCTATGTTTTCTATTTCTATGTTGGGTTTTTGTGTTCGGCCTGGTATGATTCTCAATCAGAGACAGGTGTGTATCGTTTGTCTCTGATTGAGAGTCATACTAAGGCAGCCAGGGTTTCACTGGTGTTTTGTGGGTGTTTGTTCCTGTGTCAGCGTTTGGGCCACACAGGACTGTTGCAGGTTAGTCACGTTTGTTGTTTTGTTAATTTGTAGTGTTTGTTGGTTTGCCATTAAAACATGAATACCTACTACTCCGCATCTTGGTCCGATCCATGCTCCTCCTCGTCTGAGGAGGAGAACGACTACGACAACCTTTACAGAAACACCCACCAAAACAGGATCAAGCGGAGAGGAGAAGGAAAGCAGGAACAACAGCAATGGGGAAAAGAGGAATGGACATGGGAGGAGATCCTGGACGGTAAAGGACCCTGGGCAGAGCCAGTGGAGTGTCGCCGCCCCAAAGCGGAGCTGGAGGCAGCGAAAGCGGAGAGGAGGTTTTATGAGGCTAAAGCAAGGCAGAGCGGCTGGAAGCCCGAGAGGCTCACCCAAAAATTTATTGGGAGGGGGGCTAAAGGGGAGTGTGGCGAAGCCGGGTTGGTTACCTGAGCCAACTCCCCGGGCTTACCGTGGAGTGAGAGGGCGTCGTACTGGTCAGACACCGTGTTATGCGGTAAAGCGCACGGTGGCCCCAGTACGCGTGCTTAGCCCAGTACGGGCTATTCCACCTTGCCGCACTGGGAGGGCTAGGTTGGGCATCGAGCCGGATGTCATGAAGCCGGCCCAACGTATCTGGCCTCCAGTACGTCTCCTCGGGCCGGCATACATGGCACCAGCCTTACAGGTGGTGTCCCCGGTTCGCCTGCATAGCCCAGTGCGGGTTATTCCACCTCGCCGCACTGGCAGGGCTACGGGGACCATTCAACCTGGTAAGGTTGGGGAGGCTTGGTGCTCAAGAGCGCGTGTCCTCCTTCACGGTCCGGTATATCCGGCGCCACCTTCCCACCCCAGCTCAGTACCACCAGTGCCTACTCCACTCACCAGGCTTCCAGTGCGTTTCCAGAGCCCTGTTCCTCCTCCACGCACTTACCCTGTGGTGCATGTCTCCAGCTCAGTGCCTCCAGTTCCGGCACCACGCACCAGGCCTACTGTGCGCCTCAGCAGGTCAGAGTCGGCCGTCTGCCCAACGCCGCCTGCGCTGCTTGCCTGCCCGAACTGTCTGCCTTCCCAGCGCTGTCTGAACTGCCTGCCTGCCCAGCGTGGTCTGAACTGTCTGCCTGCCCAGCGCTGCCCGTCTGTCCCGAGCCTTCAGAGCCGTCCAGCCAGGACCAGCCAGAGCCGTCCAGCCAGGACCAGCCAGAGCCGTCCATCCAGGACCAGCCAGAGCCGTCCAGCCAGGACCTGCCAGAGCCGTCCAGCCAGGACCAGCCAGAGCCGTCCAGCCAGGACCAGCCAGAGCCGTCCAGCCAGGACCAGCCAGAGCCGTCCAGCCAGGACCAGCCAGAGCCGTCCAGCCAGGACCAGCCAGAGCCGTCCAGCCAGGACCAGCCAGAGCCGTCCAGCCAGGACCAGCCAGAGCCGTCCAGCCAGGACCAGCCAGAGCCGTCCAGCCAGGACCTGCCAGAGCCGTCCAGCCAGGACCTGCCAGAGCCGTCCAGCCAGGACCTGCCAGAGTCCCTCAGCCAGGACCTGCCAGAGTCCCTCAGCCATGACCTGCCAGAGTCCCTCAGCCAGGACCTGCCAGAGTCCCTCAGCCAGGACCTGCCAGAGTCCCTCAGCCAGGACCTGCCAGAGTCCCTCAGCCCGGAGCTGCCAGAGTCCCTCAGGCCGGAGCTGCCAGAGTCCCTCAGCCCGGAGCTGCCAGAGTCCGTCAGCCCGGAGCTGCCAGAGTCCCTCAGCCCGGAGCTGCCAGAGTCCCTCAGCCCGGAGCTGCCAGAGTCCCTCAGCCCGGAGCTGCCAGAGTCCCTCAGCCCGGAGCTGCTGCCCCTTATCCCGGTGCTGCCCCTTATCCCGATGCTGACCCTTCATTTAGGTGGGTTTAGTTGGAGGGTGGTCATTGGGAGGGGGATACGGTAGCGGGGAGTGACTATGGTGGGGTGGGGACCTCGCCCAGAGCCTGAGCCACCACCGTGGTCAGATGCCCACCCAGACCCTCCCCTAGACTTTGTGCTGGTGCGCCCGGAGTTCGCACCTTAAGGGGGGGGGTTATGTCACGTTCCTGACCTGTTTTCTCTTGTTTTGTATGTGTTTATTGGCCAGGGCGTGAGTTTTGGGTGGGCAGTCTATGTTTTCTATTTCTATGTTGGGTTTTTGTGTTCGGCCTGGTGTTCGGCCTGGTATGATTCTCAATCAGAGACAGGTGTGTCTAAATCCAAACAACGATTGTTCTTGACAAAGGACACCTTGTCCAACATTCTGATGGAAGATCAGCAAAAGTAAGAAACATTTTATGATGCTATTTCATATATCTGTCGTGCATGTGAACTAGTCGTCGGCGCCCAACTTTTGGGTACTCTAGCTATACCGAAAAAGATGTCGTAATGAAGTTATATTTTAGAATTCTAACACTGCGATTTCATTAAGAACTAATGGATCTATCATTTCCTATACAACATGTATTTTTTAGTTATGTTTATGAATAGCTATTTGGTCAGAATATGTGTGTCAGAAAAATTGTCAAAAAATCGTTGCTGTTTAGACGTTGTGGAAAAAGTAGCTACGATAGCAACATGTATAACCACTAATTTCAGCTCTAAATATGCACATTTTCGAACAAAACATAAGTTTATGTATAACCTGATGTTATAGGACTGTCATCTGATGAAGAATATCAAGGTTAGTCAAAAATTATATATCTTTTACTGGTTTGTTACGATCGCTAACTTTTACTGCTGGGAAATGGCTTGTCTTTCTGGCTATTGTGGTAAGCTAATATAACGCTATATTGTGTTTTCGCTGTAAAACACTTAACAAATCGGAAATATTGGCTGGAATCACAAGATGCCTGTCTTTCATTTGCTGTACACTATGTATTTTTCAGAAATGTTTTATGATGAGTAATTAGGTATTTGACGTTGGTGTCTGTAATTATTATGGCTGCTTTCGGTGCAATTTCTGATTGTAGCTGCAATGTAAACTATGATTTATACCTGAAATATGCACATTTTTCAAACAAAACATAGATTTATTGTATAACATGTTATAAGACTGTCATCCAATGAAGTTGTTTGTTGGTTAGTTTGGTTGGTTCTTGGTTAGTTAGGTTGGCTTTGTGCATGCTACCTGTGCTGTGAAAAATGTCTGTCCTTTTTTGTATTTGGTGGTGAGCTAACATAAATATACGTGCTGTTTTCACTGTAAAACATTTTAAAAATCGGACATGTTGGCTGGATTCACAAGATGTGTACCTTTCATTTGCTGTATTGGACTTGTTAATGTGTGAAAGTTAAATATTAAAAAAAAAACATATTTTGAATTTCGCGCCCTGCACTTGAGCTGGCTGTTGTCAAGTGTACCGACACCGGGCTGCAGCCATAAGAAGTTAATGTGGTCTGGACGGGGGCTACGTTGTCATTTACTCAATGTGGGGCGGAGAGGATGAGGCATTTCTTTGGTGGGGAGGGGGAGACGTTGTGCGTTGCTAACTGTTCCCGTTTTTTTTTTTTTGGATCACAGAATTGTGACTGAGCTGGGAGGTAATAGATCCAACGGGATATGTCGAGTTGTTTGGGAACTCGGCTGGGGTGTTCAGAGATTGTTATTTTATGTAAACCATTTATTTTCCTTTTATGTGAACGCAGCTGTAACTACTATCCACCTTTACCCAGAGATGACTTGCACTAAAGTTCGATTACTGTTCGATGACGATGACTAGTACCTTAAATCTATTGACATGGAACTGCCATGGTCTAGGTCATGCAATAAAACGGAAAAAGATACTATGTGCTCTAAAAAAGGAAAAAGCAGACATCGCGCTATTGCAAGAGACACACCTCTGTGATGCTGAACATGCCAAACTCCGCAGGGCTTGTGTGGGACAGGTGTATTTCTCATCTTTCAAATCCAACAGTATAGGTACAGCCATACTTATCCATAAGAATGTTCCATTCATAATTGACAAAAACATATCTGATCCGGAGGGGAGATTTATTTTGATAACTGGGTCACTGTATGGGCAACCAATTACTATCTTAAACATATACGCCCCTAACACAGATACTACTGCTTTTATGTCGAAAATGATAACCCTGTTCAATGAGCATTGTGTTTCCTTTTGAGTGTTGGCCGGAGATTTTAATTGTACCCTGAACCCAACCCTAGACAAATCATCTCAAGTCCCACCACAAATCCTAGATCTGCAAAGATGTTGAAATCTCTTACTAAAGAGATGGGACTGATAGATATCTGGAGAGAGACTAATAGCTCAGCTATGGACTATACATACTACTCCAATGTCCATACCTACTCCCGTATAGATTACATTTCTATCCCAAAGAGTTTCATAAATTCAGCCACGTGTACAATCGGACCCATAGCGCTTTCAGATCACGCCTTTGTCCACCTCCACTTTGACCTCTGCAAAAACATCCCGAGGTCAAAGAGCTGGAAATTCAACACCTCCATGCTATCAAACGAAGCATTTCATACATTGGTAACTACATAGATAGACAACTACACACAAGACAACAAAGATTCTCCTGTTTCTCCGGCCACAATGTGGGACGCTGCTAAAGCCACACTAAGAGGTCATCTAATTGCATATGCTTCCTCTAAGAAAAAAGCAATGGAAGCACACAGGCTAGATCTGGAGAGGAAGCTGGAACGCTGTGAAAAAGTACATAAACAATCCCCAGACAGCACCTCCTGGAGTCAACTTAAAGCAGCCAAAGCCAAACTGAATTTGGACTATACTCGGGAGATAAAAAAAAAAGTTTTCTTTACTAAACAGAAATACCATGTGTATAGCAATAGGCCTAGTAGATTGCTTGCTTATCAATTAAAAAAAGAGCAGTCAGAGCGTACAATTATGGCTATCCGAACAGCAGAGGACGAGGTCACATATGACCCAAAAAAGATCAAATTAACTATTCATGATTTTTACTGCAAACTATATACCTCTGAGAGAAAACACACAGAGGCAGAACTCCACTCCTTCCTAGAGGGAATCTCGCTACCTAAACTATCAGAGACCGACCAAGAAGATCTCAACTCCCCCTTCACTCCTGAGGAGATCCTGGAGGCAATTACCTCCATGCCACCTAACAAGTCCCCAGGCCCAGATGGATTCCCCAGAGAGTTCTACAAAGCATTTTGGCCCCAGCTTAGCCCTATTTTCATGCCAATGCTGGAGGATTTTTGCAAAAACGGAGTTCTCCCAGACTCAATGCACACAGCTCGCATTACAGTGTTGCTCAAAAAAGACAAGGACCCCCTATCCTGCTCCTCCTTCCGGCCCATAAGCTTGTTGGATTTCGACTACAAAATAATTACCAAATTGCTCGCCAAAAGACTAAACACTCTTCTTCCCAAAATAATAAAAGCGGACCAAACTGGATTTATTAGAGACAGATACTCTTCTGATAACATTCGACGTCTTTTTGATATTATTGATCAAGTAAACGCACAGAAGACCCCTGTCCTGCTGGCTTCACTGGATGCTGAGAAGGCGTTCGACAGGATGGAGTGGAGCTTTCTGTTCTCAGTCTTAGAAAAGTTCAATATGGGCCCAAACTTTATTAAATGGATCAAATCACTATACTCTCATCCAATGCCATGGTGACTACTAACGGACTGAACTCTGACAGATTCCCTTTGGGACGGGGCACAAGACAAGGGTGCTCGCTGTCCCCCCTGCTCTACTTGTTGGGGGTGGAGCCTCTGGCAGAGTTGACTTGCCAAAAGCCCTGAGGGATGCCAACTTTAATCTTTGGCATACTCTAGGAATCAGGACCTTTTCAGACCTATTTCATCAGAAGACCACTACACTGAAATCCTTTCAAGAGCTCTGCAGTGAATTCAATGTGCCAAGATCCCATTTTTTAAAATATCTTCAAATTAGACATGTCATCTCCTCATTTACTTCCAAGAGGAGGTTTAGAACTCAGTTGAATGAAGTTGAAACCCTTCTTGTCACAGCACAATCCATTAAAGGCAAAATATCATATCTATAGACTCCTTTCTGAGAAAGGAGGCTCCTCCTTTACTCCTTTGAAAATAATCTGGGAAAAGGACCTTGGTCTGACTATCAGTGATGAGTTATGGGCGGAGGTTTGCGACAGGGTATACTGCTCCTCTACTAATGTAAAAATGAAAGAATCTAATTACAAATTTTTGTACAAATTTTATTACACTCCCTTGAGACTCCATAAATTGAAAACATACATTTCTCCTAACTGTAAAAGATGTACCTCTGAAAGTGGAACGTATATGCATGTATTTTGGAGCTGTAGAGAGATTGACAGATTTTGGCAATCTATACATACTGCTGCACAGAAAATACTAGATGTACAGTTTGATATGACCCCGTGTCTTTATCTTCTTAATGCCCAGCAGGACTTTGTTCTTGATCCTGACAGAGAAAATTTGCTCATGACCATTACATACTTTGCTAAGAAATTTATTTTTCTATTGTGGGCCTCTAGTACCTCTCCTACATTTAAAATGTGGATTGACCAGATTGTTGATTTTCTCCCTCTTGAAAAGCTCACTTATGACCTCCACAAGAGACAGCCCAAGTTTGATGTACTCTGGTCTCCACTACTCAACTACACTGCTCAAAAAAATAAAGGGAACACTTAAACAACACAATGTAACTCCAAGTCAATCACACTTCTGTGAAATCAAACTGTCCACTTAGGAAGCAACACTGATTGACAATAAATTTCACATGCTGTTGTGCAAATGGAATAGACAAAAGGTGGAAATTATAGGCAATTAGCAAGACACCCCCCAAAACAGGAGTGATTCTGCAGGTGGTGACCACAGACCACTTCTCAGTTCCTATGCTTCCTGGCTGATGTTTTGGTCACTTTTGAATGCTGGCGGTGCTCTCACTCTAGTGGTAGCATGAGACGGAGTCTACAACCCACACAAGTGGCTCAGGTAGTGCAGTTCATCCAGGAAGCACATCAATGCGAACTGTGGCAAAAAGGTTTGCTGTGTCTGTCAGCGTAGTGTCCAGAGCATGCAGGCACTACCAGGAGACAGGCCAGTACATCAGGAGACGTGGAGGAGGCCGTAGGAGGGCAACAACCCAGCAGCAGGACCGCTACCTCCGCCTTAGTGCAAGGAGGTGCACTGCCAGAGCCCTGCAAAATGACCTGATGAAATGAGAAAGGATGGTAACGTGCTGATTTGCAGACACTTTCTCTTGCTTCTTAAGGCCACGCCACACTAAACTAGCAGGCTCAACCATTATCTGAGAGGTACCAAGACTACCATGACCTTTTGTTATTTTTTATTCCACAGCAAAATATCTGTCACTTGCCATTGGATCGGACAATGAGCAGTTATCCCCCCTAAATTTTTCCAAAATGTCACAGAAAATAGCTACACAGTTCAGTGTATCTACCTTGAAATCCCTACAGTACGTATCAGACTGAAAACCATTATAATGTACAGTATAGGCTAAAGAACCAGCAACCTAGCAACCCTACATACTTTTTTATCATGGTTTATGAAATAATAAGTAGCATAGGCTAGGTTATAAGCTCATCAAATTCAGTCATTCCAATCCAATTTCAGGACCTTTTGCTCTGTCACTGGAGTACAATCTGGAGAATTTGCAGACAGTGCGAGGAAGGAAAGACAGGTTGCTTGAAGACTCACACTGAATTCCACTGCTGTATGTTCGCTACATACTTCAATCTAACGTTGAAGTCGTGTGTGGTGACATCAAAATTAGGGCTGTTGTACAAAACAAAGTCATCACCGATTGGATCATCTCTAACCAATCATATTTTTAAAGCCAGAGACACATTTTCAAAATGCCGCTTTACCCACGTGTGTTCTGGCTCTGGTTCAACCCATTGGTTTCCCCGGCCAATCAGAACGGTTAAAATGTGTTTGCGTTCTAGAAATCGTCAGGATAGGTACTCAGATCCAGACGCATTGCGGAGAAGAAACTAGCGTCCATCGGCGTGGCATTGGTTTGGCCAGAGCAAGTAGTTTGGGTAGCCAGGGAATAAGTCAGGAGCAACTGTAAGTAACATGTTATAGCACAAAGTGGGCCTAATACTACTTTTATACCATCAGATTTTTATTTGACACCTAGCGTCATAACACATTATGACACGGTCATAACCAACATTTTGCCATAACAGCTGACATAACTTGTCATAACACATATTTTTAGACCTGTTGTGACAAATATTGTGTTATTTTATGGCTGGTTATGACACCTACATGAGTGTCAATACCCACAAAGACTACTACACAAGACAATCCATTACACATAGCCTACTTGTAAGTAGTATGTTCATGTTAAACAATTCCTTAAATTTACCATGTTAAATTATCATTGTAATTGCGCACACATTTATGTCAGACATGTGCCTAACCCAATGTTGTATTGCTGATGACTGGGATGAATGCAGGAGCAGATTTCAGGAGCAGGACAAGACACCCTCTTTGTGACTGATGACGGACATAAGGGCATGTACGTGATAGGCCTATCTGGCTTAAATGATTATGATGGTCATAATGTTTCTTGAAAATGTCATAAAATAAATCTTCTCAGTCCAAGTAAAGTGACACAGGATGGTCATAATAAAGTATATTTTCTACAAGTTATTCAAAATACAAAAAAATAAATATCCATTCCAACAACAGCAAAGGATTTAACTTTAAATAATATTAATAATATTATTATTATTACTTCCAAGAAGTTTCCTTTCGTATGAAAGTTTGTTTCTGCAGCCTCCGTCAATGTCTTTAACTCCACGCCTGGATGCAGCAGATGCATTACTTTCTATGAAAAGTAAAGAACAGAAATCAGAATAGAGAATATTACAATGCAATGACACCGCTAAAGAAAGCTGAAAACAAAAACTTTATGGCAATATTAAACCACTAAATACACCCATTCATTGTTGAGGCAACAACAGTACATCTGATTCACTATACGTATATGATTTAAGAGCCAATATGTTTATAACGAAAATACATTTAATCCAAGACGCCATCTTGTCTCATTGACATTAACTTGCATACAAAATGAGCTAGCTTAGCTTGGCTGCACTCATATGAAGGGGATAATCTCACTAGTTTTTCACCCGGTCAAAACGCTAAAAGTAAATTCACCCCATTCCATACAAATGTGAGCAACCACGACATTCAAACGAGGCTACAAAGGAAACTAATGTGACTGTAGCGACTGTGTTGACTTCAAAATCTGGGGTGTGAACTACGTTTCTATTCAAGCGTTGATCGACATGGTAATGGCTCTATAGTATTGGAGAAAAGTTGAAAAAACGGACCCTCCGTTACATCGTGACGTGTCATGCCGTAACGTACAGCACGCGTAAAGCAACTATTTCTGTCTTACAATCTCTCTCCACCAGGTGTAGCACTTCTCCCATCCTTTAAAAACAACAAATGGTACCTAGGCATTTTTTTACGTCGTCACTGTAAGCGATCATGAATCTCAAAGCCGCTGTTTACATCTGAAGATCACTTTAGCACCGCCCTAAAAACCCGATTCAAATTCGACACAAACCTTCAAATAGGTATGTAATGACACATTATATAAACTTTATAGTGTTTTATTTACATTTTAGAGGCGATAAGGTGATAAGTTGGACAAATCGAGTGAAAAAAAAGTGGTTTTCCCATACATCTCCTCTTCTTCTCACTTTCACGCATTAGTTTTGCTTCCACACCCGCCATTTTTAAAAAGACCCAAAGGAGCTCATTGCCTTCTTGAATTATGCAGAAACGGGCAGCGTGAAGGTCTCGGCATGAATTCTGTTGGAAAGGGGATAAATTGTGCTTTACAATGGTATTGAAATTACAGTTGATCTGGAAGTATTACGTTTTTGGGGTGCTAAAATAAGGTAAATTGTACGGACCAAGGCGATGTACAAAAGTGAGTGAGTTTACGTTAAGTATAAAGATAAAACTTACGAGAAATCTCATCACAGTTCATATAAACATGTCATCTCTAGATTTAAAAAACAAAACCATGCTTATAAATGTTACAAACCTGAAAAGATAATAAGGAGACATGAAAAACAGGATGAATAATGAGACACAGACAATTAAACATTTTCCACTGGGCTTCTTCCTGCTTCTCTTCTTCCAACGCGCACCTACAGCAAACAGTTCGAATGTCTCCCTCTAGTGGTAGCGTAAAGTGTTCATATAGAGGGCATTCGGAAAGTATTCAGACCCCTTGATTTTTTCCACATTGTTACATTACATCCTTATTCTAAAATAATTTAAATAAATGTTTTTCCTCATCAATCTACACACAATACCCAATAATGACAAAGCGAATACAGGTTTTTGGAATTTTTTGCAAACGTATTAAAAATAAGAATTAGAAATACAGTCATTCAGTCATACAAAAGTCATACCTGTTTGGGCTGCAAGCCCGAAATCGGTACGAAAATGACAACAGCTGCAGGGCGCGAAATTCAAAATCTATTTTTTTAAAATATTTAACTTTTACACATTAACAAGTCCAATACAGCATTTGAAAGATAAACATCTTGTCAATCCAGCCAACATGTCCGATTTTTTAAATGTTTTACAGAGAAAACACCACATATATTTATGTTAGCTCACCACCAAATACAAAAGTGGACAGACACGTATGGATATGATTATTATGTATGAATTATGATTCAAGTAGCATGCACAAGCCAACCGAAATAAACTAAAACCAACCTAAAGAGCCCAGAAAAAACTACCTCAGATGACAGTCATATAACATGTTACACAATAAATCTATGTTTTGTTCATAAAAAGTGCATATTTTAGCTATAAATCAGTTTTACATTGATGCTAACATAAATGCTAACACATAGCTAGAGTCTGAATCCAGACGGGAGTAGCCAGAGAAAATACATACACCAACGTCGGCTACTAATTACACCTCATAAAACATTTCAGAAAAACATATGGTGGATAGCTAATGAAAGACAGATATCGTGTGAATAAAGCCAACATTTCCGATTTTTGAAGTGTTTTACAGCGAAAACACAATATATCGTTATATTAGCTAACAACATAAGCTAGCATAAGTCAGCACTAGCATTGGTCAAGCGCTAGCCTAGCACAGTTAGCCCAGTTAGCACAGCACAGCTCAACAGATATATGAAAAAGCATCCCAAATTGGGTCTTATCTTTGTTGATATTCCATCAGAATGTTGTAACGGGGTCCAATGTCCAGTAGAGTCTTTAGTTGGGTTCCAGAACGAATTATTTCCCTCTTTGGTTAGCAAGCACAATAGCATTGCGGCGCTACACAGCGTTTCTTCAAAAAATTCTTCCGTCGTATCACATCTAAAGTCCAGAATAAATTGCAATAATATAATTAAAGTATATTGAAAAAACATACTTTAGGATGATTTTGTGACATGTATCAAATAATATCGTAGTCAGACATCATATTCACCGTTATCTACCTTGTTCCAGAAGCCGAGACCAAATTCTGCTTCGCGCCCGGAATTTTTTTTTAACTGCGCAGGTCTCACAAGAAGGTGTGTTATTCAGTCCATGGACGAGATATTCGACTCCTTTCAATTCTCACTTCCGCATTACAGCCTGACGAAGGCGTGTGACGTGTTTCTATGGTCCCAAGTCAAAGGGCCTTTTATAGAGAAGGTCTTAAAGAGACACATCGCATTTTGGAAATCTCAATTCGGCTGGGAAAATGGCTGTAAAAATATTTCTGTTCGACTTAGAGAAACAATTCAAACCTTTTTAGAAACTATAGACTGTTATCTATCCAACAGTAGTAAATATATGCATATTGGAAAATAAAAAGTTTCTTAGGAGGCCGTTTGAAAATGTGCACACATTTTCCAGTTTTTTCAATATTCAGCTTGCAGCCCAAACAGGTTAATTCCAAAATGGTTCTCTAGTAAATTAGTAAGAATGGCTCCCCCCATGTTCAAGAATGGCCTTTTTCTCTTTATTCAGATTACAACCGCTCACGTTCAGTTATTTGAAAATTAAATAATCTCCTAAATATTGTTATTTTTAAAACAAGCGATAGGAAGTCGGTTGCAATTTCAGTTCAATCCACCTGAAAAGACAGAAAAAATAATACAACAAATATCGTGGTTAAGCTGAAATATACTAACTGATTAAAAAAACGTTATTGTTTAAAAAAGGTATAATCTTTTTTTTTCGCGATCGTCGTAAGAACATTCGTACAAAAGCGCAGCGTAATATGGGTTCCACATGATTTATTGACGTGAAATGCACAAAACAATAAAAGGGCAAACGATACGTGAAGCTATGGAGTGCTCACAGGCAACTACACATAAACAAGATCCCACAAAACACAGTGGGGAAATGGCTGCCTAAATATGATCCCCAATCAGAGACAACGATAAACAGCTGCCTTTGATTGGGAACCATACCTGGCCAACATAGAAATAAAAACCCCTAGATAGGAACACCCCCCCTAGTCACACCCGGCCTAACCAGAATAGAGAATAAAAAGGCTCTCTATGGTCAGGGTGTGACAATGAGCTTGATGCAACTTTGCAAATATTTCAAGGGTTTTATTTTGGTGACATGATGATCGATGCTTGACTGCCGTTTGACAAATACAAATGTTCTCGCTCTTCTCTATAATAATCTCATCATTTAAACTAGCCTACCCACACTGTATCTGCGAGCTGTTGGCTAGAGCACATGTGCCAAAACCAGAGTAGACATATTTGCTATTTAGCACCGTTTCTTTTTTCCAATATGTTTTTTTGGTACATGAAAACTTAAGCGAAAAGTACATTTTGTGTGCAATACTTCATCACACACTGATTTTAACTTCACTAGGGTAGGGGGCAGCATTCGGAATTTTGGATGAAATGCATGCCCAAATTAAACTGCCTGCTTCTCGGGCCCAGAAGATATGATATGCATATAACTGGTAGATTTGGATAGAAAACACTCTAAAGTTTCCAAAACTGTTAAAATAGTGTCTGTGAGTATAACAGAACTGATTTGGCAAAAAAACTGAGAAAAATCCATTCAGGAAGTCGTTTTTTGTTTGGTTTTGTAGTTTTCTATTCAATGTCATTACAGTATCCATTGACTTAGGACTCAAATTGCAGTTTCTATGCCTTCCACTAGATGTCAACAGGCTTGTATTCTGAAAAATTAAGAAGTAAGAGCAGTCTGAATGAGTGGATCCTAAAGTGTCACAGAGCTTTTTCATGCGCACGACCAAGAGAGTGCGTTTCTTGTTTACCTTTTAAATTGACTACGTTATTGTCCTGTTGAAATATTATCGATTATTCAGGCTAAAAACAACCTGAGGTTTGAATATAAACATCGTTTTACATGTTTCTATGGACTTTACGCATACAATTTGGATTTTTTTTGTCTTCCTGTTTTGACTGCGTTTGAGCCTGTGGATTACTGAAAAAAACACGCTAACAAAATGGAGGTTTTTGGATATAAATAGACTTTATCGAACAAAAGGAACATTTATTGAGTAAATGAATGTCTGCTGAGTGCAACCATATAAAGATCATCAAAAGTAAGGGATTCATTTTGTCTCTATTTCTGACATGTGTAACTGTTCTACTCGGCTGGCTACTGTTTGTAATGATTTGTCTAGTGGACTATGTTCTCAAATAATCGTAAGGTATGCTTTTGCCGTAAAGCATTTGTTAAATCTGACACCGTGGTTGGATTCACAAGAAGTTCATATTTAAACCTGTCTAAAATATGTTTTGTTTTCTGAATTTTTATAATGAGTATTTCTGTATTTGAATTTGGCGCCCAGCAGTTTCACTGGCTGTTGAAGAGGTGGGACGTTACCGTCTCACGTGCCCAAGAGAGGTTAATCCGAAACACTCCAGTTTGGTGGTAAAAAAACCACTGGTGGGAAAATGTGCAAAATTTTCTATATACGGATTTTAGAATATTCACATTAAAATCTGTCACCAATTGGTTTGGAAACTAAGCTCCTGCCAAAGTTTTGGCCTGGTGTACAAAAATATTATCTCCTTTGATCAATCATAAAGAGTAATTTAAGAAGGCAAAGTAGGAACCACTTTGGCCAATCTGTAGAATAGCTGTCATAGCCATGCATTTCTGGAAAACTGTCAGGCATTACATGCATTTGAGCAAAGATGCAAATGTATGTATATGTATGTACTCACTAATGTCCAGTCTCTAACAAGGTAGACGAAACTAGGGCAAGGGTTGCTTTCCAGAGAGACATCAGGGACTGTAACATACTCTGTTTCACAGAAACATGGCTCTCTCGGAATATGCTGTCGGAGTCGGTACAGCCACCTGGATTCTTTGTGTGTCGCACCGACAGGAATAAACATCTCTCCGGGAAGAAGAAGGGCAGTGGTGTATGATTCATGATTTACTTCTTATGATGTAATTGTAACAACATACAATAACTCAAGTCCTTTTGTTCACCTGAACTTAAATTACTCACAATCAAATGCAGACTGTATTATATTCCAAGTGAATTCTCCTTGGTTATTGTCACAGCTGTGTATATCCCTCCTCAAGCCGATACCACGACGACCCTCAAGGAACATCACTGGACTTTATGCAAACTGGAAACCATATATCCTGAGGCTGCATTTATTGTAGCTAGGGATTATAACAAAGCAAATTTCAGAACAAGGTTACCTAAATTCAATCAGCATAATGACTGTAGCACTCACTTGGAAAAACACTGGATCACTGCTACTCTAACTTCCGCGATGCATACGACGCTCTCCCCCACCCTGCTTTCGGGCAAATCTGACCACTCCTCCCTTCCTATATGTAGAAACTCAAACAGGATGTACCCGTGCTAAGGACTATTCAACGCTGGACTGACCAATCGGAATCCATGCTTCAAGATTGTTTTGATCACACGGATCGGGACATGTTCCGTGTAGCCTCAGAGAATAAAATTGACGTATACGCTGATTCAGTGAGTGAGTTTATAACGAAGTGTATAGGAGATGTTGTACCTACTGTGACTATTACAACCGTGGATAGGTGGCAGCATTCACGCAAAACTGAAAGCGCGAACTACTGCATTTAACCATGGAAAGGTGACTGGGAATATGGCTGAATACAAACAGTGTAGTTATTCCCTCAGCAAGGCAATCAAACAAGCGAAAGATCCGTAGAGAGACAAAGTGGAGTCGCAATTCAACGGCTCAGACACGAGACGTTTGCGGCAGGGTCTACAGACAATCATGGACTACAAAAGGAAAACTAGCCACGTCACAGACACCGATGTCTTGCTTCTAGTCAAACTAAACACCTTCTCTGCCTGCTTTGAGGATAGTACAGTGCCACAGATGTGGCCCACTAACAAGGACTGTGAGCTCTTCTGCTCCATGTCCGACCTGAGTAAGACAGTTAAATGCGTTAACCCTCGTAATGCTGCCTGACCAGACGGCATCCGTAGCCGCGTCCTCAGAGCATGCTCAGATCAGCTGGCTGGTGTGTTTACGGACATATTCAATCTCTCCTTATCCCAGTCTGCTGTCCCCACATGCTTCAAGAGGGTCACCATTGTTTCTGTACCCAAGAGGCAAAGGGAACTGAACTAAATTACTATCGCCCCTTAGCACTCACTTATGTCATCATGAAGTGCTTTGAGAGACTAGTCAAGGATCATATCACCTTCATCTTACCTGTCACCCTAGACCCACTTCAATTTTCTTACCGCCCCAATAGGTCCACAGACGATGCAATCTCCATCACACTGCACAATCCCATCTAGACAAGAAGAATGTATATGTAAGAATGCTGTTCATTGACTATAGCTTAGCATTTAACAACATAGTACCTTCCAAGCTCAGCAGTAAGCTTGAGGCCCTGGGTCTCAACTCCGCCCTGCGTAATTGGGTCCTGGACTTCCCGCCGGGCCACCCCAGGTGGTGAAGGTAGGAAACAACATCTTCACTTCGCTGATCCTCAACACTGGGGCCTCACAAGGGTGTGTGCTCAGCCCCGTCCTGTACTCGCTGTTCACCCATGACTGCGTGGCTATGCACTCATCCAACTCAATCATCAAGTTTGCAGACGAGACAACAGTAGTAGGCTTGATTACCAACAAAAACGAGACAGCCTACATGGAGCAGGAGTGTGGTGTCAGGAAATACAACATCTCACTTCACGTCAACAAAACAAAGGAGATGATCGTGGACTTCAGGAAACAGCAGAGAGAGCACCCCCTTATCCACATCGACAGGACAATAGTGGAGAGGTGGAAAGTTTGACCTTTCTCGGCGTACACATCACAGACAAACTGAAATGATCCATCCACGCACACAGACAGTGTGCTGAAGAAGGCGCAACAGCGGCTCTTCAACCTCAGGAGGCTAAAAAAAACACAAACATTTACAGATGCACAATTGAGAGCCTCCTGTCAGGCTGTATCACCGCCTGGTATGGAAACTGCAACGCCCACAACCGCAAGGCTCTCCAGAGGGTGGTGCGGTCTGCACAATGCATCACCGGGGGCAAACTACATGCCCTCCAGGACACCTACAGCACCCGATGTCACAGGATGGCCCAAAACATGATCATGGACAACAACCACTTGAGCCACTGCCTGTTCACACCGCTACCATCCAGAAGGCGAGGTCAGTACAGGTGCATCAAAGCTGGGACCGAGAGACTGAAAAACAGCTTCTATCTCAAGGCCATCAGACTGTTAAACAGCCATCACTAACACAGAGAGGTTGTGGCCTACATACAGACTTGAAATCATTGGCCGCTTTAATAAATAGATCACTTGTCACTTTAATAATGCCACTTTAATGATGTTTACATATCTTGCATTACTCATCTCATATGTTTATACTGTATTTTATACCATCTATTGCATCTTGCTTATGCCACTCTGTCATTACTCATCCATAAATGTATATATACAATATATATTCTTATTCCATTCCTTTACTTAGATTTGTGTGCATTAGGTAGTTGTTGTGGAATTGTTAGATTACATGTTAGATATTGTTTTCACTGTCAGAACTAGAAGCACAAGCATTTCGCTACACTTGCAATAATATCTGCTAACCATGTGTATGTGACCAATACAATATGATTTGATTTGACACGCAGCTCTGAAATACATTTTTAGGCATTACATGCATTTTCACAAAAATGCTAATGTATCTACATGTTTTAAATAGGGCTTACAATGACAACAGCTCCAGTTGCTAAGAAATCTCAACTCTAGTGAAGACTATTGTGGGCGGACTGGAGCTCCGACTACATCGAGTCGCTGTCAGTCAATAAGCCTACTTGTAAAAATTAAACGTCTTAAACCCTTACCTGTGTAAAGTCGGGTCTTTCTTTGTTTGCTGAAATCTGTACTTTTTAATAAAACTTTTGTCAAATGCAACCACCGACTGTTTCCTCGTTTGGACAATGAGTATTTGGAGACATAGGCCTACATAATCTGAGATTCAATTGGCACATGCACATTCACGCTATCTTACCATCTTAGACAAACAGAAACAAGCAAGGTGGTCGGAGCTCCAGTCCACTCACTCTCATCGCCACTCAACTCTCTTGTACTTGTACATGAAAAGTTTAGATTTCTCACCAACAGTTCCAGTGGCTTTTACTAGAGTAGGCTCAGGTCTGTTGGCCAGGTCCCAAGAGTCATAGTGGAGTGAAAGGTGGATAACTGCAACCACTGAATGAGCTTTGAATGGTAAAGGGTCCAGTTGTCCATTTAGATATGACATTTTCCTGCCACGACATGGTCACAGTGGCCAGTCAGACTAGGGAGACCAGAATGGAGGAGTCAGTGTTGTGGGAGTAGCCTATCTCCATGGGTGAGGACTCTCTTCAGGTACGGCTGGAAATGAATAGTCCTCCAGCATTGGTGTCACAGTTTTCCTTGCTGAGACAGTGCAAAGGTGGAAGTGTCAGTTGTGAAAGTAAGGTTATTTGTGTGGGGGAAAGATGGTCATGAAAATGATCCTTTGGGAGATGGATAAAACATTGCAGGGGGACGCAGGCTGCCTGACGGGCCACAGGCTGTCATTCAGGGTAAGGTAGAGGTGTGCGTTCCTATGCTGTATATGATTACTGTGAAATATTTCAAATAATGCACGTAAAGATGTAATAGTTTTACATACAGTTCCTACACGAAGAATTCAACCCCCTTAACATTTTACACATTTTGTTGTGTTACAATTGGTATTGACAAAGGAGTGGAACAGGCCCCCATTAACCTTTGACAGGGCTGTAGTGGAGTGGGTCGAGAGTTTCAAGTTCCTTGGTGTCCACATCACCTATGAACTATCATGGTCCAAACACACCAAGACATTTGTGAAAAGGGTACGACAACACCTTTTCCCCCTCAGGAGACTGAAAAGATTTGGCATCGGTCACCAGATCCTCAAAATGTTCCACAGCTGCACCATCGAGAGCATCCTGACCGGTTGCATCGCCGCCTGGTATGGAAACTGCTCGGCATCTGACCATAAGGTGCAGAGGGTAGTGCATACGGCACAGTACATCACTGGTGCCAAGCTTCCTGCCATCCAGGACCTATATACTAGGAGGAGTCAGAGGAATGCCCAAAAGATGTCAAAGACGATGTAGAAGATGTAGAAATTACCTCAACTAACCAGTACCCCTGCATCTTGACTCGGTACCGGTACCCCCTGTATATAGCCACGCTATTTTTATGTAATTTTCTAGTGTTACTTTTTGATTTTATTTCTTTACTTTAGTTTATTTAGTAAATATTTTCTTAACTCTATTTTTTTAACTGCATTTTTGGATAAGGGCGTGTAAGTAAGAATTTTATGGTAGGTCTACACCTGTTGTATTCGGAGCATGTGACAAATAACATTCGATTTGAAAATGGATTTAATAGATCTTTTTTTGTCAACGATCTACACAAAATACTGTGTAATATCAAAATGGACGTAATTTTTTTTATCTAAAATTTATATGAAAATTACAACACTCATATTTATTGATTAGATCAAAATTAAATCCCCTGAGTCATTACAGTGCCTTGCAAAAGTATACACCCTCTTGGCATTTCTCCTATTTTTTTTGCATTACAACCTGTAATTTAAATCGATTTTTATTTGGATTTCATGCAATGGACATACACAAAATAGTCCAAATTGGTGAAGTGAAAATTATTATAAAAATTGTTTTAATTCAAAAAATACAAAATGAAAAAGTGATGCGTGCATATGTATTCACCCCCTTTGCTATGAAGCCCCTAAATAAGATCTGGTGCAACCAATTACCTTAATAAGAAGTCACATAATTAGTGCAATCTAAGTGTTTCATGATCTGTCACATGATCTCAGTATATACAGTTGAAGTCGGAACATACACCTTAGCAAAATCCATTTAAACTCAGTTTTTCACAATTCCTGACATTTAATCCAAGTAAAAATTCCCTGTCTTAGGTCATATGGGATCACCACTTTATTGTAAGAATGTGAAATGTCAGAATAATAGTAGAGAGAATTGTTTATTTCAGATTCAATTTCTTTCATCACATTCCCAGTAGGTCAGAAGTTTACATACACTCAATTCGTATTCGGTAGCGTTCTTTTATAATGTTTAACTTCGGTCAAACGTTTTGGGTAGCTTTCCACAAGCTTCCCACAATAAGGCAGGCGAATTTTGACCCATTCCTCCTGACAGAGCTGGTGTAATAGAGTCAGGTATGTAGGCCTCCTTGCTCGCACACGCTTTGTCAGTTCTGCCAACAAATGTTCTATAGCATTGAGGTCAGGGCTTTGTGATGGCCACTCCAGTATCTTGACTTTGTTGTCCTTAAGCCATTTTGCCACAGCTTTGGAAGAATGCTTGGGGTCATTGTTACATTTTTACATACTGAGACAAGGATATCCCTACCGGCCAAACCCGGACGACTCTATGCCAATTGTGCGTCGCCCCACGGAACTCCCGGTTGCGGCCAGCTGCAACAGAGCCTGGGCGCGAACCCAGAGACTCTGGTGGCGCAGCTAGCACTGCGATGTAAGTGCCCTAGACCACTGCGCCACCCGGGAGGGTGTTCATTTGGAAGACCCATTTGCAACCAGTCTTTAACTTCCTGACTGATGTCTTGAGATGTTGATTCAATATATCCACATAATTTTCCTGCCTCCTGATGATGAAATCTATTTTGTGAAGTGCACCAGTCCCTCCTGCAGCAAAGCACCCCCACAACATGATGCTGCCGACCCCGTGCTTCGCGTTGGGATGGTGTCTTCGGCTTGCAAGCCTCCCCCTTTTTCCTTTGATGGTCATTATGACCACAGTAATATTTTTGTTTCATCAGACCAGAGGACATTTCTCCAAAAAGTACGATATTCACCCCCATGTGCAGTTCCAAACCGTAGTCTGGCTTTTTTATGGCTGCAGTGGCTTCTTCCTTGCTGAGCTGCCTTATAGGTTATGTCGATATAGGACTCATTTTACTGTGGATGTAGATCATTTTGTACCTGTTTCCTCCAGCATCTTCACAAGGTCCTTTGCTCTTGTTCTGGGATTGATTTGCACTTTTCGCACCAAGGTACGTTCATCTCTAGGAGACGGAACGCAGCTCCTTCCTGAGTGGTATGATGACTGCGTGGTCCCATGGTGTTTATACTTAGGTACTATTGTTTTTACAGATGAACGTGGTACCTTCAGGCGTTTGGAAATTGCTCCCAAGGATGAACAAGACTTGTGGAGGTCTACAATTTATTTTTCTGAGGTCTTGGCTGATGTTTTTTGATTTTCCCATCAGGTCAAGCAAAGAGGCACTGAGTTTGAAGGTAGGCCTTGAAATACATCCACAGGTACACCTCCAATTGACTCAAATGATGTCAATTAGCCTATCAGAAGCTTCTAAAGCCATAACATAATTTTCAGAAATTTTCCAAGCTGTTAAAAGGCACAGTCAACTTAGTGTATGTCAACTTCTGGCCCAGTTGAATTGTGAAAGAGT
The DNA here is from genome assembly GCF_029448725.1 of Salvelinus fontinalis. Classification (NCBI taxonomy): domain Eukaryota; kingdom Metazoa; phylum Chordata; class Actinopteri; order Salmoniformes; family Salmonidae; genus Salvelinus; species Salvelinus fontinalis. The sequence continues at coordinate 21,382,535 of NC_074669.1, forward strand.
GAATTATAAGGGAAATAATCTGTCTGTAAACAATTGTTGGAAAAATTACTTGTGTCATGCACAAAGTAGATGTCCTAACCGACTTGCCAAAACTATAGTTTGTTAACAAGAAATTTGTGAAGTGGATGAAAAACAAATTTTAGTGACTCCAACCTAAGTGTATGTACACTTCCGAAATCAACTGTATACACATAAATATTGTGTCAAAGAAGGGGGTCGAGTGATAAATGTCAGATATGTGAGAGCAGAACTAATAAACGGGCTCTGCCCGATCACTAAAAGGGCCACCCCGATCAGAACTACAGATCACAAAATGGCCGACTGCCAAAACTACAAGTCTCAGAAGCAAGGGGAATCCTCAGAAGGTGGATCCGACACACAGATAAAGGGTCAAGAAAAATCAGGAAGAGGAAGAGAGGGCTGGAAGGATCTATGAACCGTAGAGAAAGAGACAATAGATATTGGCTGGATTTACCGTGTATGAGCTGGACTGTTTTGGACTTACCTGTTGGCATTTGGACCTGGACCTACCGAGAACCCGATTCGTGTACCGAACCCTGCTATCCTTGACCTTGCCTACGACCTGGGTGGACCAGGACGGAGTAACAAACACACAGGTACTGACCTGTTCGAAAGAACTCTCATTCTGGGGTAATTTGGTGACAGTTTCCCAATTAATTTGTGACAAACGCTCATAACCTTGAAGAGGCTTGCCACAATATATATATATATTCATATGTATATCTGTTCTGAAAGGTCCCTGAGTCTGCAACACCACTAAGCAAGGGGCACCACCAAGCAAGCGGCACCATGAAGACCAAGGAACTCTCCAAATAGGTCAGGGACAAAGTTGTGGAGAAGTACAGATCAGGGTTTGGTTTTTAAAAAATATGTGAAACTTTGAACATTCCACGGAGCACCGTGAAATCCATTATTAAAAAATTGAAAGAATATGGCACCATTGCAAATCTGCCAAGAGAGGGCCGCCCACCAAAACTCACAGACCAGGCAAGGAGGGCATTATTTCAGAGAGGCAAAAAAGAGACCAAAGATAACCCTGAAAGAGCTGCATAGCTCCACAGCGGAGATTGGAGTATCTGTCCATATGAATACTCTAAGCCGTACACTCCACAGAGCTGGGCTTTACGGAAGAGTGGCCAGAAAAAAAGGCATTGCGTAAAGAAAAAAATAAGAAAACACATTTGGTGTTCACCAAAAAGGCATGTGGGAGACTCCCCAAACAAATGGAAGAAGGATATCTGGTTAGATGAGACAAAAAGGTAGCTGTTTGGCCATCAAGGAAAACGTTATGTCTGGCGCAAACCCAACACCTCTCATCACCCCGAGAACACCATCCCCACAGTGAAGCACGGTGGTGGCAGCATCATGCTGTGGGTATGGTCAGAATTGATGGGTGGCGCTAAATACAGGGAAATTCTTGAGGGAAACCTATTTCAGTCTTCAAGAGATTTGAGACTGGGACAGAGGTTCACCTTCCAGCAGGACAATGACCCTAAGCATACTGCTGAATCAACACTCGAGTTGTTTAAGGGGAAACATTTAAATGTCTTGGAATGGCCTAGTCAAAGCCCAGACCTCAATCCAATTGAGAATATGGGGAATGACTTAAAGATTGCTGTATACCAGCAGAACCCATCTAACTTGAAGGAGCTGGAGCAGTTTTTCCTTGAAGAATGGCAAAAATCCCAGTGGCTAGATGTGCCAAGCTTATAGAAACCTACCCCAAAAGACTTGCAACTGTAATTGCTGCAAAAGGTGGCTCTACCAAGTATGGACTTTGGGGGGTTGATAAGTTATGCATGCTCAAGTTCTTTTTTTCCCCTTATTTCTTGTTTGTTTCACAATAAAAAAATATTTTGCATCTTCAAAGTGGTAGGCATGTTGTGTAAATCAAATGATACAAACCCCCCAATAATCAATTTTAATTCCAGGTTATAAGGCAACAAAATAGGAAAAATGCCAAGGGGGGTGAATACTTTCACAAGCCACTGTATGTGTTATAAACACCATTGGCAACAATTACAGCTGTGAGTCTTGTTGGTAAGTCTCTCAGGGGGAAATCAAACCCGAGTTATGCCCACATAAATCAAACGTAATTATTTTCTTTCTGAGCGTATTCTGACCTTGAGTTTAAGCATGGGTTAACGCATGTTGCAGCTAGGTATTCATTTGGGGTGGAGCTCACATACATGGAGACGTGGCAGAGGTGTTTTTACAGATATGCTGTATTCTGACCTTGACTTAATTCCCTCATAATTCCACCATGAGTAAGATTGAGCGAACCTATCGGTTCCAAGGCGAAAAACATCTTCTTGCTTTTTTCCAATATAAAGGCATTTTATTCTTGTCCCACAAAAATATTCAACATAGCACCTATGCAAAGCCCTCACTTTGTCACTCAGAAACATATTCCAGTGTCTGCCTGCAACCTGAACATTTTTGCCAGAGTATGTGCCTGTTTAGGCTACCTGCCCCTCCCCCAGCGAAGAACAGGCCACTGTCATGACTTTACAACATGATTCAGAAGATAGGGAGAGATATTTTTAATTAGTTAAAGAAAAATGGATTAACTTTTTAAATGCTAGTTAACCCTTCTACAATTTCTGCAGCCCAGTGGGACTCTAATTAACATAACAAAACATCTATATCTGTCTGTTTAAACCAGAGATATCATTTTTTTTTGCATGAGCTGCTTCTTAATCCACCGCATCTGCAGATATCACCCTTCTGCATCTGCTGTGAAAGGTGGCAGAGCTAGAGCGGAATTTGTCAGACCACTAGACATCCCGAAAATTGGTCTTCTCACAAAAGCATCTGCAGCATCCTAATGGTTTGGTCTATAAGCTATTATGACCCCTCTGTGGATTGGACGCCCAAAAGCCTCACAAGACTCGTCTGAAGGACCCCCACAAGCATCATGGGACTCGTCTGAAGTTGATACAGCCTCTTCTGCCAACTTCTGTCTGTAGATCAGAACAGTTTTGGCAACACACTAATATGACAAAGCCCTCTGTGGAAAGGTGTCTCTCACAAACACGTACATGTCGGTTGTTTTGCTCTAGGAGGCCCACAAGCCTCACCAAAATTATTTTTGTATATATTTTTTTGATACCTTAAGGAGTCTTAATATTCAAAATCAAATAGCTAAATGATCCTCCCTCCCCGTCGGCTTAGACAGTTCTTAGACACTAAAAGGTTATTAAACATTATTTCAAACATCCTGCCGAAAATACTGTGTTTCTATGTCAAATGGCCCTCAGCCAGCCAAATTACCAGATGAGATCTTTATCAGCCTCTCCCCCTCCAACACAAGGTCATAAATCACCAGCTGTCAGCAGGGCCATAAATCACCAGCTGCCCTCTACTCCCTAGTCTCCCTGACACCTACATGTCAAAAGCTCACCAATACTGAGAACCTCAACTCTGAGAACTTCTTTTCCAATACACAAACAAAATTGCCAACTTTAGTGGAATACAAAAAAACATATTATATATTTCCCCTGCTCAGCCATTGAAACCCATGCACATCCGGTTTGATCACAACAACACATTTTCCAAAAAACCACCAACAAGCCATTGGTTCAAAACATCATGACTTACATTAATTGAAAATGTGTTTATGTAATTAATCCATGGAGATCATTTGATAATCCTTTCAGACGTACCAGAAAATGTGTCCTCATTCACGCAGTCCAAAATGGCTGATGCTAATGTCTTGACATTTTGGCTATGTGTAAATCGATTTCTGGGGAACATGCACAAATATTCTGGGCAGCACCTATGCATATTCGGTTTCTACAGTCGTTGACCTTTCCAACAATGTATAGCATGTCCTATTCTGTTGAAGTATTCCAAAATAGCATGTACAGTGCGTTTAGAAAGTATTCAGACACCTTAAATTTTTCACTTTTTTTTACATTACAGCAGTATTCTAAAATTCATTAAATAGTTTTTTTCTCTCATCAATCTACACACAATATCGCATAATGACAAAGTAAAAACAGGTTTTTAGAAATATTTTTGATTTATTAAAAATAAAAAAACATCACATTTACATTGGTATTCAGAACCTTTACTCAGCACTTTCTTGAAGCACCTTTGGCAGCATTTACAGCCTCGAGTCTTCTTAGGTATGACGCTAGAAGCTTGGCACACCTGTATTTGGAGAGTTTCTCCGATTCTTCTCTGTAGAACCTCTCAAGCTCTGTCAGGTTGGGTGGGGAGTGTGGCTGCACAGCTATTTTCAGGTCTCTGGCTGTGCCACTCAATGACATTCAGAGACTTGTCCTGAAGCCACTCCTGTGTTGTCTTGGCTGTTGGCTTAGGGATATTGTCCTGTTGGAAGGTGAACCTTCGTCCCTATCTGGTCCTTCATCAAGGATCTATCTGTACTTTGTTTCATTAATTTTTTCCCTCAATCCTGACTAGTCTCCCAGTCCCTGCCACTGAAAAACATCCCCACAGCATGAGGCTGCCACCACTATGCTTCACTGTAGGGATGGTGCCAGGTTTCCTCCAGACGTGACACTTGGCATTCAGGCCAAAGAGTTCAATCTTGGTTTCATCAGACCAGATAATCTTGTTTCTCATGTTCTGAGTCTTTAGGTGCCTATTGGCAATCTCCAAGCGGGCTGTCGTGTGCTTTTTACTGAAAAGTGGCTTCCATCTGGCCACTACAATACAAGCCTGATTGGTGGAGTTCTGCAGATATGGTTGTCCTGCTGAAAATTTCTCCCAACTCCATAGAGGAACTCAGTGAAATGAGGATCCCTGACAAATCTTTTCAGTCTCCTGAGAGTGAATAGGCTTTGTCGTGCCCTCTTCACAACTGTCTTAGTGTGTTTGGACCATGATAGTTTATTGGTGATGTGGACACCAAGGAACTTGAAGTTCTAACCTGCTCCACTGCAGCCCCGTCGTTGAGAATGGGGGCGTGCTCGGCCCTCCAGTTCCTGTAGTCTACAATAATCTCCTTTGTCTTGATCACGTTGAGGGAGAGATTGTTGTCCTGGCACCACACGGACAGTTCTCTGACCTCCTCCCTATAGGGTGTCTCATCGTTGTTGGTGATCAGGTCTGCCACAGTTGTGTCATCGGCAAACTTGACGATAGTGTTTGAGTCGTGCCTGGCCATGCGGTCATGAGTGAACAAGGAGTACAGGAGTAAAGAGGATGCACCCTGAGGGGCCCCCATGTTAAGGATCAGTGTGGCGGACATGTTGCTACCTACCCTTACCACCTGGGGGCGGCCCGTCAGGAAGTCCAGGATCCAGTTGCAGAGGGAGGTGTTCAGTCCCAGGGATATTAGCTTAGTGATGAGCTTTGAGGGCACTATGGTGTTGAACGCTTAGCTGTAGTCAATTAATATCATTCTCACATACAGTTGAAGTCGGAAGTTTACATACACCTTAGCCAAATACATGTAAACTCAGTTTTCACAATTCCTGACATTTAATCCAAGTAAAAATTCCCGGTCTTAGGTCAGTCAGGATCACCACTTTATTTTAAGAATGTGAAATGTCAGAATAATAGTAGAGAGAATTATTTATTTCAGCTTCTATTTCTTTCATCACATTCCCAGTGGGTCAGAAGTTTACATACACTCAATTCATATTTAGTAGCATTGCCTTTAAATTGTTAACTTGGGTCAAACGTTTCGGTTAGTCTTCCACAAGCTTTCTATAATAAGTTGGGTGAATTTTGCACCCATTCCTCCTGACAGAGCTATTGTAACCGAGTCAGGTTTGTAGGCCTCCTAGCACGCACAAGCTTGTTCAGTTCTGCCAACAAATGTTCTATAGGATTGAGGTCAGGGCTATGTGATGGCCACTCCAATACCTTGACTTTGTTGTCCTTAAGCCATTTTCCACAGCTTTGGAAGAATGCTTGGGGTCATTGTTCATTTGGAAGACCCATTTGCAACCAAGCTTTACCTTCCTAACTGATGTCTTGAGATGTTGCTTCAATATATCCACATAATTTTCCATCCTCATGATGCAATCTATTTTGTGAAGTGCACCAGTCCCTCATGTAGCCAAGCACCCCCACAACATGATGCTGCCACCCCCGTACTTCACGGTTGGGATGGTGTTCTTTGGCTTGCAAGCCTCCTCCTTTTTCCTCCAAACATAAGGATGGTCATTATGGCCAAACAGTTATATATTTGTTTCATCAGACCAGAGGACATTTCTCCAAAAAGTACGATCTTTGTCCCCATGTGCAGTTGCAAACCGTAGTCTGGCTTTTTATAGCGGTTTTGAAAAGTGGTTTCTTCCTTGCTGAGCAGCCTTTCAGGTTATGTCGACATAGGACTCGGTTTACTGTGGAAATAGATACTTTTGTACCTGTTTCCTCCAGCATCTTCACAAGGTCCTTTGCTGTTGTTCTGGGATTGATTTGCACTTTTCGCACCAAAGTACGTTCATCCCTAGGAGACAGAACTCATCTCCTTCCTGAGCGGTATGACGGCTGCGTAGTCCCATGGTGTTTATACTTGCGTACTATTGTTTGTACAGATGAACGTGGTACCTTCAGGCATTTGAAATTGCTCCCAAGGATGAACCAGACTTGTGGAGGTCTACAATTGTTTTTCTGAGGTCTTGGCTGATCTCTTTAGATTTCCCCATGATGTCAAGCAAAGAGGCACTGAGTTTGAAGGTAGGCCTTGAAATACATCCACAGGTACACCTCCAATTGACTCAAATGATGTCAATTAGCCTATCAAAAGCTTCTAAAGCCATGACATAATTTTCTGGAATTTTCCAAGCTGTTTAAAGCCACAGTCAACTTCTGACCACCTGGAATTGTGATTCAGTGAATTATAAGTGAAATAAATCAGTCTGTAAACAATTGTCGGAAAAATTACTTGTGTCATGCACAAAGTAGATATCCTATCCGACTTGCCAAAACGATCGTTTGTTTACAAGAAATTTGTGGAGTGGTTGAAAAACTAGTTTTAACCTGTTTGGCGTGCAAGCCCGACGTCGGTACACTTATGACAACAGCCACTTCAAGTGCAGGGCGCGAAATTCAAAAGATATTTTTTTTAAATATTTAACTTTCACACATTAACAAGTCCAATACAGCATATGAAAGGTACACATCTCGTGAATCCAGCCAACATGTCCGATTTTTTAAATGTTTTACAGGGAAGAAAAAATATGTAAATCTATTAGCTAACCACGTTAGCAAAAGACTCCACTTTTATTACTCCATCAGTTTTTGACTCCATCAGTAGCTATCACAAATTCGGCCAAATAAAGATATAAATAGCCACTAACCAAGAAACAACCTCATCAGATGACAGTCTGATAACATATTTATTGTATAGCATATGTTTTTTTTTCTTCGAAAAATGTGCATATTTCAGGTATAAATCATAGTTTACATTGCAGCTACATTCAGAAATTGCACCGAAAGCAGCCATAATATTTACAGACACCAACGTCAAATACCTAATTACTCATCATAAAACATTTCTGAAAAATACATAGTGTACAGCAAATGAAAGACAGGCATCTTGTGATGCCAGACAATATTTCCGATTTATTAAGTGTTTTACAGCGAAAACAAAATGTAGCGTTATATTAGGTTAGCACAATAGCCAGAAACACTTGGGCGCCGGCGACTACGACAGATATATGAAACAACATCATAAAATGGGTCTTACTTTTGCTGATCTTTCATCAGAATGTTGAACAAGGTGTCCTTTGTCCAGATGAGTCGTTGTTTGGATTCAGAATGGCAACTTTCTCTCTCCATTTAGCAAGCGCGCTAGCCGGGTTGCACGGATCTCTCCATGTAAACAAACGGAAGAGAACGGAACACGGCAAAACTCCCGAAAAAATTTCAATAATCTGATGAAACTATATTGAAAAAACATACTTTACGATGATATGGTGACATGTATCAAATAAAATCAAAGCCGGAAATAATAGTCGCCTATAACGTCAGCAAAACAAAAGGCAACCCCACTGTCCAAATCACGTTCTTCAGAGTACCGGAAATGGGGTACACGTCATTCCAAGAGGATTTATTCCATCCCAGATCGAGATAATCACCTAATTTCTTCTCTCACAGCCTTCTTGACACCCAGCGGAAGGTGTATGACGTGCATGTATACTAATAGCTCTTGTGCCCATTTATAGGCAGGAAGCGGAAGAGAGCATCGATTTCAGACTTTGAACTTCCGGGTCAGGAAAAGTGCTGCAGAATGAGTTCTGTTTCACTCAGAGAAATAATTCAAAAGGGTTTAGAAACTAGAGAGTGTTTTCTATCCAATAGTAATAATAATATGCATATTGTACGAGCAAGATTTGAGTACGAGGCCGTTTGAATTGGACACATTTTATCAGGCTACTCAATACTGCCCCTTGCAGCCATAAGGAGTTAATGACTCCAACCTAAGTGTATGTAAACTTTCGACTTCAACTGTATTTGTTCCTTTTTTCCAGGAGGGAAGGTTAGTTTTGAGTGCAAAGAGATTGCATCATCTATGGATCTGTTGGGGCAGTATGCAAATTAGAATTGGTCTAGTGTTCCTGGGATAATGGTGTTGTTGTGAGTCAATACCAGTCTTTCAAAGCACTTCATGGCTGCACACGTGAGTGCTAAGTGTCGGTAGTCATTTAAGCAGGTTTCCTTAGTGTTCTTGGGCACAGGGACTGTGGTGGTCTTTTTGAAAAATGTTGGTATTACAAATATGTTGGACAGGTTGTAAAAGTCAGTAAAGACACTTGCCAGTTGGTCAGCGCATGCTCGGAGTACACGTCCTGGTAATCTGTCTGGCCTTGCGGCCTTATGATTGTTGTCCTGCTCGTCTGGTAGTCACTGGGAACCTCATGGCTGTGCTTCCTTTTGCTTTTGTAGTCTGTAATAGTTTGCAAGCCCTGCCACATCTGACTAGCGTCGGAGGACATAGTGGGATTTCTTTTAAGCTTCTGGGTTAGAGTCCTGCTCCTTAGAGCGGGACTCTACGTAGAGGAGAGTCCCGCTCCTCTACGTGGATGTTGCCTATAGTTCATTGCTTCTGGTTGAGGTATGTACTTTGCTCCCGAGTGTCGCAGCAGTCTAAGGGACTGCATCTCAGTGCTTGAGGCGTCACTACATACACCCTGGCTTGAATCCACGCTGTATCACAACCGGCAGTGATTGGTAGTCCTATAGGGCGGCGCACAATTGGCCAAGCGTCGTACGGGTTTGGCCGGTGTAGGCCGTCACTTGTTCTTAACTGACTTGCCTAGCTAAATAAAGGTACGTACGGTCACTGTGGGGACGACGTCATCGATGCACTTATTGATGATGCCAGTGACTGATGTGATGTACTCCTCAATGCCATTTGAAGAATCGCGGAACATTTTCCATTCTGTGCTAGTAAAACAGTCCTGTAGCTTAGCATCTGCTTCATCTAACCACTTTCTTATTGACCGAGTCACTTGTGCTTCCAGCTTTAGTTTTTGTTTGTAAGCAGGAATCAGGAGGATAGCATTATAGTCAGATTTGCCAAATAGAGGGCAAGCGAGAGCTTTGTACCCTCACCTTCCTCATGATCATTGATGCCCCACGAGGTGAGATCTTACATAAGTTCTGCTTTTCTGATTTATCAAATACTTATGTCATGCAATAAAATGCAAATTAATTACTTAAAATTCATACAATGTGATTTTCTGGATTTTTGTTTTAGATTCCGTCTCTCACAGTTGAAGTGTACCTATGATAAAAATTGCAGACCTCTACATGCTTTGTAAGTAGGAAAATCTGCAAAATAGGCAGTGTATCAAATACTTGTTCTCCCCACTGTATATATACTGAGATCATGTGACACTTAGATTGCACACAGGAGGACTTTATTTAACAAATGATGTGACTTCTGAAGGGGCAGTTGGTTGCACCAGATCTTATTTAGGGGCTTCATAGCAAAGGGGGTGAATACATATGCACGCACCATTTTTTCGTTTTGGATTTTTTTGAATTAAAAAAAAAAAAGTATTTTTTTTCATGTTCATTACATGAAATCCAAATAAAAATACATTTTAATTACAGGTTGTCATGCAACAAAAAAGAAAAATGCCAAGGGGGTGATTACTTTTACAAGGCGCTGTACATGGCAGCAGTCAGGCTTTCAAGATTCAAAGTGTCACTTGCCACATCAAAATGCATCATGTAACGCAAAACGGTCAATTAACCTATCTGTCTTGTAGGCTACAGTGCCTTCAGAAAGTATTCACACCCTTAGATTATTTTCCAAATGTTGTTGTTACAGCCTGAATTTAAAATGAATTACATTTAGAGTTTTTGTCACTGGCCTACACTACCCTATAATGTCAAAGTGGAATTTTGTTTTTACAATTTTTTGCAAATTAATAAAATGTGAAATGTCTTGAGTCAGTAAATCCATTTTGAAATCAAGCTGTAACACAACAAAAGGTGGATTAAGTCAAGGGGTTTGAATACTTTCTGAATGCACTGTATATTCATTGGCAAAACGATCTTGCTTTAGTGTTTTGGTGCTTTTCATTGTGCTTTTCAATCTGCCACTTCTAAAGCACTCAATCATTGGTCTCGGGGTCTCTGGATTTTAACTTTATGTTTATTGCGATAAAGTGTGAAATAAGCAGAATTCAATATAATTTCAATGAAAGAACCCCCCCCCCCAAAAAAGTTGCCCACTCAACAATTTCAACTGCCCCATTAGTCCCTTTATCCTGGCGCCGGTGCTGACAATATACACCTCCTTCTCCGTTAGATCTGCCTTTGGTTAAGTCATCTTAGCATTACAATCATAACATCTGCACAAGAACTACATGTGGATGAAAAGGCCTACATATTTATAACATTATTTTCACCGCTGCACTGCAGTACTGTAAGTGTGTACAGGGCCTTAAAGGTTTTCTGTGGGACATTTATTTAATTGGATGCTGCCATTATGTTGGCACAGTGAATAGCAGGCAAAGGCAAGACTATTGGGAACTAAATGAGCTCAGAATGGGAAACATTGTGATGTCAATGAGCTTCAGGTCAGAAAAGTTGGAGCTCAAGGATGATGCCAGAGTATCCGCATTGGGTGATTTAAAAAATATATATATCCTAGTCGGAGCTCTTTAAAAAAATCTTTATTTAAATGTTTTTGTTCCCAGTCTTGAACACAGTGAAGTCGGATGTCAGAGATTTCATTGTTCTGAGTTCAGAGTTTGAATGTACCATTAAGCTGAGAGGTGGTCATAACGGCTGGGGCCGAGTCAGCCCTGACCTTGCCTGAGGGAAATGAGTGAGAGCACCCCTGTGGCCTCAGAATCCAGGACCCGAATCTTCAAGGAGACAAGCAGATGATTCAAGTCCTTTACTTAACTCACGCCAAGGGCTCAACGAGACCATTCAAACTCTGTCATTGCTGTATGTGTTGACATCTTGACTCTTTCATATAGATTTTTTAAAAGGCATCTGTTTTTATTTATGTCTGCACATTATAAAGATTTTATAGAGTGAAGAGGGCAGTTAAAAAATCTTAAACCAATATCCTCAATAATCTTTATTTGACTGAGCATCATCCAAGTGAGAGAATTAAAATGATAGCCTGTCAAGCATCAATGACAAAGAGAAGTGGGAAAATGGTGGTCTAAAAACAGCGATATCGCACACACACAAAAATAATAATGTTCTGCCCATTTAACACTGCTGCAGCCAAGGTCACTCCTCTTGACTGATGTTTTCTGCTATGTGCAAATTAAACAATTTTTTACTAAGATACCACAAGTCAAGGTGGCTGTACAGTAGGTGGATGGAATACCTGGTTATGTTCACTAATAATTATGGAGCCTCAGATCTGGGTAATGCTTCTTAGCCACTGCATCATACAGGTTCTGACCAGATTAACATGGATACTCTGACAAACAGTGCAGTTCTTGCATGTCTCGCTTGATTTGGTGTGAACAAAACATCTTTGGATGGATAATGGATACTGTTACTACTTACCACATTGAAGGGCTTCCCACTGATGCTTTGTTGTGTGGAAGTATGTTCAGTTCAGCAGACCTTAACATCTTAATTAGCATGTTGCCTAGAAATACAGCCTGATTTGACAATCACATTACTTGGGTGTAGTCTTGAGTAATTAGGCTCTTAGGATAAACATCTTGACTCTAAATGTAATGCTGTATGGGCATATAACAGTTTTTTTTTACTTTAGTCTATGTACAGTACCAGTCAAGGTTTGAACACACCTACTCATTCAAGGGTTTTTCTTCATTTTTACAATTTTATACATTGTAGAAAAATAGTGAAGACATCAACAACTATGAAATAACACATGTGGAATCATGTAGTAACCAAACCAGTGTTAAACAATTGCAAATATATTTTATGTTTGAGATTCTTCAAAGTAGCCACCCTTTGCCTTGATGACAGATGTGCACACTCTTGGGATTCTCTGAACCAGCTTCATAAGGTAGTCACCTGGAAGGCATTTCAATTAACAGGTGTGTCACGACTTCCGCCGAAGTCGGCCCCTCTCCTTGTACCGGCGGCGTTCGGCGGTCGACGTCACTGGCTTTTTAGCCATCGCCGCTCCATTTTTCATTTATGCATTTTTTTTGTCTTGTTCCCTGCACACCTGGTTTTCATTCCCCAATCACACTACATGTATTTATTCCTCTATTCCCCCTCATGTCTTTGTGTGAGATTGTTTTGTGTTACGTGTCTATGTTGACGCGCTTTACTGGTATGAGTTTATTCCGTGTTTTATTTCACGAGTTATGTTATTGTGTTTATACAATATTATTGTGGCTGTTTGCCAGTTTGCACTTTGGCATTGGCTGGAGGTTTCGACGTGTGCGCCTGTTCACAACTCTCTGCTCTCCTGCACCTGACTCCGCTCCCAGGACGCCAATGACAAGGTGTGCCTTGTTAAAAGTTAATTTGTGGATTTTCTTTAATTCTTAATGCGTTTGAGCCAATCAGTTATTTTGTGACAAGGTAGGGGTGGTATACAGAAGATAGCAATATTTTGTAAAATACCAAATCCATATTATGGCAAGAACAGCTCAAAAAAGCAAATAGAAACGACAGTCCATCATTACTTTAAGACATGAAGGTCAGTCAATGCGGAAAATTTCAAGAAACTAAACGTTTCTTCAAGTGCAGTCGCAAAAACCACCAAGCACTATGATGAAACTGGCTCTCATGAGGACCGCCACAGGAAAAGAAGACCCAGAGTTACCTCTGCTGCAGAGGATAAGTTCATTAGATTTACCAGCCTCAGAAATTGCAGCCCTTATAAATGCTTTACGGAGTTCAAGTAACTGATACATCTCAACATCAACTGTTCAGGGGAGACTGCGTGAATCAGGCATTCATGGTTGAATTGCTGCAAAGAAACCACTACTAAAGGACACCAATGAGAAGAAGAGACTTGCCTGGGCCAAGAAACATGAGCAATGGACATTAGACATTAGCTTTTGGTTCCAACCGCCATGTCTTTGTGAGATGCAGAGTAGGTGAACGGATGATCTCTGCATGTGTGGTTCCCATCGTGAAGCATGGAGGAGAAGGTGTGATGGTGTGGAGGTGCTTTTCTGGTGACACTGTCAGTGATTTATTTTGAACTCAAAGCACACTTAGCCAGCATGGTTACCACAGCATTCTGCAGCGAGACGCCATCCCATCTGGTTTGCGCTTGGTGGGACTATCATTTGTTTTTCAACAGGACAATTGCCCAACACACCTCCAGGCTGTGTAAAGGCTATTTGACCAAGAAGGAGAGTGATGGAGCGCTGCATCAAATGACTTGACCACCAAAAACACCCGACCTCAAACCAATTGAGATGGTTTGGGTTAAGTTGGACAACAGAGTGAAGGGATATCAGCCAAAATGTGCTCAGCATATGTGGGAACTCCTTCCAGGCTGTTGGAAAATAATTGTGCAAAGCTGTCATCAAGGCAAAGGGTGGCTACTTTGAAGAATTTCAAATATAAAATATATGTTAATTTGTTTAACACTTTTTTGGTTACTACATGATTGCATATGTGTTATTTCATAGTTTTGATGTCTTCACTATTATTCTACAATGTAGAAAATAGTAAAAAATAAAGAAAAACCCTTGACTGAGTAGGTGTGTGCAAACTTTTGACTGGTACTGTAAATAGTTAATTGTTCCTAAAATACAAAGTTTTTAGTGATTTCACTTTCTTTATATTTAATTCAGAGGACAGAATGTGCCTAATGATACACATTGTGGCTCTGTGAGCAGTTTGGAGTACTCATTAATACAGTCTATGAAGCTTATAAAATAAATGTTAGTCATTTGGGTTTTGATTCAAATTTTATTATTAACAATGCACCTTACATGGTCTTTAAGGTCGATAGTAATGCTACGAAGACTGTGAAATGATGCCCAGAATGTTAGCTTTTCAACTCACAGGAAGCTATGGTATGTAAAGTCTAATACTAGACAGCAATGAGATATTAATCAGTACTAAGTAATTGAGACATACATGAGGACCACCAAATTAATGCGGATGGATTTTATGTTGCCTTCTTGTTACCATGATAAGTTTGATTGTTGAAGTTTCACACTGATTTGAATGAATTTGAAGTTAATTACTAATCACAGATTGCAACGGTTTCTTTAATGAAACATATTAAAGAAAAATGTAATCTATGCTCTAGTGCCAGGGAATAACACCTCTACCTAGATGTGTATGAACAGCTCTAGTACTCTACTCCTTAGTGCTAAATATAGATAATGGCTGGGTTTGTCCGATTGTAGAGAGCTTGAAGGAGACATTATATCTGGGAGGGAAATAAATTTGACTTATTGAAGTACATAACTCATTGCTCATGTACTGCCTACAATATAGTGCAGTCTCTCAATCTAAAAGGATAGTTTAGATTCGTTATTAAACCATGAAGAAGGCACTACATGCCAAAATGTTGGTTAGGTGTATCCATGAAATTATTGGGAGCATATTTAGAGTGTGCAAATGTATTTTTTTTTAGATAGCTTAGAGGACCCCATATATGTCACGTTCCTGACTTGTTTTCTGTTGTTTTTCTATGTGTTTAGTTGGTCAGGGCGTGAGTTGGGGTGCGTAGTCTATGTTATGTGTTTTCTATGTTGGGTTAAGGTGTTGCCTGATATGGTTCTCAATTAGAGGCAGGTGTTTGACGTTTCCTCTGATTGAGAACCATATTAAGGTAGGCTGTTCTCACTGTTTGTTTGTGGGTGATTGTTCCTGTTTCTGTGTATACCACACGAGACTGTTTCGTTTGTTCGTTTGTTTTTGGGAGTCTGTTCCTGTTTCATGCGTTCTTCGTCTATATGTAAGTTCTTATGTTCAGGTCAGTCTACGTCGTTTGTTATTTTGTAATCAATTCAAGTGTACTTCGTGTTTCGTCTTTTCATTTAATAAATTCATTATGTATTCATCACCCGCTGCGCCTTGGTCCGCTCATTCACCACAAGACGACCGTTACAATATACAAAGGGATATTATAATTTCTGTAGCTTGTCTGACCTATTTTGAATGATTATCAAATCACTTCCAAACATCAATTATATATTCTCTTATTTTCTTCTACTCTATTCTCTTATACCAGAAATTATTAGAAATATTGATAACATAAAAGTCAAAACATGTCTTATCAACAGCTATTGAATCAGCGAGTGAAGGAGCTAGAATCTCACACTTGCCTTATCCTATTAGGGCCTCCAGACTCTAGACTCACAAATACTGGCAGGAGAATTGCTGATTTGTAATTGTTTTCAAATATGTATTTTTAAATAAAGAAGGTTTGTCAAGTTTTGGCAAAAATGTTGGCCTTGTCAAGTAAAACAGTATAGATGAACCGCTACACACAGCTTTAGATTTTCATTTGATGTTTGCTCTCTATAGTAATCTTCCCTTAAGCTACACCTAATTAAAACATATATTTACCAATTTGTTCTAGCTTGAAAAGTAGATACTTGGATATTCATTAAATGTATAATGACAGTTCAGATGATAATTAAGCAATAAGGCCTGAGGGAGTGTGATATATGGCCAATATATCACGGCTAAGGGCTGTTCATACTCATGACACAACACAGAGTGCCTGGACACAGCCCTTAGCCTTTGGTATATTGGCCATATGCCACAAACCCCAGAGGTGCCTTATTGCTAATATACCCGTGGTATATTGTCTCAACTACACACGGCTGAAATGCTACTTCAGCTAATCAGCATCCAGGACCCAAACTACCCATTGTATAATAGTTGATAATCAATAACTATAAGCACTGAGTATGGAAATCCCTGAATCTTGATAACATGAAAACATAATGTCTTTCACTTCTTTACTTCGCATACATTTGTTTCCAGTTCATTACCTTATCTTACTGGATTGTCTTAGTTTGCGTTAAATCAAATCAAATCAAATAAAATGTTATTTGTCACATACGCTGAATAAAACAATAATGAGGTTATATACAGGGGGTACCAGTACCGAGTCAATGTGCAGTGGTACAGGTTAGTCGAGGTAATTTGTACATGTAGGTAGGGGTAAAGTGACCTTAGAGAAGGACACTGCCATTTAATCATAGCTAAGTAGTAAGAGAAACCCTTGGATAACGTAAAACAAAGTAATACCACACAAACACCTACAATGCAACTGCCATCACACCTGGGATAAGGTATTGAAAACATTATTTGGAGAGACAGTATAATGCAATATGTTTTTATATTTCATTCAGTTTATAAAAGCACTATCATATGATAAACAGACTTTTGAATGATCAAATGTAGTTCTGACAATATAAATCACCAAATAATGTCTTAGGGGTGCGGTATAAAAGAGGGTTAGTGTAGTATTTTACAGGGTTAACAATTTCCAAATTACTTGGGTGTGAGATTGAAAGTGAAGGGCGTGCTCCTGGGCGAGGGTAAAGTGTAAGAGAGCGGCCCTAATGCGGCCTCTCATTAAAGCAACTGTCAGGATTCTTTTATTTTACCATTGCCTCGCTTATTCCGTAAGAGCTAAACTGTCTTTTCCAGTGAGTGTGCCGCCGAAGAGGCATTTACAAATAAATGAAAAATGTCACAGTTGATTTCACTCTTCCAAGACTGCAGAGTCTCAGCTTTGTCACAAACTGTCTTTGTTGTTCTCTTTTCTTGCAGGTCCTGCTCCCGGACGTGGTCGATAGTTTTTGATGGGTTCAGGGCCCTTTCCGTCTCACCCAGGTTAAGCCCCCAGACAATGACCTTTCATTAATGTTGTTGTAACGTTTTTCTATGTTTCTTTAACTCTCTGCGAATGCCTTTTCTAGCGAACAGAAAGTTGTTGCTGGTGAGTGTAAAAAAAGCTTCTGGTGAAGGTAAAAAAGCTAGACAGGAAAAAATTAAGTGCTGGTAAAATGGCGTGGCATGGCCTCCCGAGTGGCGCAGCGGTCTAAGTCACTGCATTGCAGTGCTAGAGGCGTTACTACAGACCGGGGTTCATTCCCGGGCTGTGCCACAACTAGCTGTGGCCAGGAGTCCCATAAAAAGGCGCACAATTGGCCCAGCGTCATCCGGGTTAGGGGAGGGATTGGTTGGTGGAGCTTTATTTGGCTCATCGTGCTCTAGTGACTCCTTGTGGCGGGCCGGGTGACTGCAGGCTGACCCCGGTCGCCAGTTGAACGGTGTTTCCTCTGACACATTGATGCGTCTGGCTTCCAGGTTAAGCAGGGTTAGGCGGGTCATGTTTCGGAGGATGCATGATTCCACCTTCGCCTCTACCGAGCTCATTGGGGAGTTGCAGCAATGAGACAAAATTGGTGGGTAAAATACAAAAAAGATATACAGTTGAAGTCAGAAGTTTACATACACCTTAGCCAAATACACTTAAACTCAGTTTTTCACAATTCCTGACATTTAATTATAGGAAAAATTCCCTGTCTTAGGTCAGTTAGGATTACCACTTTATTTTAAGAATATGAAATTTCAGAATAATAGTAGAGAGAATGATTTATTTCAGCTTGTATTTATTTCATCACATTCCCAAGGGGTTGGAAGTTTATATACACTCAATTAGTATTTGGTAGCATTGCCTTTAAATTGTTAAACTTGGGTCAAACGTTGGGGGAATTTTGGCCCATTACTCCTGACAGAGCTGGTGTAACTGAGTCAGGTATGTAGGCCTCCTTGCTCACATATATTTTTGTACCTGTTTCCTCCAACATTTTCACAAGGTCCTTTGCTGTTGTTCTGGGATTGATTTGCACTTTTAGCACCAAAGTACGTTCATCTCTAGGAGAACCTGTCTCCTCCTGAGCGGTATTATGGCGGCGTGGTCCCATGGTGTTTATACTTGCATACTATCGTTTGTACAGGTGAACGTTGTACCTTCAGGCGTTTGGAAATTGCTCGAAGGGATGAACCAGACTTCTGGAGGTCTACACATTTTTTTTCTGAGGTTTTGGCTGATTTCTTTTGATTTTCCCATGATGTCAAGCAAAGAGGCACTGAGTTTGAAGGTAGGACTTGAAATACATCCACAGGTACACCTCCAATTGACTCAAATGATGTCAATTAGCCCATCAGAAGCTTCTAAAGCCATGACATCATTTTCTGGAATGTTTCAAGCTGTGTAAAGGCACAGTCAATTTATTATATGTCAACTTCTGACGACCTGGAATTGTGATACAGTGAATTGTAAGTTAAATAATCTGTCTGTAAACAATTGTTGGAAAAATTACTTGTGTCATGCACAAAATAGATGTCCTAACCGACTTGCCAAAACTATAGTTTGTTAACAAGAAATTTGTGGAGTGGTTGAACAACGAGTTTTAATGACTCCAACCTAAGTGTACGTGAAGTTGTGTTGTGACAAGGTAGGGGTGGTAAACAGAAGACATCCCTATTTGGTAAAAGACCAGTTCCATATTATGGCAAGAATAGCTCAAATAGGCAAAGAGAAACAAAAGTCATGAAGAAACGAAATGAAGACAGTTTCTTCAAGTGCAGTCGCAAAAACCATCAAGCGCTATCATGAAACTGTATCTCATGAGGACCACCACAGAAAAGGAAGACCCAGAGTTACCTCTGCTGCAGAGGATAAGTTCATTAGAGTTACCAGCCTCAGAAATTGCAGTCCAAATAAATGCTTTACGGAGTTCAAGTAACTGACAGATCTCAACATCAGCTGTTCAGAGGTGACTGCGTGAATCAGGTCTTCATGGTTGAATTGCTGCAAAGAAACCACTACTAAAGGACACCAATGAGAAGTAGAGACTTGGGCTAAGAAACACGAGCAATGGAAATTAGACCGATGGAAATCTGTCCTTTGGTCTGATAAGTCCAAATTGGAGATTTTTGGTTACAAAAACTGTCTTTGTGAGACACTGAGTAGGTGAACTGATGATCTCTGCATGTGTAGTTCCCACCGTGAAGCATGGAGGAGGACGTGTGATGGTGTGGGAGTGCTTTGATGGTGACACTGTCAGTGATTTATTTAGAAATCAATGCACACTTAACCAGCATGGTACAACAGCATTCTGCAGCGAGACGCCATCCCATCTGGTTTGCGCTTAGTGGGACTATCATTTATTTTTCAACAGGACAATGACCCAACACACACCTCCAGGCTGTGTAAGGGCTATTTGACCAAGGAGAGTGATGGAGTGGTGCATCAGATGACCTGGCCTCCACAATCACCTGACCTCAACCCAATTGAGATGGTTTGGGATGAATTGGACTGAAGAGTTAAGGAAAAGCAGCCAACAAGGGTTCAGCATATGTTGGAATTCCAAGAATGTGTAAAGCTGTCATCAAGGCAAAGGGTAACTACTTTGAAGAATCTCAAATATATTTTGATTTGTTTAAAACATTTTGGGTTACTACATGATATCATATGTGTTATTTCATAATTTTGATGTCTACAATATTATAAAAAAAATGTAGAAATAGTAAATATAAAGAAAAACCTTTGAATGAGTAGGTGTGTCCAAACTACTGTACATGTCAGTTATTTTGCTGTCGGACGTTCACAAGTCTCACAATAATCATGTTAAGGTAGACAGGACCAGTTAAAAAAATTCATGGAAGTATACAGTGCCTTCAGAAAGTATTCACACCGCTTGACTTTTTCCAAATGTTGTTGTGTTACAGCCTGAATTTAAAATGGTTTAAAGTGAGATTTGTTTGTCACTGGCCCTCAGGTGACTGGGAAATTGGCAGAATACAAACAGTGTAGTTATTCCCTCCGCAAGGCAATCAAACAGGCAAAACTTCAGTATAGAGACAAAGTGGAGTCGCAATTCAACAGCTCATACACAAGACGTATGTGGCAGGGTCTACAGACAATCAAATCAAACTTTATTTGCCACATGCGCCGAATACAACAAGTGTAGACTTTACAGGCTAGTTGAGGTAATCTGTACATGTAGGTGGGGGTGAAGTGACTAGGTAACAAACAAACAGCGAGTAGCAGCAGTGTACAAGAGGGGGGGTTGTGTCAATGTAAATTGTCCGGTGGCGATTTTTAGGAATTGTTCAGCAGTCTAATGGCTTGATGGTAGAAGCTGTTGAGGAGCCTTTTGGTCCTAGACTTGGCGCTCCGGTACCGCTTTCCGTGCGGTACACAAATTACAAAAGGAAAACCAGCCATGTCACCGACGTCGTGCTTCCAGACAAGCTAAACACCTTCTTTGCCCACTTTGAGGATAAGGCAGTGCCACCGACGCGGCCCCCTACCAAGGACTGTGGGCTCTCCTTCTCCGTGGTCGATGTGAGTAAGACATTTAAACGTGTTAACCCTCACAAGGCTGCCGGCCCAGACAGCATCCCTAGCCGCGTCCTCAGAGCATGCGCAGACCAGCTGGCTGGTGTGTTTACGGACATATTCAATCTCTCCCTATCCCAGTCTGCTGTCCCCACATGCTTTAAGATGGTCACCATTGTTACTGTACCCAAGAAAGCAAAGGTACCTGAACTAAATGACTATTGCCCAGCAGCTCTCACTTCTGTCATCATTAAGTGCTTTGAGAGACTAGTCAAGGATCATATAACCTCTACCTTACCTACCACCCTAGACCCACTTCAATTTGTTTAAAGCCCCAGTAGATTCACAAACGATGCAATTGCCATCACACTGCACAATGCCCTATCCCATGTAGACAAGAGGAATACATATGTAGGAATGCTGTTCATTGACTATAGCTCAGCATTCAACACCATAGTACCCTCCAAGCTCATCATTAATGTTGAAGCCTTGGGGCAGAACCCCGCCCTGTGCAACTAGGTCCTGGACTTCTTGACGGGCCGCCCCCAGGTGGTGAAGGTATGAAACAACACCTCCACTTCGCTGAGCCTCAACACAGGGGTGCTTGCTCAGTCCCCTCCTGTACTCTCTGTTCACCCATGACTGCGTGGCCAAGCATGCCTCCAACTCAATCATCAAGTTTGCAGATGACACAACAGTAGTAGGCTTGATTACTAACAATGACGAGACAGCCTACAGGGAGGAGGTGAGGGCTCTGTGAGTGTGGTGCCAGGAAAATAACCTCTCACTCAACGTCAACAAAACAAAAGAGATGATCGTGGACTTCAGGAAACAGCAGAGGAAGCACCCCCCTATCCACATCGACGGGATCGCAGTGGAAAAGCTTCAAGTTCCTCGGCATACACATCACAGACAAACTGAAATGGTCCACTCACACAGACCGTGTGATGAAGAAGGCGCAACAGTGCCTCTTCAACCTCAGGGGCTGAACAAATTTGGCTTGTCACCTAAAATCTTGTCACCTAAGAGCATCCTATCGGGCTGTATCACCGCTTGGTACGGCAACTGTACCGCCAACAACCGCAGGGCTCTCCAGAGGGTGGTGTGGTCTCCCCAACATATCACCGGGGGCAAACTACCTGCCCTCCAGGACACCTACAGCACCCGATGTCACAGGAAGGCCAAAAAGATAATCAAGGACAACAACCACCCGAGCCACTGCCTGTTTACCCCACTATCATCCAGAAGGTGAGGTCAGTACAGGTGCATCAAAGCTGGGACCGAGAGACAGCTTCTATCTCAAGGCCATCAGACTGTTAAATAGCCATCACTAGCACAGAGAAGTTGCTGCCTACATACAGACTTGAAATCACTGGCCACTTTAATAAATGGAACACTAGTCACTTTAATAATGTCTTCATATCTTGCATTACCCATCTCATATGTACATACTGTATCTTATACTATTCTACTGTATCTTATTCTATGCTGCTCTGACATTGCTCATCCATATGTTTTCATATTCTTACTTCCATTCCTTTAATAGATTTGTGTGTATTAGGTATACATTGTGTAATTGTTAGATATTACTTGTTAGATATTACTGCACTGTCGGAGCTAGAAGCACAAGCATTTCGCTACACCCACAATAACATCTGCTAAACACGTGTATGTGACCAATACAATTTGATTTGATTTATTCAATAGCACTGAGGTTATTCAGAGGTCAGGCTATCACATGTGAATTGATTTAAATAGACATATTCCCTGTAATGCTACTGCTCTACTGGTCCAGTACTTACAAAGCTCTGATTTATCCTCCATTTCCAAATCTATTTGGTTCGTGGTTGTTGTTGCTGACCTGTTTTTTGTAGGATCACCATAGCCACCAGTCATATCATATCCAAAGGGACATAATTGCTGATGTTCTTCGAAGACACTGCAATCCTGAATAACGGATTCATTGTCAGATAAGTGTGGCTAAATTTAAATCACTTCTGTAAATAATATCAGACGTTTTTCAGGCCTTAGCACAGATCGAGTTTAACTCCATTGTCACCACATATTACCATGGAGGATCTGGAGATTTCATGTGACTTTGTACTGACTGTAACTCCAGGCACTTCAAACAGCAACATTGGGGCTATGCAGCAGACAAATACTGGAAAGATGGTATATTTGTTTGTAAAAAGACAGAACCATGCATTTTCTATACGTAAGCACTCAATCTCCATAGTTATTCACTCAAAAGCTGGAGTTCTCCATGAATGTACAGTATAGATGACATTGTCCACTTTTTGTGGCTGTGAGTTCAGCATATTGCCCAGAATTACATTTTTGCGGAAAGCTCGAGCTGAGAGGTATTTCTCTGCAATAGGGCTATACAAGCCCTTTTAACATAGGCTGTATTCACATATATTTTTCACACCTTCATTTAAATCAATCAATCAAATGTAGGACATTAGAGCTTTCTTGGTGCAGTTTCCATGGAAATCACTAAACTGCCACAAAATGGGAAGAAAGCAACATGAAATTGTCCCCTATATACAATATGAATTAGTTATTATCTTTTCGGGGACAGCAGAGGTTTTTTATTCCGGAATGCATTTGCCTTTAAACATAAATTGTGTATCAAAACATCTAATGATGTACTTCTTTCATATTCAGAAACTTGCCTTGTTTGGCTTTTTAACCAAGCTATTTTCAGCATTTTTGTACAGGTATTTTTTTTCTGAACACCCTCTTATGAATAATAAAAGGAGTTAAATCTCCCTAGGGGAGTATTGCTCTGCCATCACTACATACTTTGATAGAGAGACCAGCAAGCATTATCCTTTGATGTTTTGATGGGAAGGACATGTTTTCCATGCTCCACTTGCTTAAACTGGCAGTTTAATGACATCCTATGGGTCCCTCTGAAAGATGGGAGTGTGTGGAAGGATACTAGTAAGAAAGTGGCTAGTATGAAAAATTAAATGTCTCCATCACATCTGTATCATTCACTCCATTTTGCCTCACAATTTCTCAGGGCATTTCATGAACTGTTAAAAATCCCCAGTCTTAACAAGTTATATGGCATACTGTGTGCCTCCTTACCCGATTACCTGGGAAACTCCCAGTTGCAGACATTTGTTAGCAATTTTGTGTATAAGAGGAAAGGTTGTCAGGAAAACATATTTTGAACTGTATGACAAGCCAACATATCGGCACAATAATCTTTCTAACAAAGGTTAGCTTTGCATTATAATTCATGTGACATTTCAGTTGAAGAGCAGGTAGTGCCGAGTCTACAGGTGGAATCACCAGACGCCATTCCACCAGGCCCTTATCACACCGAGCATGACAAATAATTCAGCTGTACCTGACAGCTGAGACTTTTTTCTTAGATACCCTGACAGCGCTCGTATTAAACAGCAAGGGGCATCCGCTCCATTAAGCTTGTGTAAAATGAACTGTCTAACGACTTGCTGTAATGGCTGATGGTGGCAGCGGTGGGGCGTGGAGGACAACTGGGAGGGGATCAATGGGAGCTGAGGGGACCAATGAAAGGGAACCAATGATAGGCAATCAATGGAAGGGAACCAATGGGAGCTCTGCCTAAGCTCCATGTGTCACAGAGTCCATGTGTGAATGGAATGCCCCATAGCCATGTGATAGGATGTGACTGGGGTTGAGGATAGAAGAGGTGAGGGGTTGGGGTTAGGAAGCATCCTACGCAGAAACAGTATGGCAACTCACTTACTTAGAAATATGTTGATGGAATGGTATAGATTATCTTGCTCAGACTGTAAATTGTCTGCTTTTTCAGTTTGTCATCGATTCAGAAGACAGCTTGTGCTCGGACTCAAGGGCAGTGTAGTAGACTGAGCCATTCTGTGCCATATTGGTGACTGCCTGATGCTCCATTTGTAAGAAATTGGATTATTAGATGCTCAAAGGATTTGCTGGCCAGGAGTAATATAATATAGGGCAAGTCTTTGCTCTGTCTACCCTGGTTTCGTTTCAATACACCTTAGACACCTTAGACAGTTTACACTGCTCTGTAAGTAAGCACATACAATTCTCCAGAGAAAGGCTAAGCAGCTTGTTCCTGCCCTGCAGTACTGTGTGGTTATCTCTTGGTTATGTGTTCTTTAATAATACAAAAAATAGGTGCATTATTTTTGTTATACCAGGGGCAGTAGTTTGTTCGTCGCATCAGTACACTCCACGGGTTATCTTTGCTTTTACCCCCCTTAGGAAGTGCCTGGTAGATCCTGGAGGTGTCCAACAATAGCGTGACACATATTGTTAAGTGACATGTCGACAAACATTTAAAGAAAATAAATGCTGGTCTCAGATTTAAAGGCTTATGGACTATTTTGAAGAATGTTGGACTGTATGGTTTATTGTTTCTTTTCAATGCCAGATATACAGTGCATTCAGACAGTATTCAGATCCCTTGACTTTTTCCACATTTTGTTATGTTACAGCCTTATTCTATTTTTTTTTTTTTTAACAAAACGTATCATCAATCTACACACAATACCACATAATGACAAAGCAAAAACATTTTTTTTCAAATGTTTACAAATTTATAAAAAGACATAAATACCTTATTTACATAAGTATTCAGACCCTTTGCTATGAGACTCGAAATTGAGCTCAGATGCATCCTGTTTCCATTGATCATCCTTGAGATGTTTCTACAACTTGATTGGAGTCCATCTATGGTAAATTCAATTGATTGGACATGATTTGTGAAGGCACACACCTGTCTGGTAAAAGGCACATGAAAGCCTGCTTGGAGTTTGCCAAAAGGTACCAAAAGAACTCTCAGACCATGAGAAACAAGATTCTCTGGTCTAATGAAATCTAATTAAACTATTTGGCCTGAATGCCAAGCGTCACGTCTGGAAGAAACCTGGCACCATCCCTACGGTGAAGCATGGTGGTGACAGCATCATGCTGTTGGGATATTTTTCAGCTGCTGGGACTGGGAGACTAGTCAGGATCGAGGGAAAGATGAACGGAGCAAACTATAGAGAGATCCTTGATGAAAACCTGCCCCAGAGTGCTCAGGACCTCAGACTGGGGTATTGTGTGTAGATTGATGAGAAATAAACAGAAGCATTTATATTCCTTAAACATAAGCTGAATAGGATACTGTTGCTGCTTGCTGTTGTCATAAGTGTTTTAAAGATAGCCAAGTGTCAAAATAAAGGTTTTAAATGTCCAAATGCATAATCAATATGCTGAATAAATTGTGATATTAGACCAAGAAACAAAATCCTCCCTACACACACGTGTCACACTTGTCTTCAGATAACTTGTATTTTTCTAAATGACTATCTTATAAACTGCCCACGCAGCAATATTTACCAAGCAGTCACTAGACTAGGATATATTAGATAGTTCTACTATAATCCATTGTGCGAGCAAATTAATCCCTCACATCAATATATGACAAGAACAAATGTCTCTGGCCTCAATACCAAATGGCTTTGAGGGTCAAATTATCTCTCAAATAAAAGCCAACCACTGTCGTTATTTAGTAATCAATGTGAGAATGACTACTGTCAAAAAATCTATGTGAGAATATGATTCTCTGAAGTTAACTAGTAGAAAATGTCTTTCAGAAGGAAACAACAGTTTTCTACTAGTTAACTTCAGCGAATCATATACTCACATCAATTTTTAAAGAGCAAAAATGACAGTAATTCTGGCACCGACAGGTGCAGATGACAAAAACACTGTTGTTGAACCAAAAATATTTTGTGTAATCGTGATGACTAAACTTTTAGTTTAGGATGGATTTTTCCTGTAAATATTATGTGGTGAAAACGTTGGTCTGTGTAATGTAGTAGCATGTTCTGTCCACCATAGGGAAATTAGCATGATATTATATCAAACTAATACAATGTTTTAATTTAGCACACTCACAGATTTTTACAACAATAACATATATTACTAACCATTTTAATCACGGAGAGAGTTAAAAAATGCTCCTTTAACCCAATTTAACCTGGCACTCTAGACGAGAGCTTCCATAGGGAAGCAGAACTGTGCAGAATTAATTAGATATTTGCCCTAAAATGACTTGAATGATTGGACACTGCCTGTCTCAATCAGATTGCTTTTAATTGCAGTTACTATGGAAGTAATTTTAATTGTCTGAGTGCAAAAAGTCAACCCAATCTGATGATAGTTGATCAGAATTTGTTCTGTAATGTACTTTCCTGCAACCACATATACAATTATCTGCAGGTGAAGTGAAGGGTTGATTATGAAATGCATGACTGAGTAGATTGAACAACATTTAGAAATGACTTTATTTTTAATAGGTGTATGTTTTTAAATGTGATACTTTCATAATGACTTGTGCACAAAGCTAGAGAATGACTTGGCTCCGTTTGTACACAGCATCACAATATGACATGATTACATCAAGGACATGAGACCATTCTCACAAGAAGGGCTTTTCTATAAATGATAAGGCTAGTATCACTCAATCACCATGCTCAACATGTCTGGAGGCCATTATCAAAGAACGGGTCTCAAATGAAATCCATCCCATTCTCATTTGTGCACATATCATTCTTTGACACACTGGTTTGTCTTTCAATTTAATGGGAAATGGGAATATGTAATGGGTATCTAATTCTTTGGAGTGCCCTAGATTTGTGCTTCTTTTCTCCTGTCAGGATGCATTATTGTTACTTAGCTTTTCCGTGGCAGTGACACTTGTTAAAACCCACTTGAATGTCAGTCAAGAAACAATGGAAACATCCCTCTATTTGACTGCCTTATCGGGTGTTGTGTGTGGTTAAATAGCAGACTTGACATCTCTGACAGAAACAAAAGTATCATTAGAGTGCTGTTGTTAGGGAAGAGGAGTTTTCCATATCAAAATGATCACAGTATCGAAGCTTGTTTTTCCGTGGAGGAAATGTTGAGTTCCCTGCAGGACTGATTGTGCGTCAAGACAGGACATTTGTTCTATCAGTTTCCCTCCAATTAGAACATTTAATTGGTTGTAATTTCATCACCTCATGAAGAGCATAGCCAGAACTACAAATGTCAAATCATTCCATGCAAAACAATTGTGCACATGTAGCTCTATCATCAGAGTTATACAGCAAAGAGCTGCATGCTTTTCATGATCAGTAAACATCAATTGATCATGCAATTTCAGATACATGAGGGTAGCCTCACATTATCTCTCAATATTGGCCATCATTAATTGGATATTTGAGTGATATAAAATAAAAGTAACTATACCTTACAAGTATGAGTGGTTTAGGTTAATTTCACATCCTTTGTGGGCTCTGTCTGTCATGTAGCAGAAGGGCACCTTTGCCGATGTACTGTTAGCTGATTATGTTTACAGACATAACAGGCTACATTGATTGATGGACAACATCAAATTGGCTAGCTAGCTAACAACAGATCCCGTCAATATGGCTAGTTAACAAGCTAACTTTCAGGGGATAAACTAGATGCCTATATCCAAATAGTATTTGTTTTGCTTGCTATATATAGCGGTGATGACAGTAGTTCGACTGACAACTTTACCAAGATGAGGACTTGTCGATGTCAAGATCTTTCCAAAAGCCTAAAGACGTCCTCATGCTTCCTATCCCAAAAAGTTGGGAACAGTTTGTGCATTTATGACTACGCTTTGGTACGTTTTTGTTCATTTTGGTCTTTGGCAAGGGTTTTTTCTGCTGTTCGTGCACACTACATTTTTTCTTGAGGCAAGCTGAAGTCAGTAGCCAAAGTCTACGACCCCTTGTCGTTGAATGGTCAACAGTTGGGATACTTCAATAAAAATGTTGTTGTCATTCAATGACAGACTAATTGTTTTTATGCACATTTTTTCACTTGAGAAATACTGCACCAAACATCTTGGTTAGATGTCAAACTGTGTGACATCCCCTCGGCAAAAACATCAAAATGAATGACAGATTTCTTGAGTTAATTTTTGGCAGTCTCAAATTTTTGGCAGTCTCAAGATTCATTTTTTCTCTTGTCTTTCATGGGAGTATGCAAGCACACTCGTTCGGATCCCCTAGCCAGCCAAACCGAAGCATGCTGACGCCTTAATCTCTGATCAAGCAAGCTAAATGACACGTTGTTTGCTTCGCTAGCTAGCTAGCTACATGCCAAATGGATAGGCTACCCTAATGTATCTGAAATTACATGGTCAATTGATACATTTACTGATCATGAAAAGCATGCAGTTACTTGCTGTATAACTCTGATGATAGAGCCAAATGTGGAATAATTGTATTAGTCACATGCGCCGTATACAACAGTATATAATTTCACCTTACAGTGAAATGCTCATTTATGAGCCCCTAACCGACAGCACAGTTAAAAAAAATATGGATAAGAATAAGAGATGAAAGTAACAAGTAATTATAGAGGAGCAGTAAAAAATAACAATACATACAGGGGGGTGCCGGTACAGAGTCAATGTGCGGGGGCACCGGTTAGTTGAGGTAGTATGTACATGTAGGTAGAGTTAAAGTGACTATGCATAGATTACAACAGAGAGTGGCAGTGGTGGGGAGGGGGGGCAATGTGAATAGTCTTGGTAGCCGTTTGACTAGATGTTCAGGAGTCTTATGGCTTGGGGGTAGAAGATGTTTAGAAGCCTCTTGGACCTAGACTTGGCCAAGACTCAGTCTATGACTATGGTGGCTGGAGTCTTTGACAATTTTCCTTCCTCTAACACCACCTGGTATAGAGGTCCTGAATGGCAGGAAGCTTGGCCCCAGTGATGTACTGGGCGATTCGCACTACCCTCTGTAGTGCCTTGCGGTCGGAGGAAGAGCCGTTGCCATACCAGGCAGTGATGCAACCAGTCAGGATGCTCTCAATGGTGCAGCTGTAGAACCTTTTGAGGATCTGAGGACCCATGCCAAATCTTTTCAGTCTCCTGAGGGGGAATAGGTTTTGTTGTGCCCGCTTCACGACTGTCATGGTGTGCTTGGACCGTGTTAGTTTGTTGGTGATGTGGATACCAAGGAACTTGAAGCGCTCAGCCTGCTCCACTGCAGCCCCATCGATGAGATTGGGGGCGTGCTCGGTCCTCTTTTTCCTGTAGTCCACAATCATCTCCTTTGTCTTGATCACGTTGAGGGAGAGGTTATTGTCCTGACACCACACGGCCAGGTCTCTGACCTCATCCCTATATGCTGTCTCGTTGTTGTCGGTGATCAGGCCTACCACTGTTATGTCATCGGCAAATGTAATGATGGTGTTGGAGTCGTGCCTGGCCGTGCAGTCATGAGTGAACAGGGAGTATAAGAGGGGGCTGAGCACGCGCCGCTGAGGGGCCCATGTTGAGGATCAGCGTGGAAGATGCGTTGTTACCTACCCTTACCACCTGCGGCTCGTCAGGAAGTCCAGGATCCAGTTGCAGAGGGAGGTGTTTAGTCCCAGGGTCCTTAGCTTATTGATGAGCTTTGAGGGTGCTGTGGTGTTGAACGCTGAGCTGTAGTCAATGAATAGCATTCTCACAAAGGTGTTTCTTTTGTCCAGGTGGGAAAGGGCAGTGTGGAGTGCAATAGAGACTGCATCATCTGTGGATCTGTTGGGGCGGTATGCAAATTGGAGTGGGACTAGTGTTTCTGGGATGATGGTGTTGATGTGAGCCATGGCCAGCCTTTCAAAGCACTTCATGACTACAGACGTGAGTGCTACGGGTCGGTAGTCATTTAGGCAGATAACCTTAGTGTTCTTGGGCACAGGCCCTATGGTGCTCTGTTTAAAACATGTTGGTATTACAGACTCAGACAGGGAGAGGTTGAAAACATCAGTGAAGACACTTGCTAGTTGGTCAGTAAATGCTTTCAGTACACGTCCTGGTAATTCGTCTGGCCCTGCGGCCTTGTGAATGTTGACCTGTCTAAAGGTCTTACTCACATCGGCTGCGGATAGCGTGATCACACAGTCTTCCGGTACAGCTGGTGCTCTCATGCATGTCTCAGTATTATTTGCCTCAAAGCGAGCATCGAAGTAGTTTATCTCGTCCGGTAGGCTCGTGTCACTGGGCAGCTTTCGGCTGTGTTTCCTTTTGTAGTCTGTAATGGTTTGCAGGCTCTGCCACATCCGACGAGCGTCAGAGCCGGTGTAGTAGGACTCGATCTTAGTCCTGTATTGACACTTTGCCTGTTTGATGATTCTTCGGAGAGCATAGCGGGATATCTTATCACCTTCCAGGTTAGAGTCCTGCTCCTTGAAAGCGGTAGCTCTAGCCTTTAGCTCAGTGTGGATGCTGCCTTTAATCCATGGTTTCTGGTTGGGGTATGTACGTACGGTCACTATGGGGATGACGTCATCGACACACTTATTGATGAAACTAATGACAGATGTGGTGTATTCCTCAATGCCATTGGAGGAATCCCGGAACTTATTCCAGTCTGTGCTAGCAAAACAGTCCTGTAGTTTAGCATCTACTTCATCGAACCACTTTTTTATTGATCTAGTCACTGGTGCTTCCTGCTTTAATTTTTGCTTGTACGCAGGAATCAAGAGGATAGGATTATGGTCAGATTTGTCAAATTGAGGGGGAGGGAGAGCTTTGTATGCATATCTGTGTGTGGAGTATAGGTGGTCCAGAGTTATTTTCCCTGTGGTTGCACATTTAACATGTTGATAGTAATTAGGTAAAAACAATTTAACCTTTACTTAACACCCATCCCGGATCCGGGAGCATCCTCATCAGTAAAAGCTGACTAGCATAGCCTAGCATAGCGCCACAAGTAAATAATAGCATATAAATATCATGAAATCACAAGTCCAATACAGCAAATGAAAGATAAACATCTTGTGAATCCAGCCATCATTTCCAATTTTTGAAATGTTTTACAGCGAAAACACAATATGTATTTCTATTAGTTAACCACAATAGCCAAAGACTCAACCGCATATTTTCACCATGTTTCTACCGCATAGGTAGCTATCACAAAACTGACCAAATATAGATATAATTAGTCACTAACCAAGAAACAACTTCATCAGATGACAGTCTTATAACATGTTATACAATAAATGTTTGTTTTGTTCGAAAATGTGCATATTTGAGGTATAAATCATAGTTTTACATTGCAGCTACCATCAAAAATATCACCAAAGCAGCCAGAATAATTACAGAGAGCAACGTGAAATACCTAAATAGTCATCATAAAACATTTATGAAAAATACATGGTGTACAGCAAATTAAAGATAAACATCTTGTGAATCCAGCCAATATTTCCGATTTTTTACAGCAAAAACACAATATAGCATTATATTAGCTTACCACAATAGCCAAACACACAACCGCATTTATTCACCGCATAGATAGTATTCGCAAAAAACAGCAAAATATATAAAATTAATCACTAACCTTGACCAACTTCATCAGATGACAGTCTTATAACATCAGGTTATACAATACACTTATGTTTTGTTCGAAAATGTGCATATTTAGAGCTGCAAACCGTGGTTATACATTGTGAATATGTAGCATCGATTCACCAGAATGTCCAGAGCTATTTTGGACACTCACCTACTCTGACCAAAGAACTCATCATAAACTTTACATAAAAAGACTTGTTGTATGGCAAATGAAAGATACACTGGTTCTTAATGCAACCGCCGTGTTAGATTTTTAAAAATAACTTTACCATAACAAACAGCTTGCGTTATTGCGAGACAGCGCCCGCCAAAACAGCAGAGAATAGGAATCAACATTTTCCACAGAAATACGAAATAACATCATAAATTGTTCTTACTTTTGTTGAGCTTCCATCAGAATCTTGTACAAGGAGTCCTAGGTCCAGAATAAATCGTTGTTTGGTTTTAGAATGTCCTTTTCTCCTGTCGAATTAGCAACCTTAGCTAGCCATGTGGCGCGAACATGCCCATCTTCTCTTGACGCAAAGAACGGGAAATTCCAAAAGTTCCAATAAACGTTGAATAAACTGATACAACTCGGTTGAAAAAAAATACTTTATGATGTTATTATCACATGCATCAAATAAAATCAGTGCCGGAGATATCCGCCGTGTATACCGAACACTTTTCAGAAGCCAATGTCGACGTACTTCGCGCGCCAGAGATGACAAAGAAATTTCCAGACCTGTCACTCCAAAAGCTCTTGTTCGGCCTCAGATTAAGCTAGACACCCCATTCCACGTTCCACTGCCTGTTGACATCCAGTGGAAGGTGTATGAAGTGCATGCATATCGATAAATATTAGGCAATTGAATAGGCAGGCCCTGGAACAAAGCATCGTTTTCAGATTTTTCAGGAAGTTTGCTGCAAAATGAGTTCTGTTTTACTCACAGATATAATTCAAACAGTTTTAGAAACTTGAGAGTGTTTTCTATAATAGTAATAATAATATACGATTTTTTCCAAAGTGAAAACAGCGCCCCCCTATTGACAAGAAGTTAATTTTCCCTACATTATTGTCCCCGGCTACTAGGAGTGAAGCATCTGGGTGAATGTTTTCTTGTTTGCTTATGGCGGAATACAGTTCATTCAATGCTAT
Source organism: Salvelinus fontinalis (assembly GCF_029448725.1). Taxonomy (NCBI): domain Eukaryota; kingdom Metazoa; phylum Chordata; class Actinopteri; order Salmoniformes; family Salmonidae; genus Salvelinus; species Salvelinus fontinalis. The sequence continues at coordinate 21,415,814 of NC_074669.1, forward strand.
CTTGATGCCAGCCTCTGACTGTGGTGGTATGTAAACAGCTACAAAGAATATAGATTTAAACTCTCTCAGTAGGTAATGTGTTCTGCAGCTTATCATGAGAAACTCTACCTCAGGCGAGCAATGGCTTGAGACTTCCTTAGATAAGGTGCACCAGCTGTTGTTTACAAAAATACATAGACCGCGTCCCCTTGTCTGACCAGACGCTGCTGTTCTATCCTGCCGGTACGTCGTATAACCAGCCAGCTGTATGTTAATATTGTCGTCGTTCATCCACGACTCCTTGAAGCATAAGATGTTACAGTTTTTAATGTCCCGTTTTTAGTTTAATCTTCCCATTAATAACTTGTCCATTTTATTGTCCAAAGATTGCATGTTTGCGAGCAGAATTGAGGGGAGTGTGGGTTCATTCGATCGCCTCCTACTTCTTAGAAGGCAGAAGGTCTTCCTGCCTCTCTTTCTCCGCCTCCTCTTCACGCAGATCACTGGGGTCGGGGCCTGTTCCCGAGGGAGCCTGATATCCTCTGCCTCGGGCTCGTCAAAGTCGTGAAAGAAGAAAAAGGATTCTGCTAGTCCGTGATGAGTAACCGCAGTCCTGATGTCTAGAAGTTATTTTCGGTCATAAGAGACGGTAGTGGCAACATTATGTACAAAAATAGTCAAAAATAAGTTACAAACAACGCAGATAAACGAACAAAAAAGCACAATCGGTTGGGGGCACGTAAAAGGTCTCCCTTCTGCTCCAGTGCCATTTTAATTAATAGTTAGTTAACATTTATTTAACAATCCCTTGAAAACGGTTTTCAACGATTTAGCCGAGCTGGAGGTCTCCTTGCCCCCACCTGCAGCACCGTATTGTGAAGTTTTATTGATAGCGACCTATATAGATAAGGGTGAACACATGTTGACATTCAATTGTAGCTCCTTGCTTGCTTCAGCTTGGCATTAATTACATACCTCTGTTTTCTCCACCGTGGTTTCATAAACACATGTGATTTTCATAAATGCACACTCCAGTACGCCTGATATCTGTAATGCTAAATTGTTCCAAACATGTTGGTTAACACATTTCTTTAGCATGTTTGAATTGATGCGACTTTTCTATGCCGTCTTATACATAACAGTGTATATTTATGTAGGCAGTTGGAGCTCAATGGATTCTTGAGGCAAGATGCCTTGTTATTTTTTATACACAGTGAGCTGCATCTATTGATTATGAGGGATTTGATGCTGAAGGACTCCTGCTCAGATGTCCCCCTGGGGCTTTTACATGGAAACACATCACTATGAATCACAAGCTGTTTCCTCATGATGGATAGTGTTGCTTATATGTCACTGTCCAGAGATGACACTGAGAATTTATGAAGTATTGGAAATCCGCTCTCCTTCAACATGAGAATTAGGAGAAAGGTTTCCTACTATAGTCAACAATTTAAGTCACCTGGATAGTGTGAGTCAGTTTAGTTTTCATTTGTTCTATTGTAAATTGTTAGTTCTAGGTCATTCAAACTTCTGCATATCTTAAACGTTATCACATCTATGTAGCTGTCTATTGCTCCTTTATTATTCCCTGAAGCAAGGGGGGAGGCCAGTGACATCAGAGTCCACCCATCAGACCAACTCCTTGAATTGCTTACACTATTTTGTCTGCACTGTACTCTACTTGGAATATAGTTTTTCAATGAGAAAAGTAAAAAAAAATCGCTGCGGTGGGTCTTTAATAACCACACGTGGGTTTGAATTTTGATATCATATGATCTTGTCATATTTAAATCAATAGGCATATATAAGAGGTCCCATTGCATGATATCACAATATTCACAGATGATGGCTTTTCAGTTTATCCTTGACTTTTCATGTGAAGGAGCATGGCTGAAGAAAATTGCTGTCAGTTGCATAGAAGACCTGATACCATTTCATGTTTAATCCCTCAATTCCCTCAGAGACTCATTATAAAGCCAAGTCTCAGGGAAGTAATTAATTCTACAGTTTTTTTTATATTGGTTTTGATGCACCAGAGACTGGCAGGCAGCCTGTTGGTGCGTAAAAGAAAGGGTTGTGAGCTGAAGACTGAGAGAAAGGGGTCTGAGAGGTGACAGGACAGGCTGCTTTTTGCCTTGTTGCCAAAGCTGAACTACAAAGAAAGTCGATAGCAATGCATATTTATGCTTTTCTGTTTCCTGCCTTAGTTCCTCCCTTATCAAACTCATATGTGTTGTGTGTGTGTGTGTGTGTGTCACGTTTATGTTTAAATTATTGGATCTGTAAAGAACCACTATAGAGAGGTACAGTATGTTCCCTACCACATGTACAGTATGTAAAATCAATGATAAAATGGATGTTAACAGTGAATGTATCTGGGGGCCAAACATAACCATGACCTTTGTTCTCAGAGGACCTAGTAGAATTTCTAACTTCTCTGAGACAATTACTGCTCTGCTTTTAATTTCTTTACAAAAATGATCTTTGTTTCAAATGTGTATCTAAGACAGTGCCCCTGATCCTAGAAAAAGTAGGTCCAGTGCCTCATATAGAAACATGCTACACGCCAGGGGTCCTGAGGGAACAGCAAATACTACACAGAGAATGCAGATGGGGCCGTTGTTTGAATTCATTGATTTAGAAGATATTGAAGAGCCGCAGACCATTCAGTTGGATTCTCTTCTTTGATGTACAATGGAACTATATCTCTGCATTATCTTTATTCACCTCTCACACTTCCACATAAGGTTCTGGATTTTTTAGATGACCTTGAATAGATGAATACGTAACCAATGTGTCTTCTTGTCCATGCTTTTGAAGATCTCCAGGAAAATCCTTGATTCCCCCTTCTTAGCTGTGCTCAGATTCACATTTATGCAGACCCCAACTGTATCATGAAATTTAAATAGTTTGATTTTAGAGACACATTGAAGTGTTGCCCCACTGATATTCTGAATTCCGTCTTGCTGTGTTCTTAGCTAAGTATGACAGGACAACACATAAGCCGAGGCAAACCGAGTCTTGACTCCTTGCCTTGTCTTCTCCTTTGAGTGGCTTTGCGGCTCTCTAGCAAGGATTACGCAGGAAACCATGCCAGAGGCGACCATTTCAGCTCACCAGCGCTGACATTCAGACAAGCCCCCAGCCGCCCTCACCTGTCTGCCCTCTACATTATTAATGCAGTGGCTGCTTCTTTTAACACACTCAAACCTGCTGTTGTGAAGCTGATCAGCGGCGTCAGGCAGCCACTGTTCTGTTTGACAGAACCCATGGAAACCTGGCTCTGACCGGGCCATGCACTGTTTAAGCAGAGGGAATTGGCCGTAGCATAGAGATAGCAAGAGACACAATGTCAGTGGAGGCGAGAGGCTTTGTTTCACTTATGACATATCACATTCAAGACATTATTCTCCATTCTGTGTGAAACAGTAAAGTAGACTCTTGAACTTTGGAAATGCATGCATATTTCCCAAACCTGCCAGGTATAGTAACTTTACAATTTCAATATGAGAAAAGTATTTGCATCTATAGTAGCAGGGCTTGAGGCTATCCACAGACTTGAATATAGGGTCTAGCTCTACAAGTGTCCCCAGATACTATCTAATCATTCTAATGTATATGGTGTCATATAGCCTAGCCTACATGTCCTTGTTTTCCATCCTGGACTCAGGGGTAGACATAACATAGTAATGTAAATTTGTGACAGTCAAAGTAGTATGATATGTTAATTTGTGGATGTCCATAATCCTATTCAGATGATATGTTCCAAATTACAATTAATATGATATGTTACCAAATCAAATTTGTTGTGGCTAACATTAGCTAGGCTAGGGGTTAGATTTAGGGGTTAGGGTTAAGGTTAGGAGTTAAGGTTAGGGTTAGGGTTAGGGGTTAGGATTAGCTAACATAATAAGAAGTTGCAAACTAGCTAAAAATTAGTAAGTAGTTGCTAATTAGCTAAAATGATACATTTGTCTGTGATGTGATTCGAACACACAACCTTTGGGTTGCTAGACATTTACATTAAACGCCCACATGCTCATCCATCCCTATTCATTTAAGTGTCACAGATTTTATGTCTAGTCTTTGAGGTCAGGCTGGTTTTTCACCTTATCGTGAGACATATTTTTGCCTCTGTACAAATATGAAAGGGGATATGAACGTGTTATCTCGTTGTGAAAACTCTCTGAGGCGTTTGTAGGCCATCATATCATAGGATATCATCAGCTTAATTGGAGAGCACCACAGGATACAGTTACAGTACACTACTTGCTGCAAGCAGTGAATATGACAACATCTGAGCTATAGGGGAATTTCCACAATAACAAATTGACACTGTCAAACAAAAAATAATGATTGCAAAGTTAAACAAACCATACAACTCTATGCACAAGGACTACTTTAACAATTTCCCTTGAAAATTGTACAAAAACACATTTAATTGAAGAACAGTGCAGATGCAACGTTTGGTAACAGAATGACAGTTTGTGCTGTCTGCTTTCTAAGGTAATCATTGAAACAAAAATACTTGGAATATATATGCTGCGGGGAAGCTCAGGAGACCTCAGGAGAACCTGTTATGCTGTTTTCAGTGTTGAAACTCCAGTCTGCAACTTTCATCTCCTCCTCCAACAAGCGTCTCAGCATCAGCCGTCTTGTCAAAGCAGGATGCTTCTTTACAATGCAAATGAGGACAGAATAAGCGGCCACACCAGAAATGAATCAAAGATTTCTTGTAGTATAGTGCTGACACTTCTATAATAAGATCATCTGTTAGGAAACAATAGAAAAGTTAGAACAAAGGATAATGAATGGTAAAGGATATCAGTTAAAGGATTGTTTTGAGGTCATTTAAGATAATTATTCATTAATACATTGTAACTCAAACCAGGGCTGCTATTCTTTGTCAAACCTAATCAGTTGACTTTTATCTCATGTTTCTTTTTCACTACTGCTGGCCTGAATGTGAATACCACTTTATGTACTATGCACTACCACAGAACTTCTCCTTCCCCACCATGTACAGGTACCACCAGATACTGTAGAACAGAGGCTCAGTTCAGTTAGATGAGGTGCACATATACACTTTTGAGATCTTTTAAAGATCTATCACACCCTGGACTCACTATTATCAAATCCATTACAGCCTGGTAGTCACAGCTGGTGCTATACCATTCTCTGAATAATACCTGTGCTCAGACAGTAGGAAACCGTTTCTATTTTCAGCTGGTCTTACAAGCTTTGCTCCATTCACTGCTTTTAGTCTTTGGAAAATGTCTTACATTAACTTATGCATCAATTTATCATTGATCAATCGTGTCTGCCTCTTTCAACTTTAGCTATCATTGTGTAACTATAGGGATACATTTCAAACAGTTCTACATGCTACATTCAGCAGTAGGTTAAGCTCAGTGTTTACCCCAGGGGGAGGGGTACATTGCTACTAGCGTTAGCGCAATGACATGCTAGCTGTTCCCATAGACTTCCAGTCATTGAGCCAATGACTACTGAAACTTTCATCCTCCCAAAATGATATAACACAAAACCTGCCAATTTCTCTTTTTACTAATGTATTTTCTCATGTAAGCAGATAATGGTGATAAACATGCTCTGGTGAGTTGCTTGTGTGTCCTCTTTAACTGTAGTACAAGTCATGTCAGTGAACTCATTCTTAGGCTGTTAGCTACTATTGATTTGCCTCAAATTAATGCATATTACACAGTGTGGGCATGTGAATAAAGGGGAGGGGCACTGTTGTCAGGTTATCAAACCATTGGCAGTAACCAGAGACCACCGTAGCAGACAGTAGCATTCCCATTCACCTTCCCTCAAGATTCCTATCAGGAGATTTAAACAAAGGCCCTCCAACAATAGCCTTGGCTCCTTGGGTCCCCTCCTTCATACACCTAGTGACTGTTTATTATGCTGTTGCCAAAGCAAAAACTATGATCAGCACTTTGTATTCTCTCTTTGATACTATATGACACATTATTTTAGCAGATGACTCTTACTGTAACAAGACATGAAAAATAGAATATCCAATTCAATTCAATTGCAGACAGTGTATCCTCTCACACTCACAGGTCATTGTTTAAAAACAGCTGTCTAAGTCAAAAAATATATACACTATTTCAAAAAGTTGTATCATAATCAACCATTATTGTTTACATTTTCCAGTGCTTTTCAGTTTTGATAAACTACTGCTAAATTATGATTCTGAGCTGCAAAGGTGAGGTTGCCCTTGTCATTGAGCTGTCAGATTATTCTGTTTGTTTCCTATTAGAGACATATTCAGGGGGGATAAGAGTTAAGGATTTGCCACATCTAGCCTTCAGAAGTTCCCTGGGTTCTTATCAAAGTACAATGGCACATTGTAGAGAGAAGATAATGAATGAAAGTAGGGAGGTAATTGAGGAAGAGAGAGGCAGACTGCATTCATGACATGCTCATGAATTGACAGATCTCAAGGCTTGCTTGTTAAATCCCATCCATGAATGGCTGTTTATTTGCGTGGCAGCTTCATTTCTCACGTCAGAAGAAATACATCTTGTATTCAGAGAAGAGTCTAGTCTCCTATCAGTACAGTTGAGTTGTAAAGTTGAAATTCCTCTTTCATTGTAATTGAATTGTGTTGCTCTAACCAGCTATACCCATTCCATACAAAAAAAATGATCTACTGTATGCTATTACCAGTATCACCTTGCATTAACTCGGCCAGTTGAAAGTTGTCCTTGGGGTTTAAAGTGTTGTTGTGACGTAACCTCCTGAAGCAAATGCGATCAACTCAGAGAACCACATACATTACAGTGTTTAGAGATCCTGTTCATTTCCTGCTAGCCGGTCATATCTTATATACTGTATGGCACCAAAACATTAAGGCACATATGGGTCCATGGGTATTGGAATAAACTACAATTTAAACAGTTGTATATATACATATCTTAGACATATAGCCTACCATACCGGTAGCTGAGAATATTGAATTTGGTTGGAATTGTGGGATTATGTTCATTCAATTTCATCAGGTAGCAGTTGATGTCTATAATGGTAAAGCAGCACAGCATATGTCCATAGATGTCTGCATTGTGACTTGCTTTTTTCTCTTTATCTTGTTGGACTTTAAATCTTAAAAGCCTGTGTGTGGTAAATAGAAAGTCTACCAGTGTAATGGACCACAATTGGCATGCCTTAGACTCCTGGATTGATGAAGGGGATTTTAACAGCCGCCAATAATATATGGCCTTCAAACACATGCCCTCATAGTGGCGCTGATCTCTCATTGATCCATAGAGTTAGCCCAGAGTATGACAACAAAATGTTACTTTGTCTCATCTTTTTCATTCGTTACCACCATTTTGGCTGAGCCACTATAGTCAATGCTCTTCACCCTGTGGCTATTGATCAGTTGCTAATTAAATGCAAATTAAGTGACAATTATGGACCCAAAGAGCTTTGTTGACAATATTATCACCATATGGAGAGGGTTGTGTGCTCCCTTGACAAGTCTTAGCACTACAGAAATGGTCTCTTTACGTACTTCTCTCAATGGATTCCTACAGTAACAGACACAACTAATCTCTGGTCATTTGCTTTGTTATTCCACATTGTTTACATATCCCCCAAATGACATTGTCCATAATGGGGAAATTGTTTAATTTTACATATCCTCATGGGTTTCACAAGTTGATCAAATGTAAGATTAGAATTTTCAAGATTTTCCTTTGGTATCTCAGTTATTGCCAGCAGCATACCACCCTGCATACCACTACTGGCTTGCTTCTGAAGCTAAGCAGGGTTGGTCCTGGTCAGGCCCTGGATGGGAGACCAGATGCTGCTGGAAGTGGTGTTGGAGGGCCAGTAGGAGGCACTCTTTCCTCTGGTCTAAAAGAAAATATCCCAATGCCCCAGGGCAGTGATTGGGACACTGCCCTGTGTAGGGTGCCGTCTTTCGGGTGGGACGTTAAACGGGTGTCCTGACTCTCTGAGGTCATTAAAGATCCCATGGCACTTATTGTAAGAGTAGGGGTGTTAACCCCGGTGTCCTGGCTAAATTCCCAATCTGTCCCTCAAACCATCATGGTCACCTAATAAACCCCAGTTTACAATTGGCTCATTCATCCCCCTCCTCTCCCCTGTAACTATTCCCCAGGTCGTTGCTGCAAATGAGAACGTGTTCTCAGTCAACTTACCTGGTAAAATAACGGTAAAATAAAAAAAATAAAAATATTGCATTTATTTTGAGTCAAAAATGTTGGGGAAGGGGTGTGCTAAGCTGGCATATAGAATTGTTTTAAGAGGGTCATACTTTGAATCATTTAGTTATATAAGGGCACAAGGCGAGACCCAAATGCAGACACAGGAGGCAGACGGTTGAGCTCCGATATTTATTATAACAAAGAGGTATGTAAAAGGCAGTCCAAACAGTACCAGGCAATAGGCAGGCTTGAGATCAGGACAGGCAGGGGTTCAGTGATCGGGTCCGAGTCCAAACAGTACACAGGGATAGTCAGGCTCGACTTCACAAAACAAGACGAACTGGCACAGAGAGACAGGAAACACATGGATAAATAGACCAGGGACTAATGGGGAAAACAGGTGACACCTGGAGGTGGGTGGAGACAATCACAAAGACAGGTGAAACAGATCAGGGTGTGACAAGTTATTTGATTTTGAATTTTAGGACCCCTTTAGGTATAAAAAAATATATACAGTATACAAAAATGATTTGATCAAATATGGATTTTGGCCTTTACTACTAAAACCCATAGAAACACATTGAATAACACATTCATAAATGCCAAAAAGGACATCCCAAAAAAAGAAGAAGAAGAAACTACCTTCATACTTTTTTGTGGGGTTACCGTCAGATGAGTGACACTTTGTGGAGGTCCTAGAGCAAAACGTAGAACACCGTCATGTTTGTGACAATCTTCCCTTTCCACAGTTTGTAGTCCAAATGGTTTGGACACTATTAAACAGAAGTTGGCACATCATTGGTACCGACACTTCCAATGCAAAAAAATAGATATCGCTAGCTTAAATGTATGGATTTTGATGGGAATTGTTTTGTTATGTAATTTAGATCAACTCTAGGGGGTTAATAGTAGACGCAGACATGCCTTTATACTTAAGTAATAAGGCCCAAGGAGGTGTTGTATATTTCCAATATACCATGGCTAAGGGCTGTTCTTAGTACGACACAACGCGGAGTGCCTGGACACCGTTCTTAGCCGTCGTATATTGGCCATATACCACAAACCCATGAGGTGCCTTATTACTATTATGAACTGGTTACCAACATAATTAGAGCAGTAACAAGATAAAAAAAATGTAATACACATGGAATACGGTCTGACATACCACGGCTGTCAGCCAATCAGTATTCAGGGCTCGGACAACCCAAGTTATTTTAAAAAGTATTGACTGAACTTTATTTGTGTGAAATTGGGTGTCAATCAGATAAAAATGGGGTATTTTGAAAACCCTCAAGGTTCAAAGGATTAACCCTTGTGTGGGGTTCATGTTTATGTTATTCACCCAATCTTTGCCTGTCTGATGGACCCATAACATTATTGGGTTTTTAAAACAATACAGGCCAAACAATTTGGGTAAAAATACTTAATTCATAGCTGTTGAATATTATGTGTTACAAGCGATATAGACAGCATACATGGTTAATAATTGCCAGTTTCCTCTTCTAGATCACATTTATCAGTAAAAGCGCTATTTTTTTAAGTATAAATAATAAATCTAATCAAGACATGGGTAGAATAAATCATGTTAATCTTGAACAAATATAAATGAAACAAGGTTTTCATCACTATTGATGTTTATTTCTTTCAACTGAACAAATTGGAAGGACACATTTTACATACAGTATTTTATGTAACCTGCTTCAGTCTGCTTTCCACCAGACACAGGGAGATGGGTTTGCCTTTCAGCAGGATAATAACCTAAAACACAATGTCAAATCTACACTGGAGTTGCTTACCAAGAAGACAGTGAATGTTCCTGAGTGGCCGAGTTACATTTTTTACTTCAATCTACCTGAACATCTATGGCAAGACCTGCAAATGTTTTTCTAGCAATGATCAACAACCAATTTGACAGAGCTTGAAGAATTTTGAAAAGAATAATGGGCAAATATTGTACAATCCAGGTGTGGAAAGCTCTTAGAGACTTAACCAGAAAGACTCACAGCTGTAATCACTGCCAAAGGTGATTCTAGAAAGTTTTGACCCAAGGCTGTGAATACTTATGTAAATTAGATATTTCTGTATTAACTTTTCAATAAATAAGACAATATTTATAATAGCATGTTTTCACTTTGTCATTCTAGATGGGTGAAAAAAATTCAGGCTGTAGCACAACAAAATGTGTACTAAGTCAAGGGGTATGAATATTTCCTGAAGGCACTGTAAGCCAATGTCTCTACATACTCACTAAAATGCTGTAATATTTTAGTGTTACAGCATTTCCCCGTCCCTGCACATGTACACACGCACGCACGCACGCACGTGCACACACACACACACACACACACACACACACACACACACACACACACACACACACACACACACACACACACACACACACACACACACACACACACACACACACACATAGGGCATTAACAATAGGAGACGCACAGGGATATCCTACCGACCCAGCCATGCAAGGGAAATGTTTATATTTTCACACTGTTTGTTCCACGATTCTGTTTGATCCATTGAATGCAGGGCCCTCATTTGTGTACCGGTTTCCCTGAATAGGGGATGTTTGCTGGAGTAACAGCGGCTCCTCTATTGCCTGGGTCTGTTTGTCAGCCAGCTGCATGCAAAGCATTTGTGACTGGCTGGCTGGCTATGAGGAGAGTAAAGCTCCTTGTTGTGCTTAATAACTTTCATTAGGAAAGGTAGGAGGTCTGAAAAAGACAAGCAGAGTACTAGTGTTATTCTGTCTCCCCTCTTGTTGGCACTCTCTGCTGGAGGGGAGACGCAACCCACAAACTGGTAGACAGAACAGGTGCAGCTGCTGGTTGGCTGGGATAAGGGATAAGGTTTGCTATTCCATTATACATATTTAATTTAAGGTCCAATGCAAGCCATTTTTATCTCAATATCAAATAATTTCTGGGTAACAATTAATTATTGTTTTCAATAACAAAAAGCTTCTTAGCAAAGGGCAATTTCTCAAGCAAGAATTTTGCCAGGACTGTTCTTGGCTGTTATTGGCAGAGAGGTTTGGAACTCTCTTTCATAGACACATTTTGTCAAATTTATTGCATGGTGATGTCACCATGATAGGCAAGAACTCCATCCCACCACAAGAGGCTGAAATTGCAGGCAGTCTTTTCAAACAGCTCTTACACTAAAAGGGAATTATCATAATTTTCACAATTTCACAGTATCATTCCAACCTCATAGCGTGGAAATATACATACTGTCACAAATCCCGTTTCCTGAGTCTGGTTGTTGCCTGTGTTCTGTTCTGGAGTGTTTTTCCGGTGTCCTGGAACGCACCCTGTCTGGTTGCCGGGCGTTTTAGCTAGTTGGGAGATCTCAGATTAACCGCACCTGTATCCCATCAGCTATCTGTGCACCTGGTCCTGATCATCATCTCTCCTCTTCATAAGCCCGGACCTGACATCCATTCCCTGCCGGATCGTTAGCCTTAAACAGTAGGTTGTGCCAGCGTATCAGCCTCCAGCTTGATAGAAATTGTTTTGTTGTTTTTGTACGTCTTGCTTGCCTGAAACTTACCCCCGTTTGTTCTGTCTTCAGTTATTCACCCGGATCACTTACCCCATTCCTGCCTGGTCGTCGGAGGCTTCCGCTACTCCCTTGGACCCACCTATTCACTCCCATCAACTCACTACCGCTACCCGTTACGCTACCTGGATATTTCTACCCCTTCATATTCACTTGTAAATAAATGCTCACCTTCTTCCTACTCTCCTTGTCCTGGTCTGCTTCTGGGTTCGATTTTGAAAGAACGTGACACATACACTGGCCTTCTAGTACCGGGTCGGACCTCCTTTTCCTCTAGAACACCCAGCATTTTACAGGCCATACTACAAGATGTCGTAAACGTTCCACGGGGATATTGGTCCATGCTGACGCGATGGCATCACACAGTTTCTGTAGATTGGACAGCAGTACATTCACGCTGCGAACAGCCCGTTCCATCTCATCCCAAAGATTCTCTATTGGGTTGAGGTTGGGGAATGCGCAGGCCACTCAAAGAAACTGAACACACAATACCCCATATTAACAAAGCGAAAACAGGTTTTTAAATATTTTTCTTCAAATGTATAATTTCTTTGAAATGAAATACATTATTTGCATAAGTATTCAGACCCTTTGCTATGAGACTGGACATTGAGCTTGGGTGCATCTTGTTTCCATTGATCATCCTTGAGATGTTTCTACAACTTGATTGGAGTGAACCTGTGGTAAATTAAATTGATTGGACATTATTTAGAAAGTCACACACCTGTCTATATAAATGCCACAGTTGACAGTGCATGTCTGATCAAAATCAAGCCATGAGGTAGAAGGAAATGTCTGTAGAGCGCCGAGACAGGATTGGGTTGAGGCACAGATCTGGGGAAGGGTACCAAAACATTTCTGCAGCATTGAAGGTCTCCAAGAACACAGTGGCCTCCATCATTCTGAAATGGAAGAAGTTTGGAATCACTAAGAATCTTCCAAGAGCTGGCCACCCGGCCAAACTGAGCAATCGTGGGAGAAGGGCCTTGGTCAGGGAGGTAACCAATAACCTGATGGTCACTCTGACAGAGCTCTAGAGTTCCTCTGTGGAGATTGAAGAACCTTCCAGAAGGACAACCATCTCTTCAGCACTCCATAAATCAGGCCTTTATGTTAGAGTGGCCAGATGGAAGCCACTCCTCGGTAAAAGGCACATGACAGCCTGCTTGGAGTTTGCTGAAAGGCACCAAAATAACTCTCAGACCAGGACAAACAAGATTCTCTGGTCTGATGAAACAAATATTGAATTCTTTGGCCTGAATGCCAAGCTTCACTTCTGGAGGAAACCAGGCTCCTTCCCTCTGGTGAAGCATGGTGGTGGCAGCATCATGCTGTGGGGATGTTTTTCAGCGGCAGGGACTGGGAGACTAGTCAGGATCGAGAGAAAGATTAATGGAGCAAAGTACAGAGAGATCCTTGATGAAAACCTGCTCCAGGACCTCAGACTGGGGCGAATGTTCATCTTCCAACAGGACAACAACCCTAATCACACAGCCAAGACAACGGAAGAGTGACCTCGGGATAAGTCTCTGAATGTTCTTGAGTGGCCCAGCCAGAGCCTGGACTTGAACCCGATTGAAAGACCTGCAAATATTTCTGTAGCGACACTCCCCATCCAACCTGACTGAGAGGATCTTTAGAGAAGAATGGAAGAAACTCCCCAAATACAGGTGTGCCAAGCTTGTAGCGTCATACCCAAGACTCGAGGCTGTAATCACTGCCAAAGGTGCTTCAACAAAGTACTGAGAAAAGGTTCTGAATACTTATGTAAATGTATATTGACTTTTTTTTGCAAACATTTCTTAAACCCTGTTTTTGCTTTGTATATTATGGAGTATTGTGTAGATTGATGAGTATTTTATTTAACATTTTTAGAATAAGGCTGTAATGTAACAAAATGTGGAAAAAGTCAAGGGGTCTGAATACTTTATGAATGCACTATAGTACACAGAACATCTGTTTTTTGATTGCACTGGGATTTAAAAAAAAAGATCACAACCAACATTGAGCACTAGTCATTTGAAATATTTTGAGACCATTAAATTATACAGGGGTGAAGATACACCATTATTTATTTAACTTGTATTTACTTAGAAATTGGCTACATAGAAAATATGCGTGAATTTAATTACTATTATTCTTTTTTTCATGTGTAGTTTTCACATAGAGTCAGACACGTTGTTTTTGGACACGTGTGAAGTTTCACATGTACATTTTTCCGCACATGTGACATTTTTATTCACACATTTATATTTCACATTATTATTTCTCATCACTTCCAGCTACATCTGGTCTCCCATCCAGGGACCGACTCTGCTAAACTTCAGAGATAAACCAGCAGTGGGATGCAGAGTGCTATGTTGCTGGAATGAATGTGCCAAAACTTGCAACTGGAAAAAAGGCAGTGAAAGTGTTGGCCAGGGTAGCATAACCAAAGATAGCGATTCATTTCAAATGTATGTGCTCTCACATTTAAAACGGATATTCTTACAATATTTTTTTCCACTATTAATACTTTTGGAATCAAGTTTTGCTTTTAAAATCATTATTTTTGTTTGCAATACTAAGAATGTTGTTCTTGACAATTACTCTATTAAAGGTGTTTCAAGCGGCAATACTTAATTGAAATATTAACAAAGTCTACTCCCCAACATAGTTTTTGTAAAAAACTGAGGGATGGGGCTGGAGAAAGCAACCACTCACAAATCCATAGACTACACTAGGACTTCCATGATATCAAAATTGTAGTTTTAACCATGTTTTTAGGCTATACAGTGTTTGTTTACATTTACTGTGTTTACAAACATTATAGTAAATGTTGAGTTTTCTTCCATGGGAAACTACAAATTTGATTTTCACATGTGGAATTGCAAGATCACATGTGAAAATCAATCACATGAAACTGCTAATTAGATTTTTACATGTGATTTGTTTTTCAAATGTGATTGAGTTTCACATGTGGATTTGAATTTCACATGTGGATATGTTTTTAAATGTGAAATGGTAAATGTGAACGTTTTTAACAAGTGAAACCGCTAAATTTCCCATGTGAAACTGTAATTCATATTTGAGGTGAAAAGGTGTTAACATGTGAACTCAAATGCAATATATTTTGTAAATATGGTTTTACATATACAATTTAAGCTCGACATGTAAAAACAGCTATTTCACATGTGAAGTGTACCTATTTTTGAAATATATTTTTTAAGGGTACATATTTTAGTAACAGTAAGACCTGTCTGAATAAACCTCTTTGACATGGCCTAGTTCTTCTTGCTATTTTTATTAATCATACTCAGCAAACTGAGCTTCTCTTTCTGTCACTCCATATCCTCTTATATTGGAGATGTCCTGAGTGGTTCAAGATTCTTGACTCATAGATTAATTTATAGTATACTTTAAATTCTGTGATCTTGTCAGTGAGCACACTTGTCTATTAAGGACCCATTGTTTTTCTGCACTTTTTCCATCCTTTTTCTGGCAAATTGTTTCCCTACCGTGTTGCATAATATAGCTGTCCTGTAATTGTGTGATTTGTAATATTTTGTAAGTCTATTTCCTGATAGTGGCTTATGTCCTGTCTGTCATAATTTCGTTATGTGGAGGTCCCAGTATGGTAAGCTGTTCTTCAGACTCTGAGCCTTGAGCCCCACCATTGGATTTCAACCCAGGTAGCTCATTAATTCAGCTAGCTTAATCAGCTAGGTGGACAGTCAGTGGTGAGGCTGAGGGGAGAGGAGAGCACGTCTCACTGGGTTTCTATTTAGGACACAGGTCACCTTGTCTACACTTGTTAGATTGACAAAACACATTGTGCTGTTTTCTCCTCGACCACCAGGGTCAAAGGTGGATACTTGATTAGTTTCCGACTACAAATTCACTTTCCTCTATCATAACTAAACCACTTATAATAATTCACATGAAGGCTGGGAGCTGTGAGGTAAATGTCAGTTTGGGTTGTAGTAGGTATGATGTGTGTGCTTGTGAAAGGTCGCAGACGAGGTCGAAGACGAGGGTCACATTACAATGAAAGAATAGTGTTATTGTACTCCCCTGGCAGAATGCTCCAATTTGTAGCTAGTTGTTGGGTATGGTATTGTGTTTGCATAATATCAATGTGATAGGACTCAATTATGCATTTCACACACTCTGTCCCTTGCATTGGAAGTAGCACTGGGCAGAAAGTTTAGTCTTATCTTTGGTATGGTTTTTTGTAAACTTTCTAGAGAGCTCATACAGTATCATACAGCTCTCTGGTGTTCACCTTTTCTTTTGAAATGTGATCCGATGTGTCTTTTCAGTAACAATGGAGAAGGGAGGCTAGCTACTCTACAGCCTGGTATCTTAGCCAGCTTGGGACGCCTCTTTGTTATCTGACCAGCAGAGAGAACGCTCTTTATTATCATCAGACATTGATAAGGACAGGCCTCACCATGTGTCCGCTCGCTTACAAAAGCAAACTGATACCTCTAAGCTATGTGTCTCTTTGGTACTTGCATTTGGGCTTGTCAAACACTTCTGACAGAGATCAGAAGGACAGCACCATCCATATCTGCAGCTAAAGAGAATTGGGAGTCAGGCTGTTCTTTATTTTCTACCTGCCACTCCCTTATTTACCCTTACAAAAAAAGATGATGTTACATTTGCAGTTTCACATATATAATGGCTGTTGTCACATGTTGAGGTAAAATTTCACATTGAAACCATATTTTCACATGTATTACATTTTGAGTTCACATGTTAACACCACCTTTTCACATGTGAAGAGAATAATATGTTTCACCACACATGTGAATTGCGGTTTCACATTTCAAAAACATTCACATCTGAGAATCGGATATGCAGTTTCACATGTGAAAAAGAGCTCCACACGTGAAAATCAAACTTTCACATGTGGAATTGCAAGTTCACATGTGAAAAACAATCACATGTAAAAATCTAAATATTCAGTTTTTATCTGAAAAACTTTCACATGTGAACTTACATATACACATGTGAAAGTGAAAATCTAATTTGCAGTTTCACTCGTAAGAAAACTCATTTGTGTGTCACCTCATTTACTCCAATGTTTGTAAACAAAGTAAATGTAAACAAAGATTGTATACCCTAAAGACATGGTTAAAACTACAATTCAGTCCTTGCAGCCATAGCGTAGTCTAAGGATTTGAGTGTGGTTACATTTCTCCAGTCCCATCTCCCAGCTTTTTATGAAACTATGGCGGAGAGCAGACTTTGTTAATGTTTCAAATAAGGATTGCCACTTGACACAACTTTATTAGAGTAATAGTGTTATTATATGGTGCAATCCTCTAGTGCGAGTTACTTTGGTGACAATAATATCAAGCAAAACTTCTGAAGTCGAGAACAACATTCTTAGCATTGCAAACAAAAATAATGATATTGAAAGCAAAACATAAACCCAAAAGTATCGATAGCAAAACAAAATATTGCAAGTAATTACTTTTGAAATGCAAGAGAAAATGTATTATAAATGGATGCAAAAAAATATAATATTCAGTAAAAAATAGTAAAATGCCACCCTCTTTCCTGCAATTTTCCCTATCTTTTGTTATCTTGGCCTTTGCTTTCACTAGCTTTTTTCCAGTTTCAAGTTTTGGTACATTCATTCTAGCAACATAGCACCCTGCATCCCACTGCTGATTTGCTTCTGATGTTAAGCAGAGTCTGTCCTGGATGGGAGACCAGATGGAGCTGGAAGTAGTAAAAGGGTTTTGTACGAGTATTCATTTTCTGCTTGGAGATGGGTATACGTAACTCCAGTGCTCTGCACCTCACCGGATGCCACTCCTCATCGCAGATCATACTTTGATGTCATCATGCAGTCCACCAGAGCACTGAGACAGACCTGTATGAAACACCAAGACTCAATTCACAAAGTGTCACCTCACATTTCCTGAGCCACCGTGTCGCCAAGGATCAAATGTAGTAGAGTAGTGCCATTTAAGGCTAGGTATACCGAGGCAGGAAGAAACAAGCAGCTGGATGTGATGCGGCCTGTTTGTTTAATAGTAGATGGTGGTGTAGTCAATTCTGTCACTGTATTACTGCTAATCTCAGTTATGTGCACAAGAAGTGGTAGTATTGCTGCTCTTTACGACCGTCAGTTTGATCACTTGGTTTATTTATGATATCCCCCAGCTGACAGGAGGAAATAAAATGTATCTACTCTTTGAAGGAGAAAATCCACAGGCTATAATGGAATTGTCAAGTTTGTAGTGGAGCCTGAACCAGGAAAATAAAAGTTGCTCATAAACATGGAATGGCACGCACATTTTTTTGAACAACATGTGTATGTTAGGCCCTGTCCTTCACTTCCTGGTCCATAAAATAAGTGCTAAGCGTCTTTTAGTCTGTCTCTTCTTTATCCCCCTCAGCGGCGAGTATTTAAATATGTCAATTTAAACAGATAAAGCTGTGCAGGAGTTCCTAATGTGTTTAATCTCCCAGGGCCTTCCAATGGGCCTAGTTCCTTCAACTCAGAACATGTTCATATTGAAGCCTAATCTGACTCATCTGTACACACTAATCCCTGAGAAGGCATGCAAACTGTTTCCAAACTCAATGAGAAAGGTCATTGGCTGAATGGGTATGGAGTGGCTCCAAGATGTTAAAACAAAGATATTCTGCTGCTTGTGTTCACTCAAACGGTGAGGGGGAAAGACTGTTCTGGCCCTTCTCAATTTGTCAGCTAAAGAAAAGTAAAGTGAAGAGTATTTTATTGTGACGACAGTACATTTTGCCCTCGTTTGCGTTTTCTCTACTCCACAGGGCCAAATAATGTTAAAGGTAGCACATTTTCTCTCTACAAGAGAGAGGTGTACATCTCCTTTAGTTTATTTAATTTCTAAATCCTCCCTGGCCTAACGTGACCTGGTTAACCCAATGCATCACCAATGCACCGCTTAAATGTCACTGCAGACTACTGAGTGTTTTCAAACACAGCAGCCGATGTTCTAAGACCCTATCTCAGCACAGTCAAGATATAGAACACAGGATTGACGGATGACATAGACAGATGTCTGCTTCTTTATTCATGTATTTTATCAGTGTAATTTCTGTCAGTTGTTAATGTGATGTAGCCTGCCACGTCCTGGTTTCTCTTGGTTTTTCCTGGGTTTCCTGCAGTACAGTCCTCCTCTGGCAGATTTACTAGTGTGTCGACAGGGTCAGTGGTGCCCGCTTTGACATGGCTGATCGCTGCAGGACAGGTGGAAGGAGCCAGCCAGCCACCAGCCAGAGCTGAGGTCAAGGGGTCAGGAATTTTGGCTTAACTGGCACTCAGCCATTCACACATCAGGACTGCTGCTAGAGGAGGAAGAGGCTTAATGTTTGGCTATGAAAATGCACTGTATTGACAGTACATGAGCATACAGACTCCTGTCATCATGTTTATAGACTTTAATGCTGTAATATTCATTCATAACTAACTTTTGTGGCAGAGTAAGCTATAGAAAGAATATTGATGACATTTCCACAAAAAAGGTGTACGTTTACGTTTTTTGGTCGAAACACACTGTATGAGTTTTATAACAGTTGACCTCATCCTCCATAAGAATGTAGATTGTTGTGTCAGAATTGGGGTTGGGCGGTATGCAGATTGTCATACCTTCATACTGTTCCTGTACCAAACCGGGGTATGCGGTATTAACACAAGGGATGCTATTTCTTCCAAACATAAAAAAACAAACATTTATTTTGAAACATTTTTTACACAAAACAAACTTAAGCAGCAGGGATTTGATCAAGGATTGATTATTTCTGCTGTAATCAAGAAGTTTGATCTTGCAAATCCACTCAGCTAGCAAGTTAGAAAACCAAATCCATAGTTTTTTAAGAATGTATTTAACTAGGCAAGTCAGTTAAGACGAAATTCTTATTTACGATGACGGCCTACCCTGGCCAAACCCAGATGACGCAGGGACACTTGTGCGCCACCCTATGGGACTCCCAATCACAGCCAGATGTGATGAAGCCTGGATTCAAACCAGGGACTGCAGTGACACCTCTTGCACTGAGATGCAGTGCCTTAGACCACTGCGCCACTCGGGAGCTAGATAGGTTGTTGTTCTTCTTTCTTTGGGATATTTCTCGTTTTCAATTAAGCTCTCATTTGAGGCTGGACAGATTCTAAAAGTTGAAAATACTGAGTTTTGGTTCAATTTATGTTTGCAGGTTTTAAAAATTATTTGTTAAGCGTTGCTCAATCCAACCAACCCTGTACCACATAAACAGCAAGTGTGTCACGTTCCTGACCTGTTTTCTGTTGTTTTGTATGTGTTTAGTTGGTCAGGACGTGAGCTGGGTGGGAATTCTATGTTGTGTGTCTAGTTTGTCTGTTTCTATGTCAGCCTAGTGTGGGTTCTCAATCAGAGGCAGATGGTAGTCGTTGTCTCTGATTGAGACTCATATATAGGAGGCTTGTTTTGTGTTGGGATTTTGTGGGTGTATGTTACCTGTCTCTGTGTTTGTGGTCTGCACCAGATAGGTCTGTATCGGTTTTGCACATTTGTTATTTTGTATGTTGTTTGTAGTGTTTCACTTGTGTTTGTATTAAACATGTTTAACACTAGCCGCGCTGCATTTTGGTCCTCTCCTTCACCCCTGGAAGAAAACCTTTACAAAGTGACAGAGGAGAACAGATGTAACTGAATGTGGTCAAGTAAAGTAATATCTTAATTCCTATGTTAAATTCTCTCATCAAGTAGCGCAGCGGTCTAAGGCACTGCATCTCAGTGCTAGAGGTGTCACTACAGACACCCCGGTTTGATTCCAGGCTGTATCACAACCATCTGTGACTAGGAGTCCCATAGTGCGACGCACAATTGGCCCAGCTTTGTCAGAGTTTGGTCGGTGTAGGCAGTCATTGTAAATAAGAATTTGTTCTTAACTGACTTGCCTACTCAAATAAAGGTTTTTAAAAAAGACAAATAAAGTACTTGGTGATCTAATGGGACTGGAACCACCCCTAAGGATAAGGCATGGGCCCATGAGTCTGAAGCATCTTGCACTTAAACTCACAAATCACTCTCAGATGACCCATATCTCTTTTAGGCCCATTGACATGCAGATTAAGTTAGAGATTTTGTCATGATCTGCAGGGCCCTCATCTATAGAAATGACCATTCTTTGCCTGGTGAATTTAATGGGTAAGAAATTAACTTGAATGGCAACATGTCAGACATGGAGTGTATGTGCTGATCAAGGCCTCTGAGTTGGGTCTTTATGTGCTTTGTCACCGATCACCCCCTGTGCAGAGCTCTAGTCAGAGCCCGGCTCTGAAGAAGCTCTCTGTCTCTCTCTCTGTTTAATTACCCTCCCTGTCTGCTGTTACCACCACCTCCATAATTACATGTGCATTTGAAATGTGGGCCTCGTGTTTTGAACCACTGATTCTGGATGTGACATCCCTAACACGTATAATTAAGAGGAATAACACGGCTTCAGCTGATTGTAGTTATTAATTAGCATTTGTTGGCATATAGGTCAAGAGGAAACACATTTTCATCACATGTATTTCCTTTCAAACATTTAATATATATATTTTTTATAAAAAATGGCTATTTGTGTAGGTTAGTACTTTTGCTCCCTGTGAGTAGTTCTGTATCAACAAGGGATCAACACTTCTTAGGGCTAGGGTATATTTTCCTCAATTTCTGCCTGACTGACGTGCCCAAAGTAAACTGCCTGTTACTCAGGCCCAGAAGCCAGGACATGCATATAATTGGTGGCATTGGATAGAAAACACTTTGAAGTTTGTAGAAATGTTAAAATAATGTATGAGACTATCACACAATAGATATGGTAGGTAAAAATCAAAAGAAAAACCAACCAGAAATGGGATTTTTTGATGAGATCACATACTCTTATAATGTAAAGCTATGGGTCCTATGCAATTCTAGCTCCTAGGTTGCAATTCATATGGGCTCCACTAGATGTCAACAGTCTTTGTTCAAGGTTTCAGGCTTGTTTCTTCCAAAATGATTAAGAATTTGGAGTTTTGGTACAAAGAGTCTCAGTGGAAAATCAGTTTGTTCACGCGTGGCAAAGAGGAAGCATGCTAATTTTAGTTTTCTATTGAACATACTTCTTTCCGTATGAAATATTATAGTTTATTTACATTTTAGGGTACCTGAGGGTTGAATAGAAATGTAGTTTGACTTGTTTGAACAAAGTTTAGCAGTAGCTTTTGGATTTCTTTGTCTGCATGTTGAACAAGTGGATTACTGAAATCGATGGTGCCAACTAAGGTTAACCTGTTGGGGATGGGGGCGCTGTTTAGACTATTTATGCTAATTGGGTAATTTTTGAAACGGCTTCCCACAAAATCCTTGATCGTACAATATGCATATTATTATTATTATTGGATAGAAAACAGTCTATAGTTTCTATAGGAGTTGAAATTTTGTCTCTAAGTGGAACAGAGCCCATTCTACAGCAATTTCCCTGACATGGAGTCAGATTTGAGAAATGTTGGCCACTGTTCTGAAGTCAGTTAAAAGGGCACTGTCATTGCTATGACTATACGGACACTTCTTACGTCTTCCCCTGGATGGCTTTACGTGATGACGATTCCAATGGGGTCGATTGCGCGTTCACAGGCACTACAAATGAAAAAACCCTGAGGCTAGTCATTCTTTTGGAGCTGCGTCATGCGCCTAGAGGACACCGGCCCGCACCTGTTCCAAGCGTTAGTTTAGCCTGTTATATTTCTCCGGTCATCTTTTCACTCGTTATAGGAGTTAAAAACATCATAAGGTAGTTAATTTAAAGCGTTTTATAGCAATTTATATCCGTTTAGTGCGATTTTGGGACATTTATTTTTGAAACGATGTGAATAGTTGGGCACGCTTTTCAGTTCATCCCGAACGCAGTTGGCATTTCCACATGGCAAGAGGACAGCTTTCCACCAAAAGACGCTTACTCCCAAGAAAGGATCCTTTGCCCAAGATACTGATGGAAGAACAGCTCAAGGTAGGACATTTTTATTATGATAAATCGTGTTTCTGTCGAAACATTTTAGTGGCTTAGGACGCCATGTTTTTTGACGTAGCTTCGCTTGGCGCAAACTGTATTGAAAAGTAAGGATAAATTAAAAAATGTAATAACGCAATTGTATTAAGAATTAAATTGTCTATCAATCCCTGTCCACCCTATATTTTTTAGTCACGTTTATGAGTATTTATGTATAAGAGTAGATCACTGTCTAAGTGGATGCAAGGACATATTCTGACCAGCTGAGTTACATTTCACATTGTCTAACCATGATTTTGGTGGCTAAATATAAACGTTTTCGATCAAACTCTATATGCATTGTGTAATATGATGTTACAGGAGTGTCATCTGAAGAATTCTGAGAAGGTTAGTGAAAAAATTAATATATTTTTGGCGATGTTGACGTTATCGCTCACTTTGGCTAGAATCAATGCTGGGCTGCTATGTGCTATGTGCTATGCTAATATAACGATTTATTGTGTTTTCGCTGTAAGACACTTAGAAAATCTGAAATATTGTCTGTATTCACAGGATCTGTGTCTTTCGATTCGTGTATGCTGTGTATTTTTACGAAATGTTTGATGATTAGTAAGTAGGTAAACACGTTGCTCAATGTAGTTTTTCTATTCCATTTGTGACGGTGGGTGCAATTGTAACCTATGCCATCTACCTGAAATATCCACTTTTTTCTAACAAAACCTATCCCATACCATAAATATGTTATCAGACTGTCATCTGATGAGTTTTTTTGTTGGTTAGGGGCTATAAATATCTTAGTTTAGCCGAATTGGTGATGGCTACTGGTGTTGGTGGACAAATAAAAGATGGTGGATTATGCTAATGTGTTTTTAGGTAATAGATGTACATCTTTACATATTGTGTCTTCCCTGTAAAACATTTTAAAAATCGGACATGTTGACTGGATTCACAAGATCTGTGTCTTTCATTAGCTGTATTGGACTTTAATGTGTGAAAGTTAAATATTTAAAAAAAATATTTTTTTTGAATTTCGCGGCACTGGTTTTTCAGTGGGGGGGGGGGGGGGGTGTGCCGCTAGCGCCACGCTGATCCTAGACAGGTTAAACAGACTTTTTGGTATATAAAGAAGGATTTTATCTAACAAAACGACAATTCATGTTGTAGCTAGGACCCTTGGGATTGCAAACAGGGGAAGATTGTCAAAAATAAGTGATTTATTTCATCACTATTTGTGATTTTATGAAGCATGTGCTGGTTGGAAAATGTGTTGATGTGGGCGCCGTCCTGAAACAATCGCATGGTATGCTTTCGCTGTTAAGCCTATTGTAAATCGAACAACACGGTTAGATTAACCTGTCTAGGATCAGCGTGGCGCTTGCGGCACCCCCCCCCCCCCCCCCCCCCCCACTGAAAAACCAGTGCCGCGAAATTCAAAAAAAATATTTTTTTTAAATATTTAACTTTCACACATTAAAGTCCAATACAGCTAATGAAAGACACAGATCTTGTGAATCCAGTCAACTTGTCCGATTTTTAAAATGTTTTACAGGGAAGACACAATATGTAAAGATGTACATCTATTACCTAAAAACACATTAGCATAATCCACCATCTTTTATTTGTCCACCAACACCAGTAGCCATCACCAATTCGGCTAAACTAAGATATTTATAGCCCCTAACCAACAAAAAAACTCATCAGATGACAGTCTGATAACATATTTATGGTATGGGATAGGTTTTGTTAGAAAAAAGTGCATATTTCAGGTAGATGGCATAGGTTACAATTGCACCCACCGTCACAAATGGAATAGAAAAACTACATTGAGCAACGTGTTTACCTACTTACTAATCATCAAACATTTCGTAAAAATACACAGCATACACGAATCGAAAGACACAGATCCTGTGAATACAGACAATATTTCAGATTTTCTAAGTGTCTTACAGCGAAAACACAATAAATCGTTATATTAGCTTAGCACATAGCAATTAGCAGCCCAGCATTGATTCTAGCCAAAGTGAGCGATAAAAGTCAACATCGCCAAAAGATATTAATTTTTTCACTAACCTTCTCAGAATTCTTCCGATGACACTCCTGTAACATCACATTACAACATGCATATACAGTTTGATCGAAAATGTTTATATTTAGCCACCAAAATCATGGTTAGACAATGTGAAATGTAGACAAGCTGGTAAAGAAAAAGTCCTTGCGCCACTTAGACAGTGATCTACTCTTATACATAAATACTCATAAACGTGACTAAAAAATATAGGGTGGACAGGGATTGATAGACAATTTAATTCTTAATACAATTGCGTTATTACATTTTTTAATTTATCCTTACTTTTCAATACAGTTTGCGCCAAGCGAAGCTACGTCAAAAAACATGGCGTCCTAAGCCACTAAAATGTTTCGACAGAAACACGATTTATCATAATAAAAATGTCCTACCTTGAGCTGTTCTTCCATCAGTATCTTGGGCAAAGGATCCTTTCTTGGGAGGAATCGTCTTTTGGTGGAAAGCTGTCCTCTTGCCATGTGAAAATGCCAACTGCGTTCGGGATGAACTGAAAGCGTGCCCACCTATTCACAGCGTTAAAGAAATAAATGTCCCAAAATCGCACTAAACGGATATAAATTGCTATAAAACGCTTTAAATTAACTACCTTATGATGTTTTTAACTCCTATAACGAGTGAAAAGATGACCGGAGAAATATAACAGGCTAAACTAACGCTTGGAACAGGAGCGGGTCGGTGTCCAGCACGCGCGTTACGCAGCAAGGAAAGACTTGCTAGCTACAGGGTTTTTTGATTTGTAGGGCCTGTGAACGCGCAATCGACCCCATTGGAATCGTCATCACGTAAAGGCATCCAGGGGAAGACGTAAGAAGTGTCCGTATAGTCATAGCAATATCAGTGCCGTTTTAACTGACTTCAGAAGAGTGGCCAACATTTCTGAAATCTGAATCCATGTCAGGGAAATTGCTGTAGAATGGGCTCTGTTCCACTTAGAGACAAAATTTCAACTCCTATAGAAACTATAGACTGTTTTCTATCCAATAATAATAATAATATGCATATTGTACGATCAAGGATTTTGTGGGAAGCCGTTTCAAAAATTAGCCAAATTAGCATAAATAGTCTAAACAGCGCCCCCATCCCCAACAGGTTAACACAATAAGCTATTAAATTATATAAGATACTTGTATGTTCATAAATGTTTAATACACTGCTCAAAAAAATAAAGGGAACACTTAAACAACACAATGTAACTCCAAGTCAATCACACTTCTGTGAAATCAAACTGTCCACTTAGGAAGCAACACTGATTGACAATAAATTTCACATGCTGTTGTGCAAATGGAATAGACAAAAGGTGGAAATTATAGGCAATTAGCAAGACACCCCCCAAAACAGGAGTGGTTCTGCAGGTGGTGACCACAGACCACTTCTCAGTTCCTATGCTTCCTGGCTGATGTTTTGGTCACTTTTGAATGCTGGCGGTGCTCTCACTCTAGTGGTAGCATGAGACGGAGTCTACAACCCACACAAGTGGCTCAGGTAGTGCAGTTCATCCAGGATGGCACATCAATGCGAGCTGTGGCAAGAAGGTTTGCTGTGTCTGTCAGCGTAGTGTCCAGAGCATGGAGGCGCTACCAGGAGACAGGCCAGTACATCAGGAGATGTGGAGGAGGCCGTAGGAGGGCAACAACCCAGCAGCAGGACCGGTACCTCCGCCTTAGTGCTAGGAGGTGCACTGCCAGCGCCCTGCAAAATGACCTCCAGCAGGCCACAAATGTGCATGTGTCTGCTCAAACGGTCAGAAACAGACTCCATGAGGGTGGTATGAGGGCCCGACGTCCACAGGTGGGGGTTGTGCATACAGCCCAACACCGTGCAGGACGTTTGGCATTTTCCAAAGAACACCAAGATTGGCAAATTCGCCACTGGCGCCCTGTGCTCTTCACAGATGAAAGCAGGTTCACACTGAGCACATGAGCACATGTGACAGACGTGACAGAGTCTGGAGACGCCGTGGAGAACGTTCTGCTGCCTGCAACATCCTCCAGCATGACCGGTTTGGCGATGGGTCAGTCATGGTGTGGGGTGGCATTTCTTTGTGGGGCCGCACAGCCCTCCATGTGCTCGCCAGAGGTAGCCTGACTGCCAATAGGTACCGAGATGAGATCCTCAGACCCCGTGTGAGACCATATGCTGACACATTAACATTTGTGGCCTGCTGGAGGTCATTTTGCAGGGCGCTGGCAGTGCACCTCCTTGCACAAAGGCGGAGGTAGCCGTCCTGCTGCTGGGTTGTTGCCCTCCTACGGCCTCCTCCACGTCTCCTGATGTACTGGCCTGTCTCCTGGTAGGGCCTCCATGCTCTGGACACTACGTTGACAGACACAGCAAACCTTCTTGCCACAGTTCGCATTGATGTGCCATCCTGGATGAACTGCACTACCTGAGCCACTTGTGTGGGTTGTAGACTCCGTCTCATGCTACCACTAGAGTGAGAGCACCGCCAGCATTCAAAAGTGACCAAAACATCAGCCAGGAAGCATAGGAACTGAGAAGTGGTCTGTGGTCACCACCTGCAGAATCACTCCTGTTTTCGGGGGTGTCTTGCTAATTGCCTATAATTTCCACCTTTTGTCTATTCCATTTGCACAACAGCATGTGAAATTTATTGTCAATCAGTGTTGCTTCCTAAGTGGACAGTTTGATTTCACAGAAGTGTGATTGACTTGGAGTTACATTGTGTTGTTTAAGTGTTCCCTTTATTTTTTTGAGCAGTGTATTACGATTATTTATTTGATTTGCGCGCCCTCCAATTTCACCGGATGTTGTTGACAAGTGTCCTACTGGCGGGATGCCTATCCCTAAGACAACAAAAAAGCAATGTGTTATTGACAGTTCATCTGCTATTCAGAGAGAGAAGATTAAAATATGTTTGTTCCTGTGCTTTTCTGAAAAATGCAACACAATGCTTTCAAACGTGTGCTTCTCCACTGGCAAACTGATACTAAGAGCTAATATGAATTATTTACTGCTTGTGGACTTTCTTCTTCGGTTGTGGCAGGAAGCTTTCTGCTTGAGTGAACAATACCTTCACGCCCAAACCCTTTATACTTTAGAGTCACAATGTGCCAACACAAAACAGAGCAGTGATTTAAATGCAGAGGAGGCAGCAGACATACAGTAGTACGGCATCAATAGATGGTGACTATTTGAGAGATATTTCTCATTCACTTGTAAATCACTCTATTTAATGAGAACCTGGGTCATTTCACTCAATTTCCTCTCAGCGTCTGACCGATTCCTACTGTGACACATTTCCACCCATCACTCTTGAAGGACATGGGGACATGCTGCACAGATATGTCATACAGTATGTGCCAGAATAGCCTGTTCATTTCCTCTGTCTTCAGTGGCTGTGCCTTTTGAGAAAGAGGGAGAGAGAGAGAGGCTGGAGTATAGGACCACCCAGGCTCCCTCTGTCTCATAAAAACAGGAAGAGAAAGCCCTCTATCAGAGGCTGCTGCTTCTGTAATGTCTTCTTGCTCGTTATTAGAGGATGGAGCAGTGAGTGACATGCTTGTTCTTTTTACCAAGTGACAACTGCTGAACTTTTGTGTTTCTATGGGGGGGTTTAGAATACCTTTTGTTTGGTGAGTTACTGTATATTGTGGTTGGACATAATATATAGTATTAATAATATATGGTATCCTGACCATGTTGTTAACTTCTCTGGGATATGTGGGACGGTAGCTCCAGGTCATCTACAAGGCTATGCTAGGTAAAGTGCCGCCTTATCTCAGTTCACTGGTCACGATGGCTACACCCACCCGTAGCACGCGCTCCAGCAGGTGTATCTCACTGATCATCCCTAAAGCCAAAACCTCATTTGGACGCCTTTCCTTCCAGTTCTCTGTTGCCTGCGACTGGAATGAATTGCAAAAATCTCTGAAGTTGGAGACTTTTATCTCCCTCAACAACTTTAAAAATCTGCTATCCGAGCAGCTAACCGATCACTGCAGCTGTACATAGTCCATCTGTAAACTACCCACCCAATTTACCTACCTCACCCCCCATACTGCTTTTATTTATTTACTTTTCTGCTCTTTTGCACACCAGTATCTCTTCTTGCACATGATCATCTGATGATTTATCACTCCAGTGTTAATCTGCTAAATTGTAATTACTCGATTTATTGCCTACCTCATGCCTTTTGCACACATTGTATATAGATTCTCTTTTTTTTCTACCATGTTATTGACTTGTTTATTGTTTACTCCATGTGTAACTCTGTGTTGTTGTCTGTTCACACTGCTATGCTTTATCTTGGCCAGGTCGCAGTTGCAAATGAGAACTTGTTCTCAACTAGCCTACCTGGTTAAATAAAGGTGAAATAAAAAAATAAAAAAATAAATGTCCTCTTTCGCGCGCTCCAGAAACAGGAAACGGACGGTCACGTCATACAAAGAGCTTTAATTCCACCTCAGACCAAGATAGACAAGAAATTTCTTCTCTCACCGCCTCTTGACAACCAGGGGAAGGTGTATGAAGTGTACGTAGACTCTTACGGTCATTGCCCATGTATAGGCATGAAGTTGAACAGAGCATCGATTTCTGACATTCCACTTCCTGGTCAGGAAATGTGCTGCAGAAGGAGTTCTGTTTCACTCAGAGAAATAATTCAAACGGTTTTAGAAACTAGAGAGTGTTTTCTATCCAATAGTAATAATAATATGCATATTGTACAAGCAAGAATTGAGTACGAGGCCATTTGAAATGGGCACGATTTAACTGGCTACTCAATACTGCCCCTTGCAGCCATAAGAAGTTAAGAACAAATATGTATTTACAAGGCCAGCCTATTCCTTCCTCCCTGTCAGGGAATTAAACCCCGGTCTCCCGTGGGGATTATTTAGCTAAATAGCCCAGTACTGTAGCCTACTCCCGACCGTCATGTTATACAGCGCCATATTTTCTGTTCAATCCTTACGAAAACCCAGAGGGTTTTTTGTTTTTCTTGGAATAGAAACACCATAATATTCATTAAATTAAGCTTTTTTTCTTTCTTTAAAAAAAAAATCAGTCCCATATACTATGTTCTTACAAAAAAGGTTTGAAATTCTCTAGTACAGCCACTATTGAAGGCTATCAAATGCTTCTCAAAGATGCCCTCTGGTGGTCAAAGTAGAACTAACTAGCATTAATGGTATCCGTTGTTAAATAAATAAGACCTACACCACTTTTAACAGTACATTAGTCAACACTAGTGAGACTCATGTCACCTATGGTAGGCCTACAGTAGATTGAAAAATAGGATGTGACTCTCCGCCAATAATTACAAATAAAGGATTGGAGGATATTTCTGTAATTCAGTGATATTTATTCCCATAGTAATTCATTATGGATTATCCATAACTAAAAAAACATTGGCATTTTAAAGAGTATTTGTATCAATATTTTATTAATGAAAGCATAAATATGCCATTATTAGTTACATTGTTTTAGTTTGAAGGTGCAGACTGGCACTAAGAACAGCGGGACCATTTCCCTTGTCAGCGCCATTATTAGTGCAATGCCCCTTAAAGTGTTGCTCTGTGCTATCCAGTGTGGAGGGGTGTCGGGGTAGGGGTCCACCCCCTACTCCTTCCTCCTCTTCCCTTCCCCATGGGCTAGGTCGGTCTTCTGTGCGCGACTCTGCGGCCCATCCCGTGCCCCCTGACCTCGTGCCTTGAATCTCGCATGCTTTCAGTGGACACAGCTGGAGAACTGCAACGCAATCCCATTGTGCACCACTCGGGAGCCAATATACATTGTCCTGCTAATAACAGTGTTAATAATATATCTGTGACAATATCCAAGGGGCTTTTATATAATTCTAAATTAATAATAATAATTATCGCTTTGTTTAAAAAATAACAATATTTTGGAGATGATTTCGTTTTCAAATAATGTAAAATGAGTGAGAAAAAGGACATTCTTGAAAACGGGGTGAGACATTGTTACTAATTTGTAAATTAAGCTAGTTTGTTATTTAGAATGATTTATTTCTGTTTTTAGAGGGAGAGAAACCAAAATCCTATGGGTCATCTCATGGGTCTCACAGTCAAGGCTAGCACAGGTATTGAACCAGCATCTGTAGCTGTGCAGTGTCTTAGACCATTGTGCCACTCAGGTGCTATACAATATAACTGGTTGGGAGTGGGCTACACTATTACAGTAAGAGCAAAATAATTCTAACAAAATATAATAATAAAACCTTAGTGTAACAACAGCTTTAGTAAATAATACTGAAGTCGTGCACAATTATCAGTTTCTATTTAGGTTTATGTCACCCATTCATTGTCAGTTAGAGACACAGTAGGACCCAAAAGCATAATCAGTGCTCTATCTCCACCTTGCGCTGGTCTGGTGACGCAGGGTACTGTACTAAACCCCAAATGTTTAGATTTAATCCTCAGGTTGCTGTCTGTCAGGAGCATCTGTCTCTCTCTCTTGTCTCTTTAACTGACTCTGAAGTGACAAGCACCTCTCTCAGATGAGGCAAGTCTTGAGTCTATAGGTCTATGTGAAATGGAAATGATTGGCATCCTAGCACCGAGGAATATGTTTCACATTTTTTAAAGCTGGAACCCCTTTAAAAATATGGGACAGGGGGTTTTACTTCCCCCCCCCAAAAATGTTTTCTCTTGAATGGGCAAGACAAAATATTTAATTCTGTGAACAGGGTAGTAGGTGTAAGATTCACCGGCTAATGTGTGTGTAAAAAACTGCAACACAGCAGGTTTTTCACGCTCAACCGTTTCCCGTGTGTATCAA
Source organism: Salvelinus fontinalis (assembly GCF_029448725.1). Classification (NCBI taxonomy): domain Eukaryota; kingdom Metazoa; phylum Chordata; class Actinopteri; order Salmoniformes; family Salmonidae; genus Salvelinus; species Salvelinus fontinalis. Next base: position 21,447,401 of record NC_074669.1, read on the forward strand.
GAATCATCCACCACTCAAAGAACATCCAGCAAACACAGTGGTCGAAAACAGGTAATGGATGAAAGAGGACAAAGTTCTCTTTGATCAATGACGTTGCTCCACTTTTTTCAAACGTTGCTCCACTTTTAATCACTCTTCTGCATTTTTTCAATTTATAAAAGCTCAAAATGGTTTCTTTGTTTTTCCTCTGATCTTGTAAATTACGTAAATAGAGGGTAACAAGAAATCTTCTCCTCAAACAATTTTTATGTGTGTTTTACTGAACTCTAAACGTATCGCCCACTTACAGACAAATGTTCATCATCAAAAGAGAAGTGACTATTTGAGAAGCAAATAGCCAGGCTATGATGTTTGATATGAAATGCCCCATCAGTACAAACCACTCTGATATTCAATTAAGTATTTCCCTGTCCCAAAGGACCAAGACATCATCGCTATTTAGGAGCCCTGCCAAAACGCCTTATGATCAGACAAGAAAGATCCATATGGAATGCATGTTTAGGGACCATTACATGGTTATTATGAATGCTAATTGTTTACCATTAACAAGTTGTCTTAAGTGATGTTTTATGAGCGTTCCTTGTGTATTATACATTTAGGAAAATGTAACTGGATTTATCTTTTTAAATCTGGCTGTAAAATGTCCAGTAATTATCTCTCTATTTATGAGAGTGAGAAGGACAGTAGTATTACTGAATATTGATCCTGTAACTAGGTCTATAGCCTAGATCTCCTCTTTCTGTGTCTGGTTGTCTTTTCTTTCAGTGCACAATTGGAATCGTGGGGACCCGAAATGCAAATATTGCCCGAATCAAGCATATATTTGAGGAGGGAAGTGTGATCTTTGTGTCACAGTGCAAACATCTGACAGTCACTTGGCTGTGTTCACAGCCTGCAGTATTAGCACTTCCACGTCTGTCTCTCTCTCACTTGCTGTTGGGGTATGTCTCTCTGTGTGTGTGTGTTTGTGCCCCAAACCCAGTTTGGGTACAGCCAGGGAGATTACATAGAGTCTGACCCAGCTGAGCGGAAAACAAATCTATGTGTTCCCCAGCGTGACAGTATTGAAGGCCCGGCCTCCTGTCTCTGCCTGGCACATCTGCTACCCTGGCAATAGGGTAATATGAGTCCAAGGAGTCAACCTGTGGAAAGAGTGCAGCTCAGCTCAGCCGCCTCTTCCTCTCCCTATCTGCCTCTCAGGCTCCCCATCCCTTATCAAGCAGCCTCTATCTGTTTTTGTGGCTTTTCAAAGCGGCCAGGTCAAGCGTGAGGGATAATCTAAATTTAATTCACTTTATCGCCAGAGTTTACAGTGGGGAAAAGAAGAGACAAGTCTTCCCTGTCGTTATCGTCTATCTCGCTCTCTCTCTGTCCCTCCCTCTCTCTCCCTCTCTTCCTCTGTCATCAAAATGATAGGCACCATGTCAAATCCTGGGACTCAAGGATTCATAGCAAACACATGGCTAGTCAGGTGATTGTCAGACATGCATGCAAACTATTTCTCTGTCTTATGGGGTTGCCTTGTGTTTTTTTTGTTGCAGGTATATCGGATGTAACTACAGTTACAAGTAACAAAACACTGATCCACTGATAGCCAAGGACAGGCATACAAATGTTAAATAAGATGATATACAAACAATACAACAAAAAATGATGTCAAATCAAATCATCAAATCAAATGTTATTGGTCACATACATATGGTTAGCAGATGTTTTTGCGAGTGCAGTGAAATGCTTGTGCTTCTAGTTCCGACAGTGCAGCAATATCTAACAAGAAATATCAATTCCACAACAAATACCTAATGCACACAAAGAAAAGGAATGGAATAAGAATATATAAATATAAATAAATAGATGAGCAATGTCAGAGCGGCAGTATATACATATGAGATGAGTAATGCAAGATATGTAAACATTATTAAAGTGGCATTATTAAAGTGACTTGTGTTCCACTTACTAAAGTGGCCAATGATTTCAAGTCTGTATGTAGGCAGCAGCCTCTCTGTGCTAGTGACGGCTGTTTAACAGTGATGGCCTTGAGATAGAAGCGGTTTTACAGTCTCTCGGTCCCAGCTTTGATGCACCTGTACTGATCTCGCCTTCTGGATGGTAGCGGGGTGAACAGGCAGTGGCTCGGGTGGTTGTTGTCCTTGATCATCTTTTTGGCCTTCCTGTGACATCAGGTACTGTAGGTGTCCTGGAGGGCTTGTAGTTTGCCCCGGGTGATGCGTTGTGCAGACTGCACAACCCTCTAGTGAGCCCTGCGGATGTGGGCGGTGCAGTTGCTGTACCAGGCGGTGATACAGCCCGACAGGATGCTCTCAATTGTGCACCTATAAAAGTTTGTGAGGGTTTTAGATGACAAGCCACATTTCTTCAGCCTCCTGAGGTTGAAGAGGCACTGTTGCGCCTTCTTCACCTCACTGTCTGTGTGGGTGGATGGATAATTTCAGTATGTCAGTGATATGTATGCAGAGGAACTTAAAACTTTCCATCTTCTCCACTGCTGTCCCGTCATTGTGGATAAGGGGGTGCTCTCTCTGCTGTTTCCTGAAGTCCACGATCATCTCCTTTGTTTTGTTGACGTTAAGTGAGATGTTGTATTTCCTGACACCACACTCTTGCTCCATGTAGGCTGTCTCGTTGTTGTTGGTAATCAAGCCTACTACTGTTGTCTTGTCTGCAAACTTGATGATTGAGTTGGAGGGGTGCTTGGCCATGCAGTCATGGGTGAACAGGGAGTACAGGAGGTGGCTGAGCACGCACCCTTGTGGGGCCTCAGTGTTGAGGATCAGCGAAGTGGAGATGTTGTTTCCTACCTTCACCACCTGGGGGTGGCCCGACAGGAAGTCCAGGACCCAATTGCACAGGTCAGGGTTGAGACCCAGGGCCTCAAGCTTAATGATGAGCTTGGAGGGTACTATGGTGTTGATTGCTAAGCTATAGTCAATGAACAGCATTATTACATATGTATTCCTCTAGTCCAGATGTGAGAAGTGAGTACTACGGGTTGATAGTAATTTAGTTCAGTTACCTTTGCATACTTGAAGAATGTTGGGACAGCATACTGGGATGAGGAGAGATGGAATATGTCCGTAAACACACCAGGCAGCTGGTCTGCGCGTGCTCTGAGGACGCAGCTAGGGATGCCGCCTGGGCCGGCAGCCTTGCAAGGGTTAACACGTTTAAATGTCTTACTCACGTCGGCCACGGTGAAGGAGAGCCCACAATCCTTGGTAATGGGTCGTGTTGGTAGCACTGTATTATCCTCAAAGCAGGCAAAGAAGGTTGTTTAGTTTGTCTGGAAGCAAGACATCGGTATCCGCGACGTGGCTGGTTTTCCTTTTGTAGTTCGTGACTGCCTGTAAACCCTGCCACATACATCTCGTGTCTGAGCCGTTGAAATGCGACTCCAATTTGTCTCTATACTGCTATTTTGCTTGTTTGATTGCCTTGTGTAATGAATGACTACTCTTTTTTATATTTTGCCATATTCCCAGTCGCCTTGCCATGGTTAAATGCGCGAATGCTGCCATCTATCCACAGTTTCTGGTTGTGGTAGGTTTTAATAGTCAGAGTGGGTACAACATCTCCTATACACTTCCTTATAAACTCACTCACCGAATCAGCGTATACGTAAATATTATTCTCTGAGGCTACCCGGAACATATCCCAGTCTGCTTGATCAAAACAATATTGAAGTGTGTATTCCGATTGGTCAGACCAGTGTTGAATATTCCTTACTATGATACTTCCTGTTTGAGTTTCTGCCTATAGGAAGGGAGGAGCAAAGTGGAGTTGTTGTCAGATTTGCCGAAAGGAGGGCGGGGGATGGCCTTGTATGCATCGCGGAAGTTAGAGTAACAATGGTCCTGTGCTTTTCCAGCACGAGTGCTACAGCCGATATGCTGATAGAATTTAGGTAGCATTTTTCTCAAATTTTCTTTGTTAAAATCCTCAGCTGCAATACATGCAGCCTCAGGATATATGGTTTCAAGTTTGCATAAAGTTCCGTGAAGTTCCTTGAGGGCCATCGTGGTATCGGCTTGAGGTGGGATATACACGGCTATGACAATAACCGAAGAGAATTCTCTTGGGAGATAATACGGTCGGCATTTGATTGTAAGGAATTCTAAGTCAGGTGAACAACAGGTCTTGAATTACACCTTGAGTCGTTAATCATGAAACATACACCCCGTCACGCTCGTCTGATGAAGAAGGAGTGGACCAAAGCGCAGCGTGGTAAGGATACTAAACTATACAGAAAACAACTACCAACAAAACACAGGTGGGAAAAGGCTGCCTAAGTATGATTCCCAATCAGAGACAATGATAGACAGCTGCCTCTGATTGAGAACCACACCCGGCCAAACACAAATAAATAGAAAAACATAGAAATAAAGAAACTAGAATTCCCACCCTAGTCACACCCTGGCCTAAACAAAATAGAGAATAAAAGCCTCTCTATGGCCCGGGCGTGACAGTACCCCCCCCCCCCCCCTCCAAAGGTGCAGACTCCGGCCACAAAACCTGACTAAAGGGGTGGGTCCAGGTGGGCTTCCTTTACGGCGGTGGCTCTGGTGCGGGACGTAGACCCCCCTCCGCCTCTGGCTCCCCCCACTTAGGTGGCGCCTCTGTGCGGGGACCCTCACCGCCGACCCCGGACTGGGGACCTTCGTTGTGGGCCCCGGACTGGGAACCCTCGTTGCGGGCCCCGGACTGGGGACCCTCACTGCGGGCCGCGGACTGGGGACCCTCGTTGCAGGCCCCGGACTGGGGACCCTCGCTGCAGGCTCGCTGCAGGCCCCGGACTGGGAACCGTTGCTGGAGGCTCCGGACTGGGAACCGTCGCTGGAGGCTCCGGACTGGGGACCGTCGCTGGAGGCTCCGGACTGGGGATCGTCGCTGGAGGCTCCGGACTGGAGGCCGTTGTTGGAGGCTCTGGACTGGAGACTGTTGCTGGAGGGCTGGTCCTTGGAGGAGGCACAGGCGGAACCAGGCTGGGGAGACCTACTGGAGGCCTGGTCCTTGGAGGAGGCACTGGATGGACCGGGCTGTGGGGGAGCACTGGAGATCTGGTGCGTATCCCTGGCCCCACTCTTCCCGGCTGAATGCCGACTTTAGCCTGGTACCTCCAGAGTGCAGGCACAGGTCGAACCGGGCTGTGGGGGTGCACTGGAGATCTGGTGCTTACCACTTGCACCTCTCCTCTTGGCTGAATGCCCACTTTATCCCGGCACGGGCAGAGCTTAGGCATAGGACGCACTGAGCAGTCACGGCGCACCGGAGACCAAGAGCGCTGAGCTGGCACAATCCACCCTGGCTGGATGCCCACTCTAGCGTGGTACTTACGGAGAGCTGGCTCCGAGCGCACCGGGCTGTGCATGCTCACCGGAGACACCGTGCACTTTACCGCATAACACGGTGCCTGCCCGGTCACTCGCTCCCCACGGTAAGCACGGGGAGTTGTCTCAGGTCTATAACCTGAATCCGCCAATCTCCCCAGTTCTCCGTAAGGATACTAAACTATACAGAAAACAACTACCAACAAAACACAGGTGGGAAAAGGCTGCCTAAGTATGATTCCCTATCAGAGACAACGATAGACAGCTGCCTCTGATTGAGAACCACACCCGGCCAAACACAAAGAAATAGAAAAACATAGAAATAAAGAAACTAGAATGCCCACACTAGTCACACCCTGGCCTAACCAAAATAGAGAATAAAAGCCTCTCTATGGCCAGGGCGTGACACCCCCGCCCTTCTTCTTCCCAGAGAGATGTATATTCCTGTCGCAATGCATTGCGTATCCAGGTGGCTGTACTGACTCCACAGCATATGCAGAGAGAGCCATGTTTACGTGAAACAGAATATGTTACTATCCCTGATATCTCTCTGGAAAGCAACCCTTGCCCTGATTTCGCCAACTTTGTTATCTAGGGACTGGACATTAGTGAGTAAAATATTCAGAAGTGGCAGGTGGTGTGAGCACCTCCAAAGTCTGATTAGAAGACTGCTCCAACTCCCTCTTCTCCAGCGGCGTTGGTTTGGGTCGGCCTCTGGAATCAGTTCAAATGCCCTGGATGGTGCAGATAAAGGATCTGCTTCAGGAAAGTCATATTCCTGGATGTGTGTGTCCCCTCCTAGTCCTCTCCATTCCATGAGTTGTTGTATAATCTTTTTTTAAAAGGTCATTTTGCTGTTTGCTTGAGTAATTGGAGATGGAAGGGAGTTCCATGCGATCATAGCTCTGTATAATACTGTTTGTTGCCGTGAATCCGTTTTTGACTTAGGGAAGAAACTGTGAAGAGACCCCGGATGGCATGTCTTGTGGGCTAAGTATGGGTGTCTGAGCTGAATGTTATTTGAATATGCAGACAATCTGTAATTTGTATTACAATAATGCTTCTCATAAAAACTAGTAGAAAAGCAGTTAGTCTCTTGTCAAACAGTCAACCAGGAAAGGCTGGCATGCATGTTGTTGATGTTACTTCTGTATGTGCAGTTAAGGGCAAGTTGTGCTGCTCTGTTTTGAGCCAGCTGCAGCTTTACTAGGTCTTTCTTTGCTGCACTTCACCATATTGCCAGAGAGTAATCAGATGGGACAAGACCAGAGCCGGAACAACTTGCACAGTTGTTTTGTGTCAAAAACGCAACGGTCTTTTCATAACAGGTATACCCCTCGCCATCTTCACAACCACTTTGTCATTATGAACATGAAAATTCACCATCCAATGTTATACCTAGGAGTTTAGCATCCTCAACTTGCTCAGTGGTCACACTCTTTACACACAACTCCAATAAAGGTTTAGGTCTTGGAGAATGTTTTGAATCAGATACAATGATTTTACTTTTAGATCTATTTAAGACCAATGTCTTACTAATCACCAATTCTAATACTTACTGAACTCCTTATTTAGAATTTCAATGAACCAAGTGGCATTAGGTGCTGAGATGTAGAGTGAGGAATCATCTGCATACATAGTCATTCTATCTTTGTTTAAGACCAGATGCAAATCATTTGTAAAATAGAGAAGAGTAACGGCCCAAGTCAACTGGCCTGAGGGACACCGCACTGTACATATCTGATGTTAGAGCAGCTTCCATTGAACACTCTTTGGGTTGTATTGAATAAATTACTCTCCAACCATGTGATGGCAGGTGATGTAAATGCAACCATGTGATGGCAGGTGATGCCATTGCAAGTGATTTTCTTCAGTAACAACTTATGATCAATAACATCAAAGGAAAGGGCACTGAAATCTAACAATACAGCTCTAACTGTCATCTTGTTATCCATGTATTTTAACCAATCACCTGTCATCTGAGTCAGTGCAATACAAGTTCAGTGCCCTTCTCTATACGCATGCTGAAAGTCAGTAGTTAGCTTTCTCTCTGAAAAATATAATTATATTTTGTCAAACACAATTCTCTCCATCAGTTTACTAAGAACAGGCAGCAAACTGATATGGCAGCTGTTAGAGCCAGCAAAGGGTGCTTTACTATTTTTAGGAAGTGGAATTACTTTAGCTTCCTTCCACGCCTGCACACACACACACACACTCCTTTTGGCATTGGTTATAGAAAATATGGGTGGTAATGCTGCCAATCAAATCAAATCAAATTGATTTATAACGCCCTTCTTACATCAGCTGATATCTCAAAGTGCTATACAGAAACCCAGCCTAAAACTACAAACAGCAAGCAATGCAGGTGTAGAAGCACGGTGGCTAGGAAAAACTCCCTAGAAAGGCCAAAACCTAGGAAGAAATCTAGAGAGGAAGCAGGCTATGAGGGGTGGCCAGTCCTCTTCTGGCTGTGCCGGGTGGAGATTATAACAGAACATGGCCAAGATGTTCAAATGTTCATAGATGACCAGCAGGGTCAAATAATAATAATCACAGTGAATGTCGAGGGAGCAACAGGTCAGCACCTCAGGAGTAAATGTCAGTTGGCTTTTCATAGCCGATCATTCAGAGTATCTCTACCGCTCCTGTTGTCTCTAGAGAGTTGAAAACAGCAGGTCTGGGACAGGTAGCACGTCCGGTGAACAGGTCAGGGTTCCATAGCCGAAGGCAGAACAGTTGAAACTGGAGCAGCAGCACGGCCAGGTGGACTGGGGACAGCAAGGAGTCATCAGGCCAGGTAGACCTGAGGCATGGTCCTAGGGCTCAGGTCCTCTGAGAGAGAGAGAGAAAGAAAGAGTTAGAGAGAGCATACTTAAATTCACACAGGACACCGGTATTGGAAAGACAGTACCGTATACAGAGTATTTTCTGTATACCAGGGAGCTAGTTTCTTATTCACAATAGTTTCCCATAAAGGTTGTCTATAACTGGTGGCTTATCATTATTCATGGATAACAATAGTTTTTCCATCTCTCCCACACGTACTTGACCAAATTCAAAATGGCAATCCTTCTCTTTCATTATTAGATCTTTTAAACAAAAATATGATAGTTCCCTGTTCAATGTATTAATTTCACTTCTGAGTTCTTCTACTTTACTAGCGAAATAGTAATTGAAATGATTGGCAATATCAAAAGATTTTGTTATAAACGACCATCAACTTCAATGAACAATGGAGATTAATGGGTTTTCATTTGTTAATTTCATTTATCTTGGTTTGGTAATATCATTTCTTCTTCTTTTTGTTAAGCTTAGTCACAACAGTTCAGTTCTCACAGTACATTTTTAATAGGTTCATACATTAATACTTTTACAAATACTTTCAGTGCTGCATCTGGATTTACTTCCTAATTCCTCTTCGCTAATGCTGCAGAGCTTTTCATACAAAATGAAAAGGAAGCCCACCTGGACCCACCCCTTTACATTGCAGCTACAATCAGAAATTGCACCGAAAGCAGCCATAATAATTACAGACACCAACGTCAAATACCTAATTACTCATCATAAAACATTTCTGAAAAATACATAGTGTACAGCAAATGAAAGACAGGCATCTTGTGATTCCAGCCAATATTTCCAATTTATTAAGTGTTTTACAGCGAAAACACAATATAGCGTTATATTAGCTTACCACAATAGCCAGAAACACAAGCCATTCCCCAGTAGCAAAGGTTAGCGATCGTAACAAACCAGCAAAAGATATATAATTTTTGACTAACCTTGATATTCTTCATCAGATGACAGTCCTATAACATCAGGTTATACATACACTTATGTTTTGTTCGAAAATGTGCATATTTAGAGCTGAAATCAGTGGTTATACATTGTGCTACCGTAGCATATTTTTCCCACAACGTCCGGATATTTTTCTGACACTTTTTCTGACACACATATTCTGACCAAATAGCTATTCATAAACATAACTAAAAAATACATGTTGTATAGGAAATGATATATCCATTAGTTCTTAAGGAAATCGCTGTGTTAGAATTCTAAACATAACTTAATTACGACATACAGCGTTGGGTATAGATAGAGTACCCAAAAACTGGGCGCCGACGACTAGTTCACATGTACGACAGATATATGAAATAGCATCATAAAATGTTTCCTACTTTTGCTGATCTTTCATCAGAATGTTGGACAAGGGGTCCTTTGTCAAGAACAATCGTTGTTTGGATTTAGAACGGCCGCTTTCCATCTCGATTTAGCAAGCACACTAGCCAAGTGGCACGAATCTCTCCATCGTCAACAAACTCAGAGAACGGAACACGGCAAAACTCCCGAAAAAATTTCAATAATCTGATTAAACTATATTGAAAAAACATACTTTACGATGATATGGTCACATGTATCAAATAAAATCAAACCGGAGATATTAGTCGTCCATAATGGCAGCTAAACAGAAGGCAAATCCAGGTGCCCCCTCGCGCTCTCCAGAAAACAGGAAATGGGTGACACGTCATACAAAGAGCTTGTATTCCACTTTAGACCAAGATAAACACTCAATTTCTTCTCTCACCGCCTCTTGACATCCAGGGGAAGGTGTATGAAGTGCATGTATACTAATACGTATCATGCCCATTTATAGGCAGGAAGTAGAACAGAGCCTCGATTTCAGACTTTCCACTTCCTGGTCAGGAAGTTTGTGCCAAATGAGTTCTGTTTTACTCACAGATATAATTCAAACGGTTTTAGAAACTAGAGAGTGTTTTCTATCCAATAGTAATAATAATATGCATATTGTACGAGCAAGAATTGAGTACGAGGCCGTTTGAAATGGGCACCTTTTATCTGGCTACTCAATACTGCCCCTGCAGCCCAAACAGGTTAAAAAAAACCTGGGAAAACATGATCAACATACATTTTTCTTTAAAAAAAATGTCCTGCGAAAACATTTAGTATGATCTCTTATAAATTATTTTAAGCACAACCTTTGTCTTTCATTTTATTGCTACAGTGTTATAGTCACTACAGCCAAATGGAACTGATATTGCTTTAGATCAAAGCTCTGAAGCATTGGTGAAGATATGATTAATACAACTTGATGTCACTGATCTAACATTATTGGTATGCACTCTAGTTGGTCGGCTAAATATAAACTGCTCTTCAGACAAAACAGATGGTGCTTTCCTTGACTGCTTTTGCTGTTGTTTCTTTTGCTTTGTTTATTCTTCCTCTTGATAACATCTCAGCTCTTACGAAAAACCACAACAATGTCACGTGATCACGTGAAGTTTTCCAAAACACGTTGTCATGTGATCACATTGGATCTTATATGAAGTGAATGTGAATGACAGCATGTAAATCAACATGTGACAACATGAAACTACACTTGTGAAAACATGTGAAGTGTTGCAAATGATTTCTAGTGAAATCATGTGATTTTCCACATAGGAAAGTATGTGTTATTTCTATAAGGGAGTGTGAGTGTGTAAGTAGGCCTTCTTTTGCATCCTCTCCAGAACGCTCTGTTGTGTTGCACACAGTGACCTCTCCATAGCCCTACATGCAATTTCGTGGCGTGATATATGGTATGCTGATATTCTTATTAATATGGATAGTCCTGAATTTACAACCGTGGTGGAGGATGCATGGTAGTAACATACGCATTTGTGTTCTGCTTGACTCTCATGTTTCCAAGGAAACTTGGGAGGAGCTCTGAAGCTAAACAGCCCTTCTGCGTTCTATCATGGTGGTTTAGACCAAACAAAACTCTCACTGCACCTGGCTAATGATGATGGTGAAATGGAATTTCAAGAGGTAGGTTTTGGATGGGTCATCATTACAGGATGGGTTGTTTTTTTGTTTATATGTCTTTCATGTGGCTGAAATTACAGTCAAAGAAATTGATATGCAGTCAGAGCGACAGTAATTGCTTGTTGTTGATAGATATTCATAAATGCGTGCCCTTTGTCTATGAAAGGTAGTGAAATTAAAGTGAGTAGAGGACTGGGTTAAGATAATCGATCTACTGTAGTATAGTAAAGACACAGATACGGTTCCCCCAGGACTGTATTAATGTTTTTGATTCCCTGTGTGGTGACTGGTCAAGACAGCAGAAAAAGAAATGTCCTCTCACTGTCAACTGCATTATTTTCAGCAAACTTAACATTTGTAAATATGTGTATGAACATAACAAGATTCAACACCTGAGACAGAAACTGAACAAGTTCTACAGACATGTGACAAACAGAAATGGAAAAATGTGTCCCTGAACAAAGGGGGGGGGTCAAAACCAAAAGTAACAGTCAGTATCTGGTGTGGCCATCAGCTGCATTAAGTACTGCAGTGCATCTCCTCCTCATGGACTGCACCAGATTTGCCAGTTCTTTCTGTGAGATGTTACCCCACTCTTCCACCAAGGCACCTGTCACGTCCTGATCTGTTTCACCTGTTCCTGTGATTGTCTCCACCCCATCCAGGTGTCACTTATTTCCCCCAGAGTATTTAAAGGAACTTGGAACTTGCCCTTCGGTACCTTTTGGACCCTATTGCATGTCCATGACCATTCTCTTGCCTTCCCCTATTGGGTTAATACATATTTTAAGACTCCAACCATCTGCCTCCTGTGTCTGCATCTGGGTCTCGCCTTGTGTCATGATAGCACCGGCAAGTTCCAGGACATTTCTGGATGGAATGGCCCAAGCCCTCACCCTCCGATCCAACAGGTCCCAGACGTGCTCAATGGCATTGAGATCCGGGCTCTTCGCTGGCCATGGCAGAACACTGACATTCCTGCCTTGCAGGAAATCACGCACAGAAGGAGCAGTATGGCTGGTGGCATTGTCATGCTGGAGGGTCATGTCAGGATGAGCCTGCAGGAAGGGTACCACATGAGGGAGGAGGATGTCTTCCCTGTAATGCACAGCGTTGAGATTGCCTGCAATGACAACAAGCTCAGTCCGATGATGCTCTGACACACCGCCCTAGACCATGTCGGACCCTCCACCTCTAAATCGATCCCGCTCCAGATTACAGGCCTCGGTGTAATGCTCATTCCTTCGCAATAAACGTGAATCTGACCATCACCCCTGGTGAGACAAAACCTCGACTCATCAGTGAAGAGCACTTTTTGCCTGTCCTGTCTCGTCCAGCAACGGTGGGTTTGTGCCCTTAGGCAATGTTGTTGCCAGTGATGTCTGATGAGGACCTGCCTTACAACAGGCCTACAAGCCCTCAGTCCAGCCTCTCTCAGCCTATTGCAGACAGTCTGAGCACTGATGGAGGGATTGTACATTCCTGGTGTAACTCGGGCAGTTGTTGTTGCCATCCTGTACCTGTCCCGCAGGTGTGATGTTCAGATGTACCGATCCTGTGCAGGTGTTACATGTGGTCTGCCACGGCGAGGACGATCAGCTGTCCGACCTGTCTCCCTGTCTCACAGTACGGACACAGCAATTTATTGCCCTGGCCACATCTGCAGTCCTCATGCCTCCTTGCAGCATGCCTAAGGTACGTTCGTGCAGATGAGCCGGGACCCTGGGCATCTTTCTTTTGGTGTTTTTCAGAGTCAATAGAAAGGCTTCTTTAGTGTCCAAAGTTTTCATAACTGTGACCTTAATTGCCTACCGTCTGTAAGCTTGTGTCTTAACGACCTTTCCACAGGTGCATGTTGATTAATTGTTTATGTATCTTTGAACAAGCAAGCAATGAAGATCTGTGAAGTTATTTGTATTTTTACGAATTATCTTTGAAAGACAGGGTCCTGAAAATGGGACGTTTATTTTTTTGCTGAGTTTAGGTGCCACATTTTTAGGTTGCAGGGAGGTTCTGAGATCGATTTACTCTGGTTCGATTAACGTTTTCCTGGTAGGTTTTATTAATGCTCAGAGAACAGATATTCTTGGTTATTTGAAGGTTTTTGAATAACTTCCTTAAAACGTTCACTGAATGTTTCAATAAAGCTTTTAATAACACTGCTATGTTATTTTGGGTTTTTTAAACTCCAAGCACAGATAGAAATTAATTTCCTCAGTGATACAGCATCAGTGAGATTTAAACCAATAATCATCTGTTGTCTATGCATGGCATTAGTAAACTGCACCACCAGGGTGGAGCGTGCTATGTTTTCTTACTCATACAAAACAGACTCCATTTCAATGGAAAAAAACACTCATTAAGATCAAGTGTGGCCAATTAATGGGTGTGGTCAACACACCTAACAAGGTAGAGGATAGAGATGTTTTATTGATGCTGAGAACAGAATGTATATGTTTTTATATAACATTAGACCATTCTCTGAACCCTACTAAAGTTCTTGTGTTTTTAATAGAACGTTTTCTTCATCTTCTGAGAACAGAATATGTTTTTTAAATACATTTTTACGAACGTTCTCTGAACGTTGCCAAAGCTTTCCTGCGGTTTTGATGCAAGGTTTACTTAACGTTCTCAGAACAATTTGAGAACATGACTATAAATAGAACCATGAGGAAACCTGTAGGAAACGTTATGCTGAGGTACTGAAATTAAAGTTCTCTGAACATTCTCAATGTCAAACCAGTTGGAGAACATTCTGAGAAAATTACGAAAATTTTAATTAAATGTAACCATGTTTAAACTTTTAGGAAACTATTGAAATAACATGCATTTTTTTCAAGTTCCTTAAATAAGCTGAGAAAGTTCCTTGGCTTTGGAACAATCTTGCACCATTCCCAGAAAGTTGTCAGAAGGTTGCATTGCATGCAAAATAACCATACACTAGGACCACCATGCTCTCACCAAGCTCTAAGAAATCTAATTGTCCATTTTAATTTATAGTGTTATGTTCAGTGTTGGTAAATCAAGATATGGCATGGTGTTAGTGCTCGCAATGATATGAATGGGAGTGCCTACCTGTGCAAATGGTATTTGTAAGGACCCTTAATCTGCAGTCAAACCTTATCTACTCAGTCATATTTTTTACTGCGCAAATAACTGCTTGTAAATGAGATGTTTAAAAAAAAAAATACAATAATAATCACGCAAACGTGTAGCGTAGAGGTCACCTAAGTCTATCTCTACCGCCAAGAAGAAGCAGGTCATAGGAAAGTGTTGTCACGCCCTGATCTGTTTCACCTGTCCTTGTGCTTGTCTCTACTCCCCTCCACTTGTCACCTATCTTCCCCATTATCCCCTGTGTATTTATACCTGTGTTTTCTGTCTGTCTGTTGCCAGTTTGCCTTGTTTCTTCAAGCCTACCAGCATTTTGTCTCAGCTCCAGTTTTTCCCAAGTCTCTCTTTTTCACATCCTTCTGGTTTTTGACCTTTGCCTGTCCTGACCCTGTACCCGCCCGCCTGACCACTGCCTGTCTCTGAGCCGGCCTGCCGTCCTGTACCTTTGCTCCACCTCTGGATTACTGAACTCTGCTTGTCTCTGACCCTGAGCCTGCCTGCCGTCCTGTACCTTTGCTCCACCTCTGGATTACCGAACTCTGCCTGACCTGACCCTGAGCCTGCCTGCCATCCTGTACCTTGGCCTCTGCTCTGGATTATTGAAACCTGCCTGCCTTGACCTGTCGTTTGCCTGCCCCTGTGGTTACATTGTTACTTCACACAGTCTGCACTTGGGTCTTACCTTGATTCCTGATAAGCATATGCTAAACCAGTGTTTATTTTCACATAGTGTGTTTTGCAGTTTACTGGACACATCAATAGTGTACTGTCTTTATCAGTGTGATACTAAACACTAGCTGAGATTGTCACCCTATATCTTGGTGTAAATACAACAATCAATTAATTTGTGTTCCAGGTGAAAAGCTGTGACCTTTGCTTTATTTTCTTTAAAGGAAACATCCACAACAAGCATTCTGATAAAGAGACATATTTAGCATCTTCCTCCCTCTTTCATCAGAGGTAAAGTAGCCAGCCAAGTCAACCGTGATACAAGTCAGTATTCGATGTCCATCCTTGTCTGAGGATGTTGGGAGATTATGTGGAAACCGGCCACTAGGTGTAACAGTGAGTGCTGTTAGTTTCAAGTACCCTTCAGTTTTTAGAGGGTTTTTGAATGGAGATGGCGGATAGGCGTCTGCCTCTAATTCCAATGGTTGCAGGTTCAAATCCACCTATAAAAAGTTGTTTTTGAGATTTTTGTTTTAAGCCTATCAAAACCTTAATCCTTAACCTAAGGTCCATTGTATCTCAATTGGTGGAGCATGGTGCTTGCAATGGCAGGGTTGTGGGTTTGAGTCCCGTGAGGGACCAGTATGAAAATGTATGCACTCAAAATGTAAGTCACTCTGGGTAATAGCGTCTGCTTAAATGTAACCTTAAGATTTTGTAGTTAATGCTTGAACCTAACCTTACAAATTTAGAATTAATGCTTATTTAAAAACTTCTAAATTTGATGCTTGCAACATCTTAGAAATGTGACGTTTGAGAAACATGGATGAACATCTAATTCTGACATGAGGCTGTTAGAGCTAGTTGAAAGTAGCACTGCTCTGTGCCTCACGGAGAGAAGGGACTAAGTACCCCTGCAGGAAGCACAGTGGGTGGATATGACATTGGTGACAGTTGTGCTTGTAAGCAGCTTGGTACACTCTCTGCATTTACAATGTGCTGTTGATAGTGATTAAAGCGGCGAGGAGTCGCCTGTGATGTGCCCTGAGAAAGCATTCATCTTTCAGGTTCCTGCCCTTTCCCTAAAGAGCCATGATCAAAGCAGATCAAGAATGGTGGAGGACTTTGGGGAAGGGGGCCAAGGTGACAGGTACACCAGATGGACAGTTCAGACCTGCTTGTTTCACACAAATGTCAGAACTGTAAAAAAAGGTTTTATAAACCATCAATCACAGAGTCTTGGCAACTCCACGAATAGTCAGGTGCTACGGAAATTATACATCTCTGGTGAACGATGGAGGTAATTACTCCTGCTTGGCTTAGGTCACTTACTTTTTAGGGAACTCAAGGGGCCGGCGAAGCTACTTTCATAGACCCATCAAACTGAACTGGGCCTGAGGAAAGTTGTGTGTGACAGGCTAGGAAAAAATCCAACTGCTTACTCTCCCTGACACTTCTAACAGGCAATATTTGGCTGACTGTGTACGTGAATGTTTTATGGGACTGTGTGTACGCAGGGTATAGGTACAGTATGTTGAATGTGCATATCTATTTGCTTGGGCACAGGTTAGGGGTTTGTGTGCTGTTTGTCCATCAGACAGGTAGAGAGAGAGACTGTTTTTATCTTTATGCTTACTGTGACATATATTTCGGCTGGGAAATTATTGGAACATCAATCCAGTGGTGTTATAGGGCACACTGTGTTCCTTTGTGATTGAATGAATGACTTTATTGGCTGAGTTATATATTTATTTTACCACAGTATGACATTTTATATGACATGCAAAGTGTTCTCCAGGATTGCTTTACTGTAATACTATCATGTTTTATTAGTACTGTGTGCTTAGGTTGATTAAGAAGGAGATCCTTGGTAATAATTTATGTCCTGAAAACAAAACACTGGGGTTGTTGCTTTGATTTAACATTCACAAGCAGGACCAGGGCTTGTAAAACCGGAACATTTGTTGTCTTCTCCAATGTTGCAAGCATTGGTTCAAGAATAATTTTATATTAGCATTGTTTTACCTAATGTAAAGGTTCACAGCTGATAGATTTAGGTTAATTAAGGTAAGGTGATAAGGGGCCAGTGTTACTGATTATTGGATAGTTTTAGTGTTTCACTCTGAGGTGTTTTTAACCAAATGTATTTACAATTTACACATACTTACGCCTTTCTCCTACCATCTCCATCACCTTTCTCTGTTCAGTGTAATTGATCAACTCAGCAAAAAAAGAAACGTGCCTTTTTCAGGACCCTGTCTTTCAAAGACAATTTGTGAAAATCCAAATAACTTCACAGATCTTTATTGTTTAACGACATTTTCCCATGCTTTTTCAATGAACCATAAACAATTAATGAACATGTACCTGTGGAAAGGTTGTTAAGACACTAACAGCTTACAGACGGCAGGCAATTAAGGTCACAGTTATGAAAACCTGGACCACTAAAGAAGCCTTTCTACTGACTCCGAAAAACACCAAAATAAAGATGCCCAGGGTCCCTGCTCATCTGCGTGAACGTGCCTTAGGCATGCTGCAAGGAGGCATGAGGACTGCAGATGTGGCCAGGGCAATAAATTGCAATGTCCGCACTGTGAGACGCCTAAGACAGGGAGACAGGACGGACAGCTGATCGTCCTTGCAGTGGCAGACCACGTGTAACAACAACAACAGAGGATCGGTACGTCCGAACATCACACCTGCGGGACAGGTACAGGATGGAAACAACAACTGCCCGAGTTACACCAGGAATGCACAACCCTTGATCAGTGCTCAGACTGTCCGCAATAGGGGTGATGGTCGGATTTGAGTTTATCGTCGAAGGAATGAGCGTTACACTGAGGCCTGTACTCTGAAGGGGATTGATTTTTAGGTGGATGGTCCGTCATGGTCTGGGCGGTTTGTCATAGCATCATCTAAACTGCGCTTGTTGTCATTGCAGACAATCACGTCTGGGACCTGTTGGATCGGAGGGTGAGGGCTAGGGCCATTCCCCCCAGAAATATCTGGAAACTTGCAGGTGCCTTGGTGGAAGAGTGGGGTAACATCTCACAGCAAGAACTGGCAAATCTGGTGCAGTCCAAGGAGATGCACTGCAGTACTTAATGCAGCTGGTGGCCACACCAGATACTGACTGTTGGTTTTGACCCCCCTTTTGTTCAGGGACATATTATTCAGTTTCTGTTTGTCACATGTCTGTAGAACTTGTTCAGTTTATGTCTCAGGTGTTGAAGCTTGTTATGTTCATACAAATATTTACACATGTTAAGTTTGCTGAAAATTAACGCAGTTGACAATGAGAGGCCATTTCTTTTTTTGCTGAGTTTATAGTCAAAGTAAACATGTAAGATGAGTTCAAGAACACCCAGTCATTTTAATTGAATTAACTTTTTCAAAAGGCTCACTGTAAATATCAATGTTAAGTTTTTGCTTCAACAGTGAAATGGTAATGGTACAATATGCACTAGAATACATTTATGTCTGCATCAAAGCTTGTATTAATTGGCTGAATGTAATAGGTGCCACAAAGAGGCTTAAGTGCCCAGGATATGGCACAGTTTAAATCCCTGCAGAGCTCTGAACTGCAAGCGATTGTACTGTTCTATGGGCCTACAGCATACTTACTGGCTGTCTCCCTCCCATCTGAACTTTAATAACACTTTGAAGATTCAGAAGTTGTATTCCAAAAAATGGGATGTCTGCAGCACAGATACTGTACATGATTAGAGTAAGCTATTACTCTCCAAAGAAACTGTACGTTTTTCTCCTCATATGCTTATCTAACGTGATCAAATGTGTCATTTCTGAGCTCTGACTGGTCACCTTTCCTCCTGTATGAATCATCTCTTTCCATGTTCTTTAAAAAAAGAAGACTACGTGTAACCACTTTCTGGAGCTACATCGCTTGATCAGTGCAAAATCAATTATTTCCTCCTCTCTTATCCCAGACACTTTGAAATGTATTTCTCGAAGCTTTGAAATAAAGTTATTACTGAAATGTCGAGAGTTTAAGAGTTAGAACTAATACAAAAACAGACTGCCATAGAAAAAGCTAGCCACAGGTTATGCCATCACAAATGGCTTCATTTGGTACATCGTCTCATCTCTGACTTGAAAGCAATAAGAGAGCTCTTTTGTCTGCTATAATGATATATTTTTCTCTGTCCAATTTTTTTACCCCTTGCATAATTATAATGCTCACATTTTGGGATGGTCTGTGCCATTGCTGGTGTACAATGGCCTGTAGGGAGACAGATTAGATCCTCCAACACAGTCGCACAAAAGTCCTAGCTGATTCTGCATTTCAATGGAAAGGTTTTGTCACGCCCTGACCTTAGTTCTTTGTTTATGTCTCTATTTTGGTTTGGTCAGGGCGTGAGTTGGGGTGGGCATTCTATGTTGTGTTCTATGTTTTGTATTTCTAGGTGTTTGGCCTGGTATGGTTCCCAATCAGAGGCAGCTGTCAATCGTTGTCTCTAATTGAGAACCATACTTAGGTAACCTGTTCCCACCTGTGTTTGTGGGTAGTTGTTTTCTGTTTTGTGTATTGCACCTTGCAGAACTGTTCGTTTGTCGTTTTGTTGTTTTTGTTCAAGTGTTTGTATTTATTATACAACGCTGCACCTTGGTCCTCTTCTCCTTCTCCCGACGATGTTCGTTACAGGTTTAAACTGCACATACTGTTATTATTTTTTAATAAAGAAATGGTAAGGACATTACCATTCTCTCTAAGACATGGCAAACCAACATGGGGACAGGCATATATTTCACATCAAAGAAGTAAGTTATTCCAAGCATTGATTTTTTGGGCCATTTCTTTCTCTTGCTTATTTATCTTCATTGGAGATTTGGTTAAGGAGACCCTTGTGTTAGAACTCTAAGCAAAACGGTTTTCTGAAGTAAGGCTTTAATATGGAAGCCCTAAAGCCCAAGGCAATAAAAAATTAAATAACTTTATCCACTTTTGCCCTTTTTACGACTGTCTTGGTGTGTTTGGACCATAATAGTTTGTTGGTGATGTGGACACCAAGGAACTTGAAACTCTCGACCCGCTCCACTACAGCCCCGTCAATGTTAATGGGGGCCTGTTTGGAACCGCCTTTTCCTGTAGTCCTTTGTCTGGCTCACATTGAGGGAGAGGTTGTTGTCCTGGCACCACACTGCCAGGTCTCAGCCTATAGGGAGGAGGTCAATCTCATCATTGTCGGTGATCAGGCCTACCACTGTTTTGTCATCAGAAAACTTATTGATGGTGTTGGAGTCGTGTTTGCCCACGCAGTTGTGGGTGAACAGTGAGTACAGGAGGGTACTAAGTACACACCCCTGAGAAGCCCCAGTGTTGAGTATCAGCGTGGCAGACGTGTTGTTGCCTACCCTTACCACCTGGGGGCGGCCTGTCAGAAAGTCCAGGATCCAGTTGCAGAGGGAGGTGTTTAGTCCCAGGGTCCTTAGCTTAGTGATGAGCTTTGTGGGCACTATGATGTTGAACGCTGAGCTGTAGTCAATGAATAGCATTCTCACATAGGTGTTCCTTTTGTCCAGGTTGGAAAGGGCAGTGTGGAGTGTGATTGAGATTGTGTCATCTGTGGATCTGTTGGGGCGGTATTGCGAATTGGAGTGGGTCTAGGGTATCCGGGAGGATGCTGTTGATGAGAGCCATGACCGGCCTTTCAAAGCACTTCACGGTTACCGACGTGAGTGCTACGGGGCGGTAATCACTTAGGCAGGTTACTTTCGCTTCCTTGGGCACAGAGACTGTGGTGGTCTGCTTGAAACATGTAGGTATTACAGACTCGGTCAGGGAGAGGTTGAAAATGTCAGTGAAGACACTTGCCTGTTGGTCCGCGCATGCTTTGAGTAGGCCCAGTACACGTCCTGGTAATCCGTCTGGCCCCGCGTCTTTGTGAATGTTGACCTGTTTAAAGGTCTTGCTCACATCGGCTACCGAGAGCATTATCACACAGTCGTTCAGAACAGCTGGTGCTCTCTTGCAAGCTTCAGTGTTGCTTGCCTCGAAGCGAGCATAAAAGGCATTTAGCTCATCTGGTAGTCTCGCGTCACTAGGCAGCTCGCATCTGGGTTTCCCTATGTAGTTCGTCATAGTTTAAGGCCTGCAACATCGGACGAGTGTCTGAACCAGTGTAGTAGGATTCATTCTTAATCCTGTATTGACGTTTTACTTGTTTGATGGTTTGTCTGAGAGAATAGAGGATTTCTTTTAAACGTCTGGATGAGTGTCTGGCTCCTTGAAACTGGCAGCTCTAGCCTTTAGCTCAGTGCGGATGTTGCCTGTAATCCATGGCTTCTGGTTGGGATATGTACTTATGGTCACTGTGGGGACTACGATGTTGATGCACTTATTGATGAAGCCGATGACTGAGGTGGTATACTCCTCAATGCTTTTGTGGTGGTTTGTGGTGGTAAATAGACGGTTACAAATAACATAGATGAGAACTCTCTTGGTAGGTAGTGTGGTCTACAGTTTATCATAAGGTAATCTACCTCAGGCGAGCAATACCTTGAGTCTTCTTTAATATTAGACATTGCGCGCCAGCTGTTATTGACAAATAGACCCCCCCCCCCCCACCCCTCGTCTTACTAGACGTAGCTTCTCTGTTCTACCGATGCATTGAAAATCCTGCCAGCTCTATATTATAGGTGTTGTCTTTCAGCCACGACTCGGTGAAACATCCAGTTGGTAGGATAATCTCCATTTTATTTTCCAATGATGGCACGTTGGCCAATAGAACGAATGGCAGTAGGAGTTTACTCGCTCTTCAACTAATTCTCAGAAGGCAACCCGGCCTCATCGCCCCTTTTCTCTGTCTTTTCTTCACATAAATGACGGGGATTTGGGCCTGTTCCCTGGAAAGAAGTATATCATTCGTTTCAGGCTCGTCGGACTCGTTAAAGGAAAAAGCTTCTTCCAGTTTCGAGGTGAGAAATCGCTGTTCTGATGTCCAGAAGTTATTTTCGGTCATAAGAGGCGGTAGCAGCAACATTATGTACAAAATAAGTTACAAAAAAAGTTACAACACAAAAAAACTAACAATAGCACAGTTGGTTAGGAGCATGTAAAACGTCACACATCCTCTCTGGCGCTATTTTAAATCAGCGCAGTTGAACATGTTATTTTCTTCTTTTAGTGATTCTGTTCAATAAATAACAATCACTTATTTCTAAATGGTTGCTTCTCGATAGTATGTAAGAACATACAGGATATACAGTATGTAAGAAGAATGCTCTTTTAGTGAACAATGTGGTTTGCTTGCTTAGAGGATAGCAAATGCTTATTAATGTTTAATAGATCCATTTTATGTCTCTGGAGTTTAACCATACTCTCAGACGGTGGTGTGTGTGTGTGTGTGTGTGGGGGGGGGGGGGGGGTGGAGGAGATCCATCACACAGTAGTTACACAGATATGGACATAGCTACTGTAGCTATAGACAGAAACAAACATGTTCTCTCCCTGGCATAGGATTTGCCTTGCTACTCATCTACATCGCTCCACATTCTGACCGTTCTGATTGGTCTCAGAAACCAATGGGTTGGGCCAGAGCTAGCCTACATGATAACGTTATCAGCTGATATTATGATTGGCTGGATTTGTTAGAGACGTTCCAATCCCTGATGAATTTGTTTTGTACATTACCCCTCATTTTGAAGTCACACAAACGATTTCTAGGATGGAAGTTTCAGACAGAATGTATGTAGCAATCGATAGAGCTGTGGAATTAAATTTATGGTGGGTCGTCAGGCATGGAGAGGATTAGTTTAATTTTACCTCCTGGACCCGCTTAGCTGATAGCCAGGAGGCTGGACGGTCAGTAGTGCCAACTATTATCTGAGATTGGGTGACTCATTACCTGTAATGCCCCTGTTCAGGTTTAGCATGGCATTTGTCCTCAGATCTCACCTCAGGTCTATCCTCCACTTTCTTTATCCTTTCACCGAATGACATCAGAAGTGACTCAATTGAATCTCTGGAAACAGCTAACTGTTAAAGATGCGTCATTGACAAACACAGGAAGATAGGCTTACATTACAGTATGTCCTTGTCTAAAGCATGCTTACCTTATGTCCTTCTTAGAATGGATTCTACTGCTATATACTGAGTACACTGTACACTTAAAAAAAGGTTTCCAGAAATTTTCTTCCATCCTTTTTGGTTCCAAGTAGAACCATTTTTTGGTTACACATAGAACCTTTTTGGGTTCCATGTAGAACCCTCTCTGGAAAGAGTTCTACATGGAACGGAAAAGGGTTCTACCTGGAACCAAACAGTTTTTCAAAGGGTTCTTCAATAGGGTAATTTTTTGTATTTTATTAGGATCCCAAATAGCTGTTGCAAAAGCAGCAGCCGAAAAGTGTACCAGTTCCTTAAAAAACTTTTCAAAAGTTGTCTAATAGGTTATCCTGTACTTTTACAGTTACTTTTACAGGTGAGAGACTGCCTGAGAATACTGAGGAGTCAAAACTTCCCTACCAAGCAAAAAGGCAGTAACTGGCAATAGCATGGAACTGAGAAAAATTGCATTCATTTACCTTGGTTTCACAGTAACTTTATGCAGTTACTGCTAACATGACCCCCATTTTCTCCAAACCACAATACAATAGAGGCAGGATACTAGTCCACATGATTAAGCATGTATTTAATGTATAAAAATGACATTAACTAATTTTCGACCAAATGAGCAGTTACTGCCTTTTAGCTTGTTAGGGTCAGAATTAGTATTTTGGACTAAAATGAATAGAACTTTGAGAATATATGTATGCATGTATTGTTGAGCATTTTGAAATTAATGTAGGCCTATGATTTTTGGTAGGTTTGTTATGATGAAGAGTTGATCTGTGGAGAGGTGATACACTGTCCTCGTATAAAGAAAGTCCGTTTTTTAATCAAGGCATATTGGAGCATTGGCTGAGACAGTGATGTTACCCGACAGGAACTCGGTCATCATCATCAGTGACCTCAGACAAATGCTGTTCCTGTACTGTATGTCTCCTACCAATGATCCTTTAACCTCAATGTCATGGCAGGAGATGGTGTAAAGCCCCTAAATGCAGTAGACTAGCACATTCTTATGCAGAGCCAAATTAACAGAGAGGAGTTGGATGTATAAAATGTCAACACTCCTTGTTTCCTTGTGGAGCGGGGGGCAAAGTGCGCTGATGTCGAACCAATGAGTTTGGTTGAGTGCTCCATTTGATTGCAATGCCAGCACATGTGATGGAATGTCAATGCCTGCCAGTAAATGGCACCTTCAGTCCACCTTCAAGTGAACTCCGTGTTGGACTAAATGGGTGTACAGGGAGTGGGGAGAGAGAGTGAATGTGTGTTTGTGCATGAAGTGTGTGTGTGTATGCCTTTTTGTGTGCTCAAGTTTATGCATTGCCTGGAGTCTGGAGACTAACGTTTCCCATTTTTTAGTTGGTGGTACCAGCCCATTATTTGATCGCACCCTGTGACTATCATCCTATGTCCTCCATCACATGATCTAAAGCCATGCCTTACAATGAAGGAAAACATTATGTAAAGGTCAAAAACACGTATTAATTGTATGTATGTGTGGCTAGCGATGTTATCCTGTTGTCTCGATTGTTGATCATCTGTGAAAGGAAAGGAACATGTTCCAGTTCATGGTCACATGCCTGCAACTGGTTTGTGCGCACAAAACCTCTTGTTATGCGGTACCCAGTATAATGCTCATTCTAATCATTAATGCACTGATCAAAACGTACAACTAAAATGTGATCAGGTTAAACAATTAAAATGTGAAGGTTAAGTGTCAAATGTTATCCTCGTTTATTGCAGAGGGTTGTCTTTCCATTTCCTGGTCAGAGTTGTGACATGCAAACGAGGGTGCGTTCGAGAGCGCCTGATGATTTGAGCAGTAAGGAAAAAGTTAGCATTGCTAATGATGGGAAGTCTTTATTGATATGTGTGCTTGTAGGAATTAATGTATGGCTATCATATGAAGATGTATTGACTGAATTCATGCATTGTTAAGGTTAATTGATTATTGTATGACCCGTCTGCTTCTCATTGGCTATTGCATTATGGGTAAAGTATTTAAACCCCTCATTTTCTGTTGTGGACACACGGAATGAAATGTCAATGCCTGCCAGTAAACGGCACCTTCAGTCCACATCCAAGTGAACTTCACTCAGTAGGACCGTGATGGACAGAGTGGTTAAATGAATGGGGCGAGAGAGTGAATGTGTGTGTGTGTGTATGCATTCTTGTTATCTGTCAATAAGCAACTGTTTGCTAAGGTTACGGTTAGGGTTAGAATAAGGGTTAGGGTAGGGGTTATGGCTAGGGTAAAGGTTAAGGTTAAGTTTAGGGTTAGGGTTGGGATAAATGTTAAGGTTAGGGTTATGGCTAGGGTTAGTAGATACTGTAGTTAGATTAACTTCTTGCGAAAATAGGGGGTGCTGTTTCGCATTAGCATAATTTGCTCTACAGATTAAACTGCCTAGTACTCAATTCTTGCTCGTACAATATGCATATTATTATTAGACAGAAAACACTCTCTAGTTTCTATAGCCGTTGGAATTTTGTCTCTGAGTGAAACAGAACTCCTTCTACAGCACTTTTCATGACAGGGAGTCCGATTTCAGACATCTTGGCCCCTGATCTGGGGTCGGTTTAATGGTCCCTGTAAATGCTATGGAGAAACAGACACTGCCTACGTCTTCCCCTGGGTGTCAGTACGTGGTGACGCTTTCAATGGAGTCGATTGCGCAATCAGGGCCTGTATAAAACAGCAAATACCGGAAGTAGCTTCCTTTTGCTGCCTGCGCCTGACGCACGAAGGACGTCGGACTCGCCTCCTTCCAAGCTGTTGTTTAGCCAGTAATATTTCTCCGGTCATGTTTTTACTCGTTATAGGTGTTAAAAACATCATAAGGTAGTTAATTTAAACCGTTTTATAGCAATTTATATCCGTTTAGTGCGATTTTGAGGCATTTCTTTCTGAGACACTTTGAACCGCTGGGCACGTTTCCAGTTCATGCCGAACGTTAGTGGGCATTTCCACATGGCAAGAGGACAGCTTTCAACCAAAAGACGATTAGACCCAAGAAAGGATTCATTGCCCAAGATTCTGATGGAAGAACAGCTCATAGTAAGAACAATTTATGATGATAAATCGTGTTTCTGTCGAAAAATGTTAAACGCTTATGCCGCCATTTTGTTAGGTGTAGCTTCGCTTGGCGCAACCTGTATTGAAAAGTAAGGATAATTTAAAAAATGTAATTCAGCGATTGTATTAAGAATTAAATTGTCTATAAATCGCTGTCCACCCTGTATTTTTTAGTCAAGTTTATGAGTATTTATGTATAAGACTAGATCACTGTCTAATATGGCGCACGACATTTTCTGACCAGCTGGGCTACTTTTCTCATTGTCTAATCATGATTTTGGTGGCTAAATATGCACATTTTCGAACAAACTCTGTATGTATGTTGTAATATGATGTTACAGGAGTGTCATCTGAAGAATTCTGAGAAGGTTAGTGAAAAAATTAATACATTTTGGTGGTGATAATGCTGTCGCTCTTTTTGCCGTGAATCAATGCTGGGGTAATGTTTGCACATGTGCTATGGTAATATAACGATTTATTGTGTTTTCGCTGTAAGACACTTAGAAAATCTGAAATATTGTCTGGATTCACAGGATCTGTGTCTTTCAATTAGTGTACGCTGTGTATTTTTACGAAATGTTTTATGATTAGTAATTAGGTAATACACGTTGCTCTCTGTATTTATTCTAGTCGAGTTGTGATGGTGGGTGCAATTGTAAACTATGATTTATACCTGAAATATGCACATTTTTCTAACAAAACCTATCCTATACCATAAATATGTTAACCTCTACAGAGTACCTAACCCGGATCCGGGAGCACCCCCCCCCCCCCACACACTGATTAGCATCGCTAGCATAGCGTCACAATTAAATAGTAGCATCTAAATATCATTAAATCACAAGTCCAAGACACCCAATGAAAGACACAGATCTTGTGAATAAAACCACCATTTCAGATTTTTTAAATGTTTTACAGGGAAGACAAAATATGTAAATCTATTAGCTAAACACGTTAGCAAAAGACACCATTTTCTTACTCCAACAGTTTCTTACTCCATCAGGTGCTATCACCAATTCGGCTAAACTAAGATATTGATAGCCACAAACCAACAAACAAATTTATAAGATGACAGTCTGATAACATATTTATGGTATAGCATAGTTTTTTTTTTTTAAATGTGCATTTTTCAGGTATAAATCACAGTTCTACATTGCAGCTGCAATCTGATATAGTGCTGATGCAGCTAGAACAATTACAGAGACCAACGTTATATAACTAATTACTTGTCTTAAAACATTTCAGAAAAAATACACAGCGTACAGACATTGAAAGCCCAACATCTGGTGAATCCAAACAATATTTCAGATTTTTTAAATGTTTTATAGCGAAAACAAAATGTATCGCTAATTAGCATAACCAGGCCAGCCAAAACCAGCTGGACGCGCGCGACCAGTTCACATGCACGACAGATATATGAAATAACATCGTAAATTGGGTCTTACTATTGCTGGTCTTTCATCAGAATGTTGATCAAGGTGTCCTTAGTCCTGATGAGTCGTTCAATCCATTCACAATGGCAACCTCCCCTCTTCATTCAGCCTGGGTACTGGTCGACTGGCACGGTCAATTCCCAAAGTTAAAAAACTCAAAGAACGGAACACGGCAAAACTCCCGAAAAAATTCTAATAATCTGATTAAACTATATTGAAAAAACATACATTACGGTGATATGGTCACATGTAGCAAACAAACTTCGACACGGAGATAGTTTTCATCCATAACGTCAGCATAACAAAAGACAATGCCACCTCTGAAAACGCGCATCTCAGAAACCGGAAGTTGTCGGTCACGCTAAAGAAATAAGTCTTATTTCACGTCAGTACAAGATAAACAAAAAATTTCTCCTCTGACGTCTTCCAAACACCCATAGGAAGAAGTAGGAAGTGTCATTCGGGTCATAGGTGGCGTGACCATATATAGGCAGAGCTTTGAAGCGAGCATACACATCTTGCAATCTTTTTCAGGCTCAGGGAAAGTGCTGTGAAATGACCTGTGTTTGACTCAGAGACTCAATTGGAACGGTTTTAGAAACCATAGCTTGTTTTCTATCCAATGCTATATGGTTATATGCATATAGTAACAGCAATAATTGAATAAGAGGCAGTTTAGTCTGTAGAGGCAATTATGCTAATGCGAAATAGCACCCCCTGTATTCTCAAGAAGTTAACAGACTGTCATCTGATGAGGTTTTTTCTTGGTTAGTGGCTATCAATAACTTTATTTGGCCGAATTGGTGATAGCTACTGGTGTTGAGAAAAAATGGTGGACAAAGAAAAATGGTGTCTTTTGCTAACGTGGTTAGCTAATAGATTTACATATTTTGTCTTCCCTGTAAAACATTTTAAAAATCTGAAATGGTGGCTTTATTCACAAGATCTGTATCTTTCATTAGGTGTCTTGGACTTGTGATTTAATGATATTTAGATGCTACTATTTAATTGTGACGCTATGCTAGCGATGCTACTCAGTGTGGGGGGGGGTGGGGGGTGCTCCCGGACCCGGGGTAGAGAGGCGTGAAAGGTTAAATGTTACTGACAGTTTGTAGATATTTACATTTTTAAAAATGTTCTTATTTCACCTTTATTTAACCAGGTAGGCTTGTTGAGAACAGGTTCTCATTTGCAACTGCGACCTGGCCAAGATAAAGCAAAGCAGTTCGGCACATACAATAACACAGAGTTACACATGGAATAAACAAATACAATCAATAATACACTAGAAAAATCTATATACAGCATGTGCAAATGAGGTAGGATAAGAGAGGTAGTCTATAGAGCATCTACAGATGGACTATCCAAGTAAAGTGTTACTGAAAATGATAAATCAACTTATAAAGTAATTCACAGTGGTTTATTAAGAAGTGTAATAGACTACTGGTATTTAATAAATAAGTTATTACTTCAAACATTTCCAAACAGGAATGCATGAATCGAGATACAGTATTTTGACATGAAACCTAATCCAGTAATTGTCATGAATTTTGGGTTGACAATTAGGCAATTATTGTTATATTTTACTGTCAAAATATGGCTCAAGAATTAACCTACTTTAAAAAAAATATAGATGAATTTGCCTTTATCTTTATGTGCACTACTATTGTATAGGCCTAATTGAATTGGTGCTAATTCACCACCTGAAGAAGTGGGAACCGGTATGTTGTGGTTACTATTGCATCTGAGTCAGTGTGCTCCACTGCACTGGTGACCTGAAAGCAGATTGCAAGTGCACACATTAGCTAAGGCAGTGGGCTGTTCACACTGTGCTGCTCCCATGATTTATGGCTCCTGTTAAAGTCAATAACAGCCTCGGCCCAGATGCAAAGCTCACCAATATTACAAGGCTTGGGCTTGCGTTTAGGTTTCTTCATTAGGAAGTGTCAACACCATACATGGACACTGTTTGGCGTCTCTTTGTTTAGGTGCTCTCTCCTATGAGTACTTTCTGGTTGCACTTCATAATGGCTTCACATATTAAAGCATTTTTAATGGATTAGTAAATTGTTTATTCATCATTACTTCATACGATTTTTAAAAATAGAGTCAGAATTTTGACTGCACTGGGCCTTTAAAAGGTTTCAAAGTTGTTAATAAATGTGTAAATAACTAGGTTAGTAACATTTACACATGTGGGAAAAATGATTAGTAAATCGAGAGCGTGGGACAAGGTTCTATCTGCATTTTTGTCAAAATGTAGTTATTGACATACTGTAGCCTTGTTCTGTTCAATTTTCTCTAACTGTATAGTACCCCAATTCATGTCGTTAAGTTAAAAAGAATACAAGATTTGTTTAAATGCTGACACCATTCAAACGAATGAGGGTTCAGAACTTTAACGCCAATTATTTCAGAATCATATAGAACCTTATAGTCCCAAGGTCTCGAAATGATGAATAAATGATTTACTCAGCCATTATAAATGCTATATTTTCTTGCTAACAGATACAGTGTGTCAGGTAGGGGCTCTGTGGCTGCAGTGAAATCATGCTCGGTAAGGACTTTGCCATCCTTTAATTGAAACTAGTGTTTAATAAGACCTCTGTGCAGCACAGAAAAATTATAATGCTCCGCCTAGCTACACTGACATTTGTTTGCCAATAAACTAAGTTGTTACTTTATTTCAGGACATAAAATAGCAACTTTGAGAACAATATATGCCATGTTTTCATATAAAATAATGGTCAATTAGTTAAAACATTGACCTAGTGCTCAATCAGAGAGAGGCCGAGATGCTATCTCTCTGTCCATTCTTAACCTGTAATTTCAGTAATTGTTGTGGCATTATAAAAAGATTCAGCTAATATGTAAAATTATGTAGAATTGCATGAAATGCTTATAAAAGGCAATTTTTTCTGGATCTGCAAAGACGATGATAGATTCATGCAATGCTTTTACTTTAAATGTCACGTTCCTGACCTGTTTTCCATTGTTTTTTGTATGTGTTTAGTTGGTCAGGGCGTGAGTTGGGGTGGGCATTCTATGTTATGTGTTTCTATGTTGGGTTTAATGTGTTGCCTGATATGGTTCTCAATTAGAGGCAGGTGTTTGACGTTTCCTCTGATTGAGAACCATATTTAGGTAGGCTGTTCTCACTGTTTGTTTGTGGGTGATTGTCTTCCGTGTCTGTGTATGTCGCACCACACGGGACTGTTTCGTTTTCGTTCGTGTATGTAGTCTGTTCCTGTTCGTGCGTTCTTCGTGTTATTATGTAAGTTCGTTTGTTCAGGTCTGTTGACTTCGTTTTGTTATTTTGTAATTTTTAAAGTATATTTTCGTCTTCGTTATTATTATTAAAATCATCATGTATTCCACCTACGCTGCATTTTGGTCCAATCCTTCTCGCCTCTCCTCATCCGAGGAGGAGGAAAAATATGACAACCGTTACAGAATCACCCACCAACAAAGGACCAAACGGCGTGGGAGAAAGCAACAGCGATCGCAGGATTCATGGACATGGGAGGAAATATTGGACGGAAAAGGTCCATGGGCACAGCCAGGAGAATATCGCCGCCCTCGTGAAGAGCTGGAGGCAGCTAAAGCCGAGAGGCGGTGGTATGAGGAGGCAGCACGGAAGCGAGGCTGGAAACCTGTTAGTCAAGCCCAAAAATGTATTGGGGGGGGGGTTACAAGGGAGTGTGGCGAAGTCAGGTAGGAGACCTGCGCCAACTCCCCGAGCTTACCGTGGAGAGCGAGAGTACGGGCAGACACCGTGTTATGCGGTAGAGCGCACGGTGTCTCCTGTACGTGTGCATAGCCCGTTGCGGGTTATTCCACCTCCCCGCACTGGCAGGGCTAGATTGAGTATTGAGCCGGATGTCATGAAGCCGGCCCAACGCATCTGGCCACCAGTGCGTCTCCTCGGGCCGGCATACATGGCACCAGCCTTACGCATGGTGTCCCCGGTTCGCATACACAGCTCGGGCGACGGGGAGCATACAACCAGGTAATGTTGGGCAGGCTCAGTGCTCAAGGGAGCCAGTACGCCTGCATGGTCCGGTATATCCGGCGCCACGTCCCCGCCCCAGCCCAGTACCACCAGTGCCGGCACCACGCACCAAGCCTCCTGTGCGTCTCCAGAGCCCTATTCCTCCTCCACGCACTAGCCCTATGGTGCGTGTCTCCTGCCCATTACCACCAGTGCCTACACCACGCACTAAGCCTCCTGTGCGCCTCCAGAGTCCTGTGCGTCCTGTTGCTGCTCCCCGCACTAGCCTGAAGGTGCGTGTCCTTAGCCCGGTGCCTCCATTTCCGGCACCACGCACCAGGCCTACAGTGCGCCTCAGCCGGCCAGAGTCTGCCGTCTGCCCAGCGGCGCCTGAACTGCCCGTCTGCACAACAGCGCCTGAACTGCCCGTCTGCCCAATGGCACCTGAACTGCCCGTCTGCCCAACGCCGTCTGAGCTGTCCGTCTGTCCTGAGCCTTCAAAGCCGCCCGTCTGTACTGAGCCTGCAAAGCCGCTCGTCTATACTGAGCCTTCAAAGCCGCCCGTCTGGCCTGAGCCTTCAGAGCCGTCCGCCAGACAGAAGCCGATAGAGCCGTCCGCCAGACAGGAGCCGCCAGAGCCTTCCGCCAGACAGGAGCAGCCAGAGCCTTCTGCCAGACAGGAGCAGCCAGAGCCTTCCGCCAGACAGGAGCAGCCAGAGCCTTCCGCCAGACAGGAGCAGCCAGAGCCTTCCGCCAGACAGGAGCAGCCAGAGCCTTCCGCCAGACAGGAGCAGCCAGAGCCTTCCGCCAGACAGGAGCAGCCAGAGCCTTCCGCCAGCCATGAGCAGCCAGAGCCTTCCGCCAGCCATGAGCAGCCAGAGCCTTCCGCCAGCCATGAGCAGCCAGCCAGCCATGAGCAGCCAGAGCCGCCAGCCAGCCATGAGCAGCCAGAGCCGCCAGCCAGCCATGAGCAGCCAGAGCCGCCAGCCAGCCATGAGCAGCCAGAGCCGTCAGCCAGCCATGAGCAGCCAGAGCCAGCCAGCCAGGATCCGCCAGAGCCAGCCAGCCAGGATCCGCCAGAGCCAGCCAGCCAGGATCCGCCAGAGCCAGCCAGCCAGGATCCGCCAGAGCAAGCCAGCCAGGATCCGCCAGCCAGTCCGGTGCTGCCCCTCAGTCCGGAGCTGCCCCTCAGTCCGGAGCTGCCCCTCAGTCCGGAGCTGCCCCTCAGTCCGGAGCTGCCCCTCAGTCTGGAGCTGCCCCTCAGTCTGGAGCTGTCCCTCATTCCGGTGTTGCCCCTCATTCCGGTGTTGCCCCTCATTCCGATGTTGCCCCTCATTCCGATGTTGCCCCTCATTCCGGTGTTGCCCCTTAGTCCGGTGCTGCCCCTTAATCCAGTGGGGTTAATTTGGAGGGTGGCCATTTGGAGGAGGCTAAGGAAGCGGGGATTGACTATGGTGGGGTGGGGACCACGTCCGGAGCCGGAGCCGCCACCGTGGACAGATACCCACCCAGACCCTCCCCTAGACTTTGGTTGTGCGCCCGGAGTTTGCACCTTGAGGGGGGGGGTTCTGTCACGTTCCTGACCTGTTTTCCATTGTTTTTTGTATGTGTTTAGTTGGTTAGGGTGTGAGTTGGGGTGGGCATTCTATGTTATGTGTTTCTATGTTGGGTTTATTGTGTTGCCTGATATGGTTCTCAATTAGAGGCAGGTGTTTGACGTTTCCTCTGAGAACCATATTTAGGTAGGCTGTTCTCACTGTTTGTTTGTGGGTGATTGTCTTCCGTGTCTGTGTATGTCGCACCACACGGGACTGTTTCGTTTTCGTTCGTGTATGCAGTCTGTTCCTGTTCGTGCGTTCTTCGTGTTATGTAAGTTCCCTGTTCAGGTCTGTTGACTTCGTTTTGTTATTTTGTAATTTCTAAAGTATATTTTCGTCTTCATTATTATTATTAAAATCATCATGTATTCCACCTACGCTGCATTTTGGTCCAATCCTTCTCGCCTCTCCTCATCCGAGGAGGAGGAAAAATATGACAACCGTTACATTAAATGAGATCTTTCTACCCCTACTCTTGTTCATCGTAGTCTGCTAACCGACAACCTTATGGCCCGCAGCCCTGTGTAAAATCTAAATGGTGCTCGAGTCTAAGAAGTGAGGGTAAACGGTAGACATGTTCTCCGCTATCCACTTTGTTTTAGTTATTATTTTGGGTATAGGGAGGGCGTTTTTTTCTTTCAAGCGTTCAGGGAGGGTATACACTACCGTTCAAACGTTTGTGGTCACATAGAAATGTCCATGTTTTTGAAAGAAAAGCGCATTTCTTGTCCATTAAAATAACATCAAATTGATCAGAAATACAGTGTAGACATTGCTAATGTTGTAATGTAATGTGACTATTGTAGCTGGAAATGACAGATTTTTTAATGCAATATATACATAGGCGTAGAGAGGCCCATTATCAGCAACCATCAGTCCTGTGTTCCAATGGCACGTTGTGTTAGCTAATCCAAGTTTATCATTTTAAAAGGCTAATTGATCATTAGAAAACCCTTTTGCAATTATGTTAGCACAGCTGAAAACTGTAGTCCTGATTTAAAAAAGCAATCAAACTGGCCTTTTTTAGACTAGTTGAGTATCTGGAGCATCAGCATTTGTGGGTTCAATTACGGGCTCAAAATGGCCAGAAGCAAAGGACCTTCTTCTGAAACTCATCAGTCTATTATTGTTCTGAGAAATGAAGGCTATTCCACGCAAGAAATTGCCAAGAAACTGAAGATCTCGTACAATGCTGTGTACTACTCCCTTCACAGAACAGCGCAAACTGTCTCTAACCAGAATAGAAAGAGGAGTAGGAGGCCCCGGTGCACAATTGAGCAAGAGGACAAGTACATTAGAGTGTCTAGTTTGAGAAACCGACGCCTCCCAAGTCATCAACTGGCAGCTTCATTCAATAGTACCCGCAATTTCATTTCAGAGAGGTTTTCTCAATGTAACCCTTATTAGAAATAATGTTTTTTCCCTAAATGAAATAAGTCAGTGTTAGATTAATTGTAGTGTAGTTTTGAATACAGCTTTTGTCATCACTGAAGTATGAAAAGGAAGCTTTTAAACTATTTTCACTTGAAGCATTTCTTTTTTATCTTGTAGCCTCTTACTTGAGGTGATATCACCTTCACTAATGATTGTCTAAAGTCAAATGTATTTGAAGAGCCAATGTACATTATCTTTAATCTTAATAGTGAAGTGATGTAAAGAAAATGTTGAACATAAAATCTCTTAAGACTTGTAGTCATAATACTGAGAAATGTAGATTACGTAGGCTATGCCAAATTATGTTAAGTACATGCTGATGACAAAATTGAGGATTAAACTCCAAATAAATTGAAGTGCTTTTGTAATGGGAATATTAATGTTTGTGCTTTTCTTATATCTAATTTCTGTGTTCTATTCATGTGCTGTTCTAATAACCAATTTTTGTATTCATGCAAGTGGCTGACTGACTGTAACAAATCACCTATCAGTAGCTGCAATTTGGCAGTACGCCCAGACTGAGTTTTGAGAACAAACGACCTTGTTTTGAGAACAAACTAAAGATATCTCAGTTTCAAGGTCTCAGCTTAGAGAGGAGAAGCCTCGTGAGGTGTTGGTCTGTCACATGTTATAAAATAGTGTTGGTCAGTCACATGAATGAAAGAAAACGGTAATGATTAATGAATTATGCTAAATCATGCAATTATAACTTGTCTGTGTATAGCCGTATATAAGTCAACTGCTGGGTCTCCCCAGGGAGAGCTCCTGATTGACATGTGTACTATAGTGCATTGAGTTGCTTGGAACCTCTCCAGCGAGCTGACAATAAACAATGATTCATTTAAGATTGACTTTGAGTGTCCCTGTGTAAGAATTTTTCCATGACAATTTGTTTACAGATATTAGTCTATTCCTATTTGGAGACAGGTTGTTTAAGCTCTTTAAGGCTGGAGTCAGTGAAAACACACCATCTGACATTATAGAGCTAGCCAGCTTGTAGTCCTAAAAAACGGAAATGAGTTACTTCTGGCTCATTACTGTGGGGAATATTAATGTGAAAGAATAGGGCTTTGGGATAAACACCGAAAATAAGGTCTGAGGTTAGCACAGGCTGAGGATATCTTACATGTTTTGATCTATGAGATAATATCAGTCAGTTAGCATGACCGTTATGGTTTATGAAGCCTTGTATGTGCTTTGTGCTTTTTTTTCATTACATAAATGCTTAAAAAAAATAAAGTGACGTTAGCTGATGAAGATTATCTCATAGAACAAATCATATAAGATATCCTAAGCCTGTGTTTATCACAGACCTTATTTTCGGCGTTTATCCAAAAACCCAATAAAAATCCATTCAATTGCCCATAGGCTTTGCCAAACGAACCATTGCCGTCTATTGCCTTGAACTTTAGACTGCTTCATTAGCAGTGAGAGTTCAGTCTGACACTAGGGAAAATAGAGTGAGTGGAATGACTTATCTGTGATCTCGTCAGCCCCTTGCCAAGTGTGATCACCTAATCACTCTGACTTGAGTGGGCTGTAATTAAAGAGTTTCATTCCAAAACGCGAGACGTCCATTTTCAGAAATGTTGTTAAATTAGTTTCTATTGTTTAAAGAAATTATGAAATAGATTGGTGTGTTTTTTCATTATCTAATCAAAGCATGCGGTTGTTCAATGATAGACTTGTAGTTGTTTAAAATCTATCACTTGATAGTTTCATTTTAGAGTGACAAATAATTACTCTAAAATGCTAAATACTCTGCGAGAAAAATGTAGTACTGCTAGGTTTTACACAGTGAAATGTAACAGATAACTACATTTTTAATTAATAAAGAAATGCACAAATGATATATTTGTGACATCAATATTTAATTACAAAAAAAATCTAAACAGTAATAATGAGATCTGTATGTAAAACATTTACATTTGACATTTTAGTCAATTAGCAGATGCTCTTCTCCAGAGCTACTTAGAGTCAATGCATAACATCTTAAGATAGCTAGGTTAGACAACCACATGCACTACATGACCAAAGTCATTAATATGGAGTTGGTCCCCTGCTATAACAGCCCCCACTCTTCTGGGAAGACTTTCCACTCGATGTTGGAACATTGCTGCGGGGACTTGCTTCAATTCAGCCACGAGCATTAGTGAGGTCGGCACTGATGTTGGGCGATTAGGCCTGGCTCACAGTCGGCGTTCCAATTCATCCCAAAGGTGTTTGATGGGGTTGAGGTCAGGGCTCTTTGCAGGCCAGTCAAGGTTTTCCACACCGATCTCAACAAACCATTTCTGCATGGACCTCACTTGTGCATGGTGGCATTGTCATGCTGAAACAGGAAAGTGCCGTCCCAAACTCCCCAAACTCTAGCCACAAAGTTGGAGGCACAGAATCATCTAGAATGTCATTGTATGCTATACCATTAAGATTTCCCTTCACTGGAACTAAGGGGCCTAGTCCGAACCATGAAAATCAGCCCCAGACCATTATTCCACCTCCATCAAACTTTACAGTTGCCACTTTGCATTGG
This sequence comes from Salvelinus fontinalis, assembly GCF_029448725.1. Taxonomy (NCBI): domain Eukaryota; kingdom Metazoa; phylum Chordata; class Actinopteri; order Salmoniformes; family Salmonidae; genus Salvelinus; species Salvelinus fontinalis. The sequence goes on from NC_074669.1 coordinate 21,484,488, forward strand.
GTCATGTAGCGTTCTCTACTCCGCCAAACCCAGATTCATCCGTCGGACTGCCAGATAGTGAAGCGTGATTCATCACTCCAAAAAACGTGTTTCCAATGCTCTGGAGTTCAATAGCAGCTACACCACTCCAGCCGACGCTTGGCTTGCCACATGGTGATTAGGCTTGTGTGCGGCTACTCGGCCATGTTAATCCATTTCATGAAGCTCCCGACAAACAGTTCTTGTGCTGACGTTGCTTCCAGGGTGTTGCAACCAAGGACTGACGATTTGTAAGTGCTACGCGCTTCAGCACTCCCCGATCCTGTTCTGTGAGCTTTTGTGGCCTAACACTTCGTGGTTGAGCTATTGTTTCTACTAGACATTTCCACTTCACAATAACACCACTTACAGTTGACTGGGGTAGCTCTAGCAGAGCAGAATTGTTGGAAAGATGGCATCCTACGACGGTGCCACGTTGAAAGTCACTGAGCTCTTCAATAAGGCCATTCTACAGCCAATGTTTGTCTATGAAGGTTCCATGGCTGTGCATTCGATTTTATACATCTGTCAGCAACAGGTGTGGCTGAAAAAGCCAAATCCACTAATTTGAAGGGGTGTCCATATACTTTTGTATATATAGTGTATAACAGTCTAATATACAGGATACAAGCATTCATTTCCAGCTAAACAATGGATGTATAGTGATTTGCAAAAAAACACATTTTCATACACATCTAAAATCTATTAATTAAAATGTTGAGAACAGTAATATTTTATACATGATGACAGGTGTCCACACTAGCAATCATTTCCGATGAATAAACACAAACGTGAAAACTCTTCAATTGTTGCTGCTGTGCTCATCATGTTGATATTATCGATATTGGGGGACCTGCCTGTGACCTCTGCTGGAGTACAGTATTTAGTCTACATGACCAAAAGTATGTGGACACCTGCTCTTCAAAAATCTCATTCCAAAATCATGGTCATTATTATGGAGTTGGTCTCCCCTTAACTCTTCAGCTTGACTCTCCGTTGGTCCTCTAAAAATAGCGTTTACAGTTAAGGTTTGCATCTCATTTTGACTAGAAGAAGATTTTCAAATTAAAACATTTGTGGAAGAAAAACATGTCATGTTGATTTGATTTTACAGCAAAGGTTGCACTATGCTTCTCTACTTTTAGTAATTGTCTGCTCCACCTACCCTGGCAAAGTGTCTGTATGTCTCCGTGGTGAATTAGGATATGAAGGGGGGAAGAGTTGTGTTGATTCCCCCACCACATTACATATAGAACTGACAGAGGTTACCAACCATCAGTGTGCTTTTTTCATGTCATCTGAGGTTGCTTTGTGCAAGGAGGCGTGTTAAACCAAGGGGCCGGTGGAGCGTGAAGAATATGCTTACTCCTTGTGAAAAATCTGAAATAATTACAGATGCCCTTAAGTGTTGGCTGCACTTAACATAGTATGCTGTAAAGGATATACTCTGCTTCCACACCCTGAAACAGACATAAGTCTGGTGCTTTTGTTGAGATGAGCAATTTCTCCTGTTTAGTTGTTGGGCTGTATGTTTTTTCTAGAATTACACCCATAACAGGATGACAGATTCCATTTCAACACGGAAGCTGATATCTGTGCAGCCTCTTCATCAAGGCTTCAGTTGGTCATGGTCATGTAAGCCTACATGTTATGGTGCTACATAAAACTACATCAGTTTTACAACTTCTGGCGGGCTTATCCCTAATCCTGTCGTATTGCTGTAGTGCCTTCTTCAGTGTTGACATCAGACAAGTGTTTGAAGCACGTGGTGCCTTAACCCCACAACTATTTCCCCACAAGCACTAGACTGAAGACACCCGCTGCGTGTGCTGGTGAGTGATGCCTGAGATGGAGTGGCATCAGTGACGTAATGACATGCAGCACTGTCAAGACAGGGGCAGGAAGGAAGCGATTTGACAACTTAAATACTTATGCCACTTTTACCTGGATAATCTCTATTATGTTGTTAATGACTCTATTATGTTTTTAATGACTGTAATGTGATTATGACATGGCATATGTCAGGCTCATCACTAGGTTCAATCAGTCAAGACCGTGAACATTGCATGTGTGAATTCCTAAGGATTCCTAAGGTTCCTAAGGAACAGTTGCCCATGCTCTCTAAACCTCTCCATCTTTGAGGCCTTCCAGCCTGCATCGTGCCGTAACTCCAGCATCTTTTTTCAAGCTCTGTCTGAGTATGGGGCTACGATAGAGAGGAGCCATATAGGGACCCATTATAAGCCACCCCATGGAGCCATCACAGTGACAATACTGAACTGATTACACATGGTAAGGATTGATATCTACTCACACTCTTCCATACACAACTCAGTTTACCCTTTTAATCTGGGACCCTTGGGTAAAATGCAACATTTGGATATTCAAGGAAGGCAATTAGATTGTTAATTTCTTCTGATAACTGGTTCGTCTTCATTTGCCGAGAAATGTTTTTGGGTAGTGGCTGCCGACTGAACGTCTGGGACATCAGAACATACATTTTTTCCATTGCAGCATTTTTGGTTACGCTTTCTTTTAAACGGTACGTAAAATACCATTTATAAGACTTGCAAAAAGATTGCACACCATTTAGGGTTAAATGAGGTAAGGGTTAGGGTTAGGTTAGGTAATTTATGTTAGGTTAGGTAAGGGTTAGTGTTAAATGACATTCACTTTAAATTAGAGACTGAAAAAATACTTTACTTATGATTAGTAAATGCCGCTCTTAGCCTATGCCGCTCTGTCATTGCTCATCCATATATTTATATTTATATATTCTTATTCCATTCCTTTACTTAGATTTGTGTGAATTAGGTATCTGTTGTGGAATTGCTAGATATTACTTGTTAGATATTGTTGCACTGACGGAACTAGCACAAGCATTCTGCTACATCTGCTAACCATGTGTATGTGACCAATAAAATGTGATTTGATTTGAATTAAATGGTTTATAAATGTGGAAGTAATGATTAATACATTGTTTACTACGGACCATTAAAATAAAGTGTTAGTAAATGTTTTTCTTCCTTCCATGAATTTGTAACAGAAATTTACAGAGAACATGTTAGAGTTTCCTGAAAGTTCACATTAGACTCTAGCAAGTGGTAAGAGTGAGTAATAGCTACCATGTTTGACCGTTTGATAGAAATGTCATCTGTTTAGAAACCTTTTTTGTTGGGCTTTGGAGAGATTTAGCTCCTGACATAGCAATTTTCACGGGAAGATATCTACAACCAGGATTAACATTTAACATGTTAGCCTGTCAAGTTGCAATGTGTACAGTATCAAATATTTCAGGGAGTCAATAGCTGGTTGGTGGCACGATCCCACTTGCAATCATTGTCAGTTCCATTCTGTGTGGATCACAGTCGCACAGAATCAGTTCCACTCTGCGTTGGCGTCTGGACTGTGTCCACAAATGGAAACGGAGAGGCCTGCAAATTGTTTTCATAGATTGGTACATTAGTAGTTCAATGTTTAGGAAATGTTCAACAAACTGTTACAGACCACAACCAAAAGGGAGGAGGATGTGGTTCATGTACCATAGCTTACTTAAGCAATAAGGCCCGGGGGGGGGGGGTGTGGTATATGGCCAATATACCACGGCTAAGGGTTGTTCTTGTAGCCGTGGTATATTGGCCATATATCACAATCCCCTGAGGTGCCAACGTAATTAGAGCAGAAGAAATAAGTGTTTTGTCATACCCATGGTATACCACGGCTGTCAGCCAATCAGCATTCAGGGCTCGAACCACCCAGTTTATAATATCTGTTGACTGTGTCAAGTTTGGCCTGCTTCTGCCACTTGTGATTTTTGCAGTGGAAATGTGAGGTGTATTTTTTGTTGTTGTGGGTACAGCCTTCATTTCTGTAATATTTTACTAGTACAATTAATAACATTGAAATGAGAAATAGATTCATAATATCACTAAATGCAAGCTTGTTTCATTTATACAAATGCATCTCAGCAGCAATTTGTAGAAAACAATCAGTTTAAATTGGTCGTATCGAAGTAAACAGTTTGTTTTGATTTCACCTCTAAAAACCTGATAATGATTACAAATGATTAATGCTAGTAATTTGCCTGTGGCATGAGCAAACTGCCTCACTGTGTGACAAAAAATAGCTCTAAATTGGACATTTCCAACAAGTGGAATAGTCGGCGGGCCAAGTGCTCAAAGCAATTAACAGATCATGCAGACATGGCTTTATGGGCTGATAAAAAAAAATTACATTACGAAATCTCTCTGGGAAGCTATAGCCGGCTATATACTATAGAAATCCATTAACCATACAGAGGCACTTTTTGAAGAAGCTCTTAAGGACTTCAGAGCGAATCAAGGGCAGCTTTCTATGCAGACACATGGTATGTAGTGATGAGTTTTTTTTAAATGTACTGACATGCTCTTTCTGTCTTGGGCCAACAGTATTTGAAGCCAAGAGAGTAGAAAAACTTCTGTGTCTCAGACAATCACAGTTGTTTAAGGATCTTTGGGGGATTTCACCTGAATTGCATACAGGCCAATGTGGATCATCTGGTGGAGGTTTAACTCTAACGAGTCACAAACCCGGCTCCGGGATCCCCCCCATCAAAAAAGCTGACTAGCATAGCCTAGCCTAAAGCGACAGGGATATCATATAATAAAATGTTCATGAAATCACAAGTCCAAGACACCAAATGAAAGATACACATCTTGTGAATCCAGCCATCATTTCTGATTTTTAAAATGTTTTACAGGGAAGACACTATGTATTTCTATTTGCTAACCACGATCGCAAAAGACACAACTTATTTTTTCCACCATTTTTTTCCTGCATAGGTAGCTATCACAAATTCGACCAAATAAAGATATAAATAGTCACTAACCAAGAAACAACTTCATCAGATGACAGTCTGATAACATATTTATTGTATAGCGTATGTTTTGTTTGAAAAATGTGCATATTTCAGGTATAAATCATAGTTTTACATTGCAGCCACCATCACAACTCTCACCAAAGCAACTAGAATAACTACAGAAACCAACTTGAATTACCTAAATAAGGAAAAGGAAAAGCGCAGGAGCAGCAGGTGCAAATACAAATGTTCTTTAATGAACACGGAACAAACTAGGCCACCCTACTAACACACTGGGAGTACACTATAAACTACCCCAGACACGGGGGGGAAATGAACACTGTCCAGATAAACGTGAAGCACAAAACCAACACCAAACTTACATATAAACAATCCCACACAAAGAAACGTGCGGGCCGGCTGACTAAATAAGCCCAACTAATTACACCCTCAGACAAAACAGGTGCACCCAATAAACAAATAGGGAGGGGGAGAAAAGGATCAGTGGCAGCTAATAGGCCGGTGACGACGACCGCCGAACGCCACCCGAACGGGAAGGAGAGCCTGCCTCGGTCGAAGTCGTGACAATAAATCATAGTTTACATTGCAGCTACAATCAGAAATTGCACCGAAACCAGCCATAATAATTAGACACCAACGTCAAATACCTAAATACTCATCATAAAATATTTCTGAAAAATATATAGTGTACAGCAAATGAAAGGCAGGCATCTTGTAATTCCAGCCAATATTTCAGAATTCTTAAATGTTTTACAGCGAAAACACAATATAGTGTTATATTAGCTTACCACAATAGCCAGAAACACAAGCCATTCCCCAGTAGCAAAGGTTAGCGATCGTAACAAACCAGTAAAAGATATATAATTTTTGACTAACCTTGATAAGCTTCATCAGATGACAGTCCTATAACATCAGGTTATACATACACTTATGTTTTGTTCGAAAATGTGCATATTTAGAGCTGAAATCAGTGGTTATACATTGTGCTAATGTAGCATATTTTTCCCACAACGTCCAGATATTTTTCTGACACTTTTTCTGACACACATATTCTGACCAAATAGCTATTCATAAACATAACTAAAAAATACATGTTGTATAGGAAATTATAAATTCACTAGTTCTTAATGCAATCGCCGCGTTAGAATTCTAAAAATAACTTAATTACGACATACAGCTTAGGTATAGCGAGAGAGTACCCAAAAGCTGGGCGCCAACGACTAGTTCACATGTACGACAGATATATGAAATAGCATCATAAAATGGGTCCTACTTTTGCTGATCTTCCATCAGAATGTTGTACAAGGGGTCCTTTGTCCGGAACAATCGTTGTTTGGATTTAGAACGGCCTTTTTCCCTCTCGATTTAGCAAGCACACTTGCCAAGTGGCGCGAATCTCTCCATGTCAACAAACGGAAGAGAACGGAACACGGCAAAACTCCCGAAAAAATTTCAATAATCTGATTAAACTATATTGAAAAAACATACTTTACGATGATATTGTCACATGTATCAAATAAAATCAAAGCCGGAGATATTAGTCGTCCATAACGATAGCTTATCAGAAGGCAAATCCAGGTCCCTCCTCGCGCTCTCCAGAAAACAGGAAACTGGTGACACGTCATACAAAGAGCTATAATTCAAGTCCAGATCAAGTTTTTCACTCCATTTCTTCTCACTCCTTGTCGACATCTAGTGGAAGACGTATGAAGTGCATCTAAACTAATAAATAACAAGGACTTTAATAGGCAGCCCCTAGAAGAGAGCATCGATTTCAGACTTTCCACTTCCTGTCAGGAAGTTTGCTGCAAAAGGAGTTCTGTTTTACTCACAGATATAATTCAAACGGTTTTAGAAACTAGAGAGCGTTTTCTATCCAATAGTAATAATAATATGCATATTGTACGAGCAAGAATTGAGTACGAGGCCGTTTGAAATGGGCACCTTTTATCCGGCTACTAAATACTGCCCCTGCAGCCCAACAGGTTAAAAAACAGTAATTTCACTGGACAGGAAGATACAGTTAGATGTCTATCTCTGAGCATTTCTCCACAGAGGAATGTTATGTCAAGATACAGAAAATCGTATTCATGGTTTAACAGGGTTTTCTCTGCTCTTAAGCAAATATGTGAGTGGGGTTAGAGAAAAAAATTTGTATGTTAACCTGTTTGGCGTGCAAGCCCGACCTCGGACCGAAAATGACACCCCTGCAGGGCGCGAAATTCAAAATCTATTTTTTAAAAATATTTAACTTTTACACATTAACAAGTCCAATACAGCATTTGAAAGATAAACATCTTGTCAATCCAGCCAACATGTCCGATTTTTTAAATGTTTTACAGAGAAAACACCACATATATTTATGTTAGCTCACCACCAAATACAAAAGTGGACAGACACGTATGAATTATGATTATGAAGTATGAATTATGATTGAAGTAGCATGCACAACCAACCGAAATAAACTAAAACCAACCTAAAGAGCCCAGAAAAAACGACCTCAGATGACAGTCATATAACATGTTACACAATAAATCTATGTTTTGTTCATAAAAAGTGCATATTTTAGCTATAAATCTGTTTTACATTGATGTTACCCAAAAATGCTAATACATAGCTACAGTCTGAATCCAGCCGGGAGTAGCCAGAGAAAATACATACACCAACGTCGGCTACTAATTACACCTCATAAAACATTTCAGAAAAACATATGGTGGATAACTAATGAAAGACAGATATCTTGTGAATACAGACAACATTTCCGATTTTTGAAGTGTTTTACAGCGAAAACACAATATATCGTTATATTAGCTAACATCATAAGCTAGCATAAGGCAGCATTGATTCTAGTCAAGCGCTAGCCTAGCATAGTTAGCAGAGTTAGCATTCAACAGTTCGACATATATATGAAAAAGCATCCCAAATTGGGTCTTATCTTTCTTGGTACTCCATCAGAATGTTGTAACGGGGTCCAATGTCCAGTAGAGTCTTTAGTTGGGTTCCAGAACGAATTATTTCCCTCTTTGGTTAGCTAGCACGGTAGCATTGCTGCGCCAGAAAGCGTTTCTTCAAAAAATTCTTCCGTCGTTTCACATCTAAAGTCCAGAATAAATTGCAATAATATAATTAAAGTATATTGAAAAAACATACTTTAGGATGATTTTGTGACATGTAGCAAATAATATCGTAGTCAGGCATCATATTCAACGTTATCTACCTTGTTCCAGAAGCCGAGATCAAATTATCCTTCGCGCCCGGATTTTTATTTTAACTGCGCAGGTCTCACAAGAAGTTCTGTTATTCAGTCCAGGGACGAGATATTCGACTCCTTTCAATTCTCACTTCCGCATTACAGTCTGACGAACGCCTCTGACGTGTTTATATGGTCCCAAGTCAAATGGACTTTTATAGAGAAGGTCTTAAAGAGACACATCGCATTTTGGGAAACTCAATTCGGCTGGGAAAATGGCTGTAAAAATATTTCTGTTCGACTTAGAGAAACAATTCAAACCTTTTTAGAAACTACAGACTGTTATCTATCCAACAGTAGTAAATATATGCATATTGGAAAATAAAAAGTTTCTTAGGAGGCCGTTTGAAAATGTGCACACATTTTCCAGTTTTTTCAATATTCAGCGTGCAGCCATAACAGGTTATTAATATGAGCAGCCAAACCATTTATGAAATGTAAAGATTGTGAAATAAGCCTGGGACTTTCATTAGTTCATTGTCGAGAAAGTTACCCATAAGCACTGAGCTACACCTTAGCCATTTTGGAGACTACATTCTGTTTAATTTAATGCGGCCAAGAGCTTGTCTGAAATGTAATTATGTAGACTGCTGTTTAGTATTATGTATTTATTTTTTGCTCTCTAATTGGAATGCCTACACATCTGAATGCCTACACAACTTTTAAAAACACTGTTGAATATCCATGCCAAAACGAACAATATTTCCTGTATTCTATTGAATATAGTTAACTTCTTTGGGACTGGGGAGCAAGGGTTGAGTAGCTTGGATGAATAAGGTGCCCAGAGTAAACTGCCTGCTACTCAGGCCCAGAAACTAGAATATGCATATAATTAGTAGATTTGGATAGAAGACACTCTGAAGTTTCTACAACTATTTAACTTCTCTGCGCTATGGATCCCTTTTACGGGATCATTTTCCTAAACAACCGCTAGAATTGTAGGGCGCCAAATGCAAAAATTTTACCTAAAATATTTATAATCATGCAATCACAAGTGAAATACACCAAAACACAGCTTATCTTGGTGTTAATCCACCTATCGTGTCAGATTTTGAAAATATACTTTACAGCGAAAGAAATACAAGCTTTTGTGAGTGTAGCAATCAATGCTAGAACAGTTAGCCTTATATTAGCTTGGTTAGCTTGGTCACGAAGTCAGAAAAGCAATAAAATTAATCGCTTACCTTAGATACTCTTCGGATGTTTGCACTCACGAGACTCCCAGTTACACAACAAATGTTATTTTTGTTCGATAAATATTACTTTTATCACCAAAAAAACGCCATTTGGGTTGCGCGTTATGTAAAGAAAATCAAAGCCTTGTTCCGACAAATTCCAAAAAGTATCTGTAATGGTCGTAGAAACATGTCAAATGTTTTTTATAATCAATCCTCAGGTTGTTTTTAACAAACATAATCGATAATATTTCAACCGGACCATAACCTATTCAATAAGAGAGAAAAGAAAAATGGAGGGCTCCCCTCTGGCGCGCAGGCACTAATCAGAGGACACCTGACTACTTTTGAAAAATCTCGTTCATTTTTCAAAATAAAAGCCTGAAACTATGTCTAAAGCCTGGTCACAGCCTGAGGAAGCCATTGGAAAAGGAATCTGGTTGATACCCCTTTAAATGGAAGAAAGACTGGCCAGGAAACACAGAATTTCAACAAAAAAAATCACTTCCGGGTTATATTTTCGCAGGTTTTCGCCTGCAGAATCAGTTTTGTTATACTCAGAGACAATATTTTGACAGTTTTGGAAACTTTGGAGTGTTTTCTATCCTAATCTGTAAATTATATGCATTTTCTACGATCTGGACCTGAGAAATAGTCTGTTTACGTTGGGACGTTCTTTAAAAAAAAATTAAAATATGACCCAGCGTCAAGAAGTTAAATGTTGTCTGTGAGTATAACAGAACTCATATGGCAGGCAAAAACCTGAGAAAAAATCCAACCAGGAAGTGGAAAATCTGAGGTTTGTAGTTTTTCAAGTCATTGCCTACAGTGTCTATGGGGTCATATTGCACCTCCTAAGGCTTCCACTAGATGTCAACAGTCTTTAGAACCTTGTTTCAGGCTTCTACTGTGAAGGGTGAGCGAATAAGAGCTGTTTGAGTCAGGGGTCTGATAGAATGCCATGAGCTCAGTCAGGCGCGCGGCCGTGAGCGCGAGCTGCGTTCCTTTTCATTTCTAAAGACAAAGGAATTTTCTGGTTGAAACATTATTGAAGATTTATGATGAAAACATCCTAAAGATTGATTATATACATCGTTTGACATGTTTCTATGAACTGTAATATAACGTTTTTGACTTTTCGTCTGAACTAAGTGATCGCGCATTGAGCACTTGGATTACTGGGCTAAACGCGCAAACAAAAAGGAGGTATTTGGACATAAATGATGGACTTTATCAAACAAAACAAACATTTATTGTGGAACTGGGATTCCTGGAAGTGCATTCCGATGAAGATCATCAAAGGTAAGTGAATATTTATAACGCTACTTCTGAGTTTTGTGACACCTCTCCTTCTTTGGAAAATGTCTGTATGTGTTTCTGTGACATGGCGCTGACCAAACATAATCGCAAGGTGTGCTTTCACTGTCAATTATTTTTGAAATCTGACACAGCGGTTGCATTAAGGAGAAGTCTATCTTTAATTGTGTGTTTAACACTTGTATCTTTTATCAATGTTGATGATTATTTCTGTAATTTGATGTGGCTCTCTGCACTTTCACCGGATGTTTGTTTGAGACAATGCATTTCTGAACATAACACACCAATTTCAAATGAGGTTTTTGGACATAAAGATTAACTTTATCGAAGAAAACACACATTTATTGTGTAACATGGAGTCCTTGGAGTGCCATCCGGTGAAGATCATCAAAGGTTAGTGATTAACCTCTACCGAGTACCTAACCCGGATCCGGGAGCACCCCCCACCCCCCCCCCCACACTGATTAGCATCGCTAGCATAGCGTCACAATTAAATAGTAGCATCTAAATATCATTAAATCACAAGTCCAAGACACCCAATGAAAGACACAGATCTTGTGAATAAAACCACCATTTCAGATTTTTTAAATGTTTTACAGGGAAGACACAATATGTAAATCTATTAGCTAAACACGTTAGCAAAAGACACCATTTTCTTACTCCAACAGTTTTTTCCTGCGTCAGTAGCTATCACTAATTCGACTAAATGAAAATATATATAGCCACTAACCAACAAACAAATTCATAAGATGAGTCTGATAACATATTTATGGTATAGCATAGTTGTGTCATGTTCCTGACCTGTTTTCTGTTTAGTTTTGTGTGTTAGTTGGTCAGGACGTGAGTTTGGGTGGGCATTCTATGTTGTCTGTTTCTATGTTGGTTTAGGGTTGCCTGGTATGGCTCTCAATTGGAGGCAGGTGTTTGGCGTTCCTCTAATTGAGAGTCATATTTAGGTAGGCGGTTCACAGTGTTTGTTTGTGGGTGGTTGTCTCCTGTGTCCGTGTCAATGTTTGCACCATACGGGACTGTATACGGTTTGTTCATTTCATGTAGTCTGTTCCTGTTCATTTCGTTCGTCACGTTGTATGTAAGTTCGTCGTTCAGGACTGTCTACTTTCGTTTTGTTATTTTGTATCATTTTCAAGTATAGTTCGTTTTGTCTTGTTAAATAAATTCATCATGTCATTTCAACGCGCTGCACCTTGGTTCAATCCCTGCTCCTCCTCTTCTGATGAAGAGGAGGAGGATTATCGTTACAGAACCACCCACCAATCCAGAGCCAAGCAGCGGTTTAAACGGAGTAAGGGACAGCGCAAGAAGGAGGAATGGACTTGGGACGATGTATTGGACGGTAAAGGTTGCTACACATGGGAGGAGATCCTGGCTGGAAGGGATCGCCTCCCATGGGAACAGGTGGAGGCACTGAGGAGAGCAGAGGCTACTGGAGTGAAGAACCGGAGTTATGAGGGGACGCGTCTTGCACGGAAGCCCGAAAAGCCCGTGAGTAATTCCCAAAAATTTCTTGGGGGGGGGCTAAGGGGTTGTGGGCCAAGGGCAGGTAGGAGACCTGCGCCCACTTCCCAGGCTAACCGTGGAGAGCGGGAGTACGGGCAGACACCGTGTTACGCAGTAGAGCGCACGGTGTCTCCTGTACGTGTGCATAGCCCAGAGCGGGTTATTCCACCTCCCCGCACTGGTAGGGCTAGATTGGGCATTGAGCCAGGTGTCATGAGGCCGGCTCAACGCGTCTGGTCTCCAGTGCGTCTCCTCGGGCCGGCATACATGGCACCTGCCTTACGCATGGTTTCCCCGGTTCGCCTGCATAGCCCAGTGCGGGCTATTCCACCTCGCCGCACTGGCAGGGCGACCGGGAGCATTCAACCAGGTAAGGTTGGGCAGGCTCAATGCTCAAGAGAGCCAGTACGCCTGCACGGTCCGGTATTTCCGGCGCCACCTCCCCGCCCCAGCCTAGTACCTACAGTGCCTACATTACGCACTAGGCTACCAGTGCATTTCCAGAGCCCTGTTCCTCCTCCACGCACTCTCCCTGTAGTGCGTGCATCTAGCCCGGTGCCTCCAGTTCCGGCCCCACGCACTAAGCTACCAGTGCGTCTCCAGAGCCCTGTACACACTATATATTCTCCCCCTACTAATCCTGATGTGCTTGTCCTCAGCCCGGCGTCACCAGTGCCGGTACCACGCATCAGGGGTAGAGTAGGCTTTGAGGATACAGTGTGCCCTGTCCCTGCTCCCCGCACTAGTAGGAAGGTGCTTATCATTAGCACGGTGCCTCCAGTTCCGGCACCACGCACCAGGTCTACAGTGCGCCATATCCGGCCAGAGCCATCCGTCTCACCAGCGCCATCTGAGCCATCCGTCTCCCCAGCGCCATCTGAGCCATCCGTCTCCCCAGCGCCATCTGAGCCATCCGTCTCCCCAGCGCCATCTGAGCCATCCGTCTGCCAGGAGCCTGCAAAGCCGCCCGTCTGCCATGAGCCTGCAAAGCCGCCCGTCTGCCATGAGCCTACAGAGCCGTCAGCCAGACAGGAGCCGCTAGAGCCATCAGCCAGACAGGAGCCGCTAGAGCCGTCAGCCAGACAGGATCTGCCAGAGCCGCCAACCAGACAGGATCTGCCAGAGCCGCCAACCAGACAGGATCTGCCAGAGCCGCCAACCAGACAGGATCTGCCAGAGCCGCCAACCAGACAGGATCTGCCAGAGCCGCCAGCGAGCCATGAGCAGCCAGAGCCGCCAGTGAGCCATGAGCAGCCAGAGCCGTCAGAGAGCCATGAGCAGCCAGAGCCGTCAGAGCGCCATGAGCAGCCAGAGCCGTCAGAGCGCCAGGAGCGTCGAGAGCCGTCAGAGCGCCATGAGCGTCGTGAGCCGTCAGCCTGCCATGAGCGTCGTGAGCCGTCAGCCTGCCATGAGCGTCGAGAGCCGTCAGCCTGCCATGAGCGTCGAGAGCCGTCAGCCTGCCATGAGCGTCGAGAGCCGTCAGCCAGCCATGAGCTGCCCTTCAGCCTGAAAAGGCTAGATACCCAGAACTGCCCAGCAGTCCAGAGCTGTCTCTCTGTCCGGAGCTGCCCTTCAGTCCGGAGTTGCCCCTCTATCCTGAGCTACCTCTTTATCTTGAGCTACCTCTCTCTCCTAAGCTATCCCTCTGTCCTGAGCTACCTTGTCCCAGAGCTGTCCTTGATTCTGGTGTTGCCCCTAAATTTAGGTGGGGTTATTTGGAGGGTGGTCATTGTGGGGAGGCTACGGAAGCGGGGATTGATTATGGTGGGGTGGGAACCACGCCCGGAGCCTAAGCCACCACCGTGGTCAGATGCCCACCCAGACCCTCCCCTGGACTTTTTGGTGATGCGTTCGGAGTACGCATCTTGAGGGGGGGATTATGTCATGTTCCTGACCTGTTTTCTGTTTAGTTTTGTGTGTTAGTTGGTCAGGACGTGAGTTTGGGTGGGCATTCTATGTTGTCTGTTTCTATGTTGGTTTAGGGTTGCCTGGTATGGCTCTCAATTGGAGGCAGGTGTTTGGCGTTCCTCTAATTGAGAGTCATATTTAGGTAGGCGGTTCACAGTGTTTGTTTGTGGGTGGTTGTCTCCTGTGTCCGTGTCAATGTTTGCACCATACGGGACTGTATACGGTTTGTTCATTTCATGTAGTCTGTTCCTGTTCATTTCGTTCGTCACGTTGTATGTAAGTTCGTCGTTCAGGACTGTCTACTTTCGTTTTGTTATTTTGTATCATTTTCAAGTATAGTTCGTTTTGTCTTGTTAAATAAATTCATCATGTCATTTCAACGCGCTGCACCTTGGTTCAATCCCTGCTCCTCCTCTTCTGATGAAGAGGAGGAGGATTATCGTTACAAGTTGTTTTTTTTTAAATGTGCATTTTTCAGGTATAAATCACAGTTCTACATTGCAGCTGCAATCTGATATAGTGCTGATGCAGCTAGAACAATTACAGAGACCAACGTTATATAACTAATTACTTGTCTTAAAACATTTCAGGAAAAATACACAGCGTACAGATATTGAAAGCCCAACATCTGGTGAATCCAAACAATATTTCAGATTTATTAAATGTTTTATAGCAAAAAGAAAATGTAGCGCTAAATTAGCATAGCCACGCCAGCCAGAACCAGCTGGGCGCGCCCGACCAGTTCACATGCACGACAGATATATGAAATAACATCGTAAATTGGGTCTTACTATTGCTGATCTTTCATCAGAATGTTGATCAAGGTGTCCTTAGTCCTGATGAGTCGTTCAATCCATTCACAATGGCAACTTTCCCTCTTCATTTAGCCTGGGTACTGGTCGACTGGCACGATTCTGTCCAAAGTTAAAAAACTCACAGAACGGAACACGGCAAAACTCCCGAAAAAATTCAAATAATCTGATTAAACTATATTGAAAAAACATACATTACGATGATATGGTCACATGTATCAAACAAACTTCGAGACGGAGATAGTTTTCATCCGTAACGTCAGCATAACAAAAGACAATTGCACCTCTAAGACGCGCGTTTCAGAAAACCGGAAGTTGTCGGTCACGCTAAAGAAATAGGTCTTATTTCACGTCAGTACAAGATAAACAAAAAAATTCTCCTCTGACGTCTTCCTGACACCCAGAGGAAGACGAATGAAGTGTGTTTCGGGTCATAGGTGGCGTGACCATATATAGGCAGAGCGTTGAAGCGAGCATACACATCTTGCAATCTTCTTCTTGCTCAGGGAATGTGCTGTCAAATGACTTGTGTTTCACTCAGAGACAAAATTGAAACGGTTTTAGAAACCATAGCTTGTTTTCTATCCAATGGTATATGATTATATGCATATAGTAACAGCAATAATTGAATAAGAGGCAGTTTAATCTGTAGAGGCAATTATGCTAATGCGAAAACAGCACCCCCTGTATTCTCAAGAAGTTAATTTTAACGCTATTTCTTTCTTTTGTGACACCTCTCCTTCTTTGGAAAATGTCTATGTTTTTCTGTGACTTGGCGCTGACCTAACATAATCGCAAGGTTTGCTTTCGCCGTAAAGCCTTTTTGAAATCAGACACTGTGGCTGGATTAACGAGAAGTTTATCTTTAAATGGTGTATAATACTTGTATGTTTCAGCAATTTTAATTATGAGATTTCGGTTGTCTAACGTCCCACATATTCCGGAGAAGTTAACCATGGTCAGATTATATGATATTATCAGGAACACTGATATGCACATCTAGAAATCCAAATGCAAACCCTAGGCATGTGCAGATGATAGTGGGCTATTTACTCAGTATTTACATAAAGATACAGATTAACATACATTGGAAACAGAATTGAGCTCTTTGTCATATTGTTCCCTCTGTATCAAGGCACAAGGCGAAACCCAGATGCACACACAGGAGGCAGATGATTGGAGTCTTATAATGTTAAATAATCCAAAGGAGTAGGTAAGAGAATGGTTGTGTACAGGCAAAATGGTCAAAACCAGATCAGAGTCCAGGAGGTACAGAGTGGCAGACAGGCTTGTTGTCAAGGCAGGCAGAATGGTCAGGCAGGCAGGTACAGAGTCCAGGAACAGGCAAGGGTCAAAACCGGGAGAACTAGAAAAAGGAGAATAGCAAAAGGAGTACAGGAAAAACACGCTGGTTGACTTGACTTAAACATACAAGACGAACTGGCACAGAGAGACAGGAAACACAGGGATAAATACACTGGGGGAAATAAGCGACACCTGGAGGGGGTGGAGACAATCACAGGAACAGGTGAAACAGATCAGGGTGTGATACTCTGAAAACTCTCCATTGTTTATCTTTGCAGCACATTTCCATTGTGTGTTGTTGTGGCGTAGTCGAGGTTGATGAGCCGGTTGAGTCGTTCCCAGTCTGAAGGTTAAGTTTTACAAGGACGCTGTTGTAGGAAGTAACTCAGCTCCCTCTCCCAGTGGGGATCACTCTGCCATGTTGCAGATGAGAGGATGATTCATGATTGACTGGCACAGAAGGAACAACCATATTAATCAAGTGCCAGGAGAAGCGTGGTGCCATAATGCAAATGGAGTGTTAATTGAGTGTTGGATGGCTTTGAATAATGAGAGGGGCTTTTCAGACATCAAAGCACATCACAACAATGGGGACAACAAATGTGTGAACAGTATACTGTACAATGTAGTATAATTCCCATAACACACAACAGCTTTTAGATCACATTTGATGAACATGTGCCTCTGGACAGCTGGCTGTGATGGAAATGTGACGGCACTCTGAACTGTCATAGGGAAATCGTGGGGGAAAGTTGTTGGTAGCCTATTTATTTATAAATGGGGTATTTTTTTTACTTTTTCATTTTGAGGAATTCTAGTAGCTCGTGTATATTTGTGATGCTTTGCTTAATGGTTTGTTTAATGGTTTGTTTAAACTGCATTGTTGGTTAGGGGCTCGTAAGTTTTTTATTTTATTTTTTATTTTACCGTTATTTTACCAGGTAAGTTGACTGAGAACACGTTCTCATTTGCAGCAACGACCTGGGGAATAGTTACAGGGGAGAGGAGGGGGATGAATGAGCCAATTGTAAACTGGGGATTATTAGGTGACCATGATGGTTTGAGGGCCAGATTGGGAATTTAGCCAGGACACCGGGGTTAACACCCCTACTCTTACGATAAGTGCCATGGGATCTTCAATGACCTCAGAGAGTCAGGACACCCGTTTAACGTCCCATCCGAAAGACGGCACCCTACACAGGGCAGTGTCCCCAATCACTGCCCTGGGGCATTGGGAACTAGTTTTAGACCAGAGGAAAGAGTGCCTCCTACTGGCCCTCCAACACCACTTCCAGCAGCATCTGGTCTCCCATCCAGGGCCTGACCAGGACCAACCCTGCTTAGCTTCAGAAGCAAGCCAGTAGTGGTATGCAGGGTGGTATGCTGCTGGCGTATAGTAAGCATTAAGCATTTCACCTGTTGTATTTGGCGCATGTGACTAATAAAATTTGATTTGATTCGATTTCCCTCTATATTTCAGAATTGAGCAGCCTTTTGGAATGTCATGTTTCAATCTGCCATCTGAGTTCAGGGGTCTGTTTAAACCACTTCAGCTTCTGCCCAGCTTCTGCTCTGAAATCCATAGGCTTAAACTGCAATTCCACCACTTTTCAACCTCATTTCCATTATATCCAGCACAATGCCAGTGTGTACGTATGTGAAAACTGCACATTTCTACACTTTGAAAAAAGATTAAGCAAAAATTCTACCCGATGGCATAATCAGAAACTCATTTGGAAATAATTTACTTAAAAAAAAACTTTTAATCCTACCCTGTGATGTCACAAATCACGTTTCCAGTCACAGTTTTTAAGCGAGTAAAGTTATACCGTATAAAAAAAATCACGACTGCTGTGATGGAAAAAGGTAGTTTCGGGACAATTTTATAAATGCTGACCGATAATTTGTTCTTTCGACATGGTGGGATCTTTTTGTGTCAGTAAAATGTATTATGCGAGAAATGTTGATATAATAACCATAATGCCAAAGTAAACATGATATGGTGTGTGGTCCTCCCACTATGACTCGGGAAACTATGCAGATGAAATAAGCTATGATGAACTTCACAGGTTGGTGAAAGTGCACGGTGATCTTGAAGCTCCTTTCCAATAAATATCGAGGGTCTTATTCTAGTAACACAATGATTGATGCTTGACTGCCATTTCACAATAAAAATATTCTTGCTCTTACTTATCCATAATAATCTCATAATGTAGACTAGCCTACCTGCACTGTATCTGAGAGCTGTTGGCTAGAGAAGCATATGCCAAGACCAGAGTAGGAACATTTTCTATTTAACACAAACGTTTCTGTGAAAATGTGATGGAAACACATTGAACTTTAGATTTTTATTCGGTTCATGAAAACTTAAGCAAACAAGTACATTTTGTGTGCACTACGTCATCCCACATTGACTTTTATACTGATTTATTATCCACAACAAGTCCGTTTGATGGAAAATAAGTTTATTTCTTTATGCACATTTTAGAATATTTGTATGAAAATCTGTCTCCAATTGGATGGAAACCTACCTAGCTATTCAGAAGCATGTTTTAGGACCTTATCTTTTTAACCACAGATCATGGAAATGCTCTGTTTTCACACATGTTGGCACTGGTTTGGTGCTGGAAATAATAAATATGAGGTTGAAAGTGGCGGAACTGCCCTTTAAAGCACAGCAGACGCTGCTTAGTTATATGTCAAGGAACATCTGGCATATACTTATCCATGTCCCTGATAGGAGACTCATTGAGTCATTAAGTTTGTACCATTAGAAAATGGACCAAGAAATATCAAGCACAGTAATGCTAGCCCCGAGTCTGTCTTAATTATACACCATCATCTTGCTAAATGAGCTCTGCATTTGCATCCTGAGGGGAAACAGATCGACAAACAAAACATCTACCTTTCTTCTGGCAGTCAAACACATTAATCAGAGATTCCTCTGGCTTCAGAAGGGCGTGATCAGGAAAGACAGCCTTAAGGGGCAAGAGATGCATGTCATCCAACCCTAAATTCAAGTTTTCAAGTTTCAAGTTTTAAAGTTACATACACAAGTACAGTGAAAGGCCATTTTTTGCAAGCTCTAAACCCAACAATGCAGTGATCAATATCAATGAAGTACTAAAAAATAACGTAAGGTCGAACAAGAAATGTGAAATAAGAATAACACGAGAAAGTAAGAAGCTACATACCCTACAGGGTCAGTTCCAATACCATATTTACAATGTGCAGGGATACTAGAGTTATAGAGCTAGATATGTATAGGGGTATGTTGACTACTGTAAGCATCAGGATGCATTATAAACAGAATAGAAGCAGCATAAATTAAGATTGTATTGAGTGTGTGTGTGTGTGTGTGTGTGTGTGTGTGTGTGTGTGTGTGTGTGTGTGTGTGTGTGTGTGTGTGTGTGTGTGTGTGTGTGTGTGTGTGTGTGTGTGTGTGTATGTAGAGTCAGTATAAATGTGTGTGCATGTTATTTGTGTGTTGAAGTGTCATTGTGCGTCCTGTGTGTGTGCCTAGAGAGTGCAAAAATGTTAAATAAATACAAGGGTCAACTCAGATAGTTAGAATATTCATAGCAAACAATGACTACATCCAACTTGTGACTTTACAAATTGGTTGGATGCATTTGCTGTTTGTTTTGGTTGTGTTTCAGATTATTTTTGTGCCCAAAAATGAATGAATAGTAAATAATGTATTGAGTCATTTTGGTGTCACTTTTATTGTAAATAAGAAGAGAATATGTTTCTAAACACTTCAACATTAATGTGGATGCTCCCATGATTGAGAAAGTTACAGATGCACAAATATCATACCCTCCCAAAAATGATAACCTCCCCTGTTATTGTAATGGTGAGAGGTTAGCATGTATGATACTGTATTTTTGCGTCTATAAGTTTCTCACTCATCATTGTTCACGGTTCATTCAGGATTATACCTAATCACAAACTAGATGTAGTCATTGTGTGCTATACATATGGGACCAAATACATTTTACTACTTTAATACATATATACACTGAGTATACAAACTATTAGGAACACTATTTCCATGACATAGACTGACCAGGTGAATCCAGGTGAAAGCTATGATCCCTTATTGATGTCACTTGTTAAATACACTTCAATCAGTGTAGATCTTTGGGATGAGATAGGTTAATCCTTAATCAGCATAGATCTAGAAGATAGGTTAAAGAAGGATTTTTAAGCCTTGAGACAATTGAGACCTGGATCGTGTATGTGTGCCATTCAGAGAGTGAATGGGCAAGACAAAAGATGTATGTGCCTTTGAACGGGGTGTGTCAAAAACCGCAACGCTGCTGGGTTTATTACACTCAACAGTTTCCCGCATGCATCAATAATGGTCCACCACCCAAATTACATCCATCCAACATGACACAACTGTGGGAAGCATTGGAGACAACATAGGCCAGCATCCCTGTGGAATGCGTTTGACACCTTGTGGAGTCTATGCCCCGACAAATTGAGGATGTTCCGGGGTCAAAAGGGGGTGCAACTCAATATAAGGAAAGTGTTCCTAATGTGTTGTACACTCTGTGTAAATTAATTTGTCCCGAATACTTTTGGTACCCTAAAATGGGTGAACTATGTACAAAAAGTGCTGTAATCTCTAAACGGTTCACCCGATATGGATGAAAATACCCTCAATTTAAGATGACAGTGTGCACTTTAACTCCATAGTCATTGTATCATTTCAAATCCAAAGTGCTGGAGTACAGAGCCAAAACAAGAGCAAAACTGTCACTGTCCCAATATTTTTGGAGTTCACTGTAGAGGTCCCAGATGACGGGGAGCTTGGCCTCAGTGATGTACTGAGCTGTTCACATCACCCTCTGTAGTGCCATGCGATTGAGGGAGGTGCTGTTGACATACCAAGCAGTGATGCAGACAGTCAAATGCTCTCAATGGTGCAGCTGTAGAACCTTTTCTAATAAATCCATGTAATATAGCCTACACCTTCACAATAAATCCAATTTGTGTTGTTTTCCTTATCTTAGGTCCTGATGTGGCTATGCCAAATGGCTGTGGGCTACACTAGTTCAGCTGATTTTGAATACATTGTAAGGCTGCATGATCGTACTCTAGTGATCATTTTTTTAAAGTTGCTTGAAAGGCAGGTTGTACACACTCCATTCACAATTTGACAACTACTTGATAATGCCTCGAATTTAACAGCGGCATGCCCTTTGTGGCTGTAATGCAAAAAATATCCATGCCTTTTGAGGCCCCAAGTGCTGTGCAATTCGAAGCTTCTCTCACTCACATGGCTCTCTGTCATGTGATCGGGTCTTTCTCACAGGCTACAAGTGAAGACAGACACATCGGGGACGCAACTATGCAAGTCCTTATCTAATTCCGAGGTGCATATTGAAGATATTAGAAGAACTGTCCACATTTACTTTTCGTCAACCAACAAGATCAGTAGGCCTAACGAACAACAAAGCCCTAGCCTACGTCAATCTACTATCCCCCATAGTACAGAAATCGACCTATTCTATTCTGTGCGAGAAATAAATATTCCTAACATAGTCTGGGACAGTTGTGGGATGCGATAGATACCAAATTAATATAACCATTAGCATCAAAAATATTTTTTTATGCAATGTGGCTGACACAACACATCAGAACGTTTAGCTTAAAATGTTGATAAACTATTAGGCTTTTTCTTCGCATTATAAGCGCAGCAATGCGCACATGATAGTAGGCAATAAGCGCAAGTGTTCCATTAGCGGAAAACACCATTATCAAAAGCAACCACAAATGCAATTATACATGAAATGCTTTTATTATAAAGGTGCATTTTTTGGGTGAAAATGATCTTCCCCAAACTTCAAACTCACACGCTGCTTAAATATGCCAGTTAGGCTCTACACCCCTTGTAAAACGGATTAATGTGCTTCATTTTAAGAAGTTATTATGGCCACTTTAGTTCTGATACAAACCTTATTAAAACCTTGTAGGCCTATGGCCTAGGCTACATGAGGTATGCGACTATGATTTCAGAAAGTCAGCAACAAAACAAGGCGTGTCTTATGCTGGGCATCAATCACAAGTGATAATATATAATTCACAAGTGATAGGCTAATATTGTCACCCATCAGAATATTCTTGATTTAATCTTGTCTTTACATATACTAAATAATATATGTGTGACATTTGTTTTGATTTAGAATGGACTATTATCCTGCACCTGTATCAAAACAGGGGCAGCGGGAAAAAAATACATGTCATCTATGCACTTAAATAGCAAATGGAGGACACTTTTTCCCATGGTTTATTTTCTTGCCAGCTATGTAGGCTATACTCCTGTTGTAAATATAAACATTGTGCTTAATATTAGGAAAGTTGAGAAATAAATATAGCAGGCCTAGTCTATAGAAAGCTGATGGGATCCTCCTCTTTTGATTAGTGGCCATCACTCTCTTTTCTCCCACAATTGCATAGCCTATAGAAATGTTGTGCAACATAACCTCATGGGCTCTCATGAAGTGTTTGATTAGATTTTTAAATTTGCATTGATGTCAGAGTGATTAGAGGGACAATAGAGTATTGAGTACCAGGCAGTTACCAAGTTTGGTAGGCTACTAATGACCAGCAGCAGCATCAGAGCTTGGAGAGGCCTCATTACCGTGACTAAACGGTAATGTGGAATTTGACTGCCTTCATGACTCGTGACCGCCGGTGTAGTGGAAATATGGTCACAGCAACATTCTTATCTCTGATTCTGATGACCGTTTCTCAACGGAGCGAGTTACAGGTACTTCCTGTTTACGCTTTTGCTTGTAAACGAAAAACAGAGTACCGAGTCATGATCTGATTTGCCAAAAGCAAGATGAGGGAAGGCCTTGTATTCTTGCTTGTGGGTAGAGTAACATTTGTCTAGGACTTTATCGCCCCTAGTGGCGAAGGAGACGTGTAAACGGAAGTTGGGCATTACGTGTCTTAATGACTCAGAATTCAAATCTCCAGTGACAAGGAAGCAGCCTCCAAATGTAAGTTTTCCTGTTTGTTTTTAGCCTCGTACAGTTCATTAAGTGTCAGCTTGTTATATTTCTTGTCCTGAGGTGAGACGTACACTACAGTCACTATAACAGCTGAAAACTCCCTCAGACGGTAGAAGGGTCAGTATTTGACCATCAGGTATTCCAAGACGGGTGAACAATGGGTCAAGACTACCATTACGCTTGAGTCAGAACACAATTTGTATTGTTCATTAAGAAGCACAATGAATGGAGAATTCATCGAGTTAGATAGCCAAGGGGGGTATCTTGTCCAAAAGCAATGTTTCAGAAAAGCTGAGAATATTGTAGTTACGAGAGTTTAACAATGTGGCAAATAACAGAATATATCAGACTAGTAAGTGAATGTCTCAAAATCAAAATGCAATATACTGTGCACTAGTGAAATACTGTCATGTGTACACAATTGACACATTGATTGTATCATAATTCGTTTTAATCTAGGTAGTCATTTGAAAGACATGCCCTCAACTAGATCAGAATTGATTAAAATACCTTTGGGTAGACAGACATGGCATATAACACATCATTGGGTTTTTAGCTGAAGAGAGGTGCTCTATTAAGATTTAGCCCATATTCTTGGCACGTTTAAATTAGCATATTAATGGATTGGTGTTCTTCAAACAGTTATTCTACTAATTAATCCACATTTATGTAGATTGTTTGATTCTCTTTACCGGCAATATACTGAACAGAAGGTTTAACAATAGCAATGCTTTTATGGGCATAGTATAAGAGTCAGAAACAGGTGGTCTGTGTAATTTACTATCAATGCACTTTACATGCATATACTGTATTACTTGTTATGTATCCTGTTGATTAAAACCTCTTCGGGATCGGTGTCCCCTCCACGAGACGTTTGAGCTTACATAGGCTAATGCGATTAGCATGAGGTTGTAAGTATGAAGAACATTTCCCAGGACATAGACATATCTGATATTGGCAGAAAGCTTAAATTCTTGTTACTCTAACTGTACTGTCCAATTACAGTAGCTATTACAGTGAAACAATACTATTGTTTGAGGAGAGTGCACAGTGAACATGAAAAGTTATTAACAAACAAATTAGGCACATTTGGGCAGTCCTGATACCAAATTTTGAACATACATGCAATGGTTCATTGGATCCGTCTAAAATGTTGCACATACACTGCTGCCATCTAGTGGCCAAAATCTCAATTGCAGATGGGGTGGAATAATACATTATGGCCTTTCTCTTGCATTTCAAAGATGATGGTACAAAAAAATACAAAAGAAAATTAGTTTTTTTCTTTGTTTGTATTATATTTTTTCAGATCTATTGTGTTATATTCTCCTACATTCCTTTCACATTTCCAAAAACTTCAAAGTGTTTCCTTTCAAATGGTACCAAGAATATGCATATCCTTGCTTCAGGGCCTGAGTTACCGGCAATTAGATTTGGGTATGTCATTTAAGGCGAAAATTGAAAAAAAGGGGGGAATCCTTAAGAGTCACAAAACACAATGATTGTTTTGAAGACAAAACATTTCAAAATCACTCTGAACAATTTTTTAAGTGAAACAGTGCCTCAGAAAGTATTCAAACCGCTTGACTTTTTCCACATTGTTGTGTTACAGCCTGAATTCAACATGGATTTAATATTTTTTTTCTTATCTACCAACACACAATACCCCATAATGACAAAGTGAAAACATGTTTTAGAAATGTTTGCTAATGTATTGTGAATGAAATACAGAAATGCAGTATCTCATTTACATAAGTATTCACACCCTCAGTCAATACTTTGTGGAAGAACCTTTGGCAGCGATTACAGCTGTGAGTCTTTCTTCGTTGGTCTCTAAGAGCTTTCCACACCTGGATAGCGCAACATTTACCCATTATTCTTTTCAAAATTCTTCAAGCTCTGTCAAATTGAACATTCACTCTCTTCTTGGTAAGCAACTCCAGAGGAGATTTGTCCTTGTGTTTTATGTTTTTGCCCTACTGAAATGTGAATTTATCTCCCAGTGTCTGTTGGAACAAGTCCAAACCAGGTTTTCCTCTAGTATTTTTCCTGTGCTTTGCTCTTTTTCATTACTTTTTTATCCTGGAAAAACTCCCCAGTCCTTAATGATTACAAACATACCCATAACATGATGCAGCCACCACTATGCTTGAAAATATGGAGAGTGGAATTCAGTATTTTTTCAAATTTATTTAACTGTTATTTAACCAGGTAGGCAAGTTGAGAACAAGTTCTCATTTACAATTGCGACCTGGCCAAGATAAAGCAAAGCAGTTTGACACATACAACAACACAGAGTTACACATGGAGTAAAACAAACATACAGTTAATAATACAGTAGAAAAATAAGTATATATACAATGTGAGCAAATGAGGTGCGATAAGGGACGTAAAGGCAAAAAAGGCCATGGTGGCGAAGTAAATACAATATAGCAAGTAAAACACTGGAATGGTAGATTTGCAGTGGAGGAATGTGCAAAGTAGAAATAGAAATAATGGGGTGCAAAGGAGCTAAATAAATAAATTAGGGGAAGAGGTAATTGTTTGGGCTAAATTATAGATGTACAGGTGCAGTAATCTGTGAGCTGCTCTGACAGCTGGTGCTTAAAGCTAGTGAGGGAGATAAGTGTTTCCAGTTTCAGAGATTTTCGTAGTTCGTTCCAGTCATTGGCAGCAGAGAACTGGAAGGAGAGGCAGCCAAAGGAGGAATTGTCTTGGTGAAAAAACGGATGGCACTGTGATAGACTGCATCCAATTTATTGAGTAGGGTTTTGGAGGCTATTTTGTAAATGACATCGCCGAAGTCGAGGATCGGTAGGATGGTCAGTTTTACGAGGGTATGTTTGGCAGCATGAGTGAAGGATGCTTTGTTGCGAAATAGGAAGCCGATTCTAGATGTAACTTTGGATTGGAGATGTTTGATGTGAGTCTGGAAGGAGAGTTTACAGTCTAACCAGACACCTAGGTATTTGTAGTTGTCCACATATTCTATGTCAGAACCGTCCAGAGTAGTGATGCTGGACAGGCGGGCAGGTACAGACAGCAATCGGTTGAAGAGCATACATTTAGTTTTACTTTTGTTTAAGAGCAGTTGGAGGCCACAGAAGGAGAGTTGTATGGCATTGAAACTCGTCTGGAGGGTTGTTAAAACTTCTTATGGCTGCAAGCCCGGTGTCGGTACACTTATGACAACAGCCAGCTCAAGTGCAGGGAGCGAAATTCAAAAGATATTTTTTTGAAATATTTAACTTTCACACATTAACAAGTCCAATACAGCAAATGAAAGATAACCATCTTGTGAATCCAGCCAACATGTCCGATTTTTTTAATGTTTTACAGCGAAAACACCACGTATATTTATGTTAGCTCACCACCAAATACAAAAAAGGACAGACATTTTTCACACCACAGGTAGCATGCACAAAACCAACCTAATTAACCAAGAACCAACCAAACTAACCAAGAAACAACTTCATCAGATGACAGTCTTATAACATGTTATACAATAAATCTATGTTTTTTTCGAAAAATTTGCATATTTGAGGTATAAATCAGTTTTACATTGCAGCTACCATCACAGCTACCGTCACAAATAGCACCGAAGCAGCCAGAGTAATTACAGACACCAACGTGAAATACCTAAATACTCATCATAAAACATTTCTGAAAAATACATGGTGTACAGCAAATGAAAGACAAGCATCTTGTGAATCCAGCCAATATTTCCGATTTCTTAAGTGTTTTACAGCGAAAACACAATATAGCATTATATTAGCTTACCACAATAGCCAGAAACACAAGCCATTTACCAGCAGCAAAAGTTAGCGATCGTAACAAACCAGCAAAAGATATATAATTTTTGACTAACCTTGATAAACTTCATCATATGACAGTCCTATAACATCAGGTTATACATAGACTTATGTTTTGTTCGAAAATGTGCATATTTAGAGCTGAAATCAGTGGTTATACATTGTGCTAACGTAGCATCTTTTTCCCAGAATGTGCGGATATTTTTATGACACTCAACTATTCTGACCAAATAACTATTCATAAACGTTACTAAAAAATACATGTTGTATAGGAAATGATAGATACATTAGTTCTTAATGCAATCGCCGTGTTAGAATTCTAAAAATAACTTCATTACGACATCCAGCTTAGAGAGTGCCCAAAATCTGGGCGCAAACTACTAGTACACATGTTCGACAGATATATGAAAAAGCATCATAAAATGGGTCCTACTTTTGATGATCTTCCATCAGAATGTTGTACAAGGGGTCCTTTGTCGGGAACAATCGTTGTTTGGTTTTAGAATGTCCCCTTCTCCAGTCAATTAGCACGGAAAGCTAGCAAAGTGGCATGAAGATCTCCTTCGTGAACAAATGCAGACAAAGCAACACGCCTAACGTCCCGAAAAAAATTCAATAATCTAATAAAACTATATTGAAAAAACATACTTTACGATGATATTGTCACATTTATCAAATAAAATCAAAGCCGGAGATATTAATCGTCTATAATGACGGCTTTACAGAAGGCAATACCAGGTCCCTTCTCGCGCGTTCCAGAAAACAGGAAATTGGGGTCACGTCATGCCAAGAGCTTTTATTCGACCTCAGATCATGTTATACACTCCATTTCTTCTCTCACTGCCTGTTGACATCTAGTGGAAGGCATATGAAGTGCATGTATACTAATACATATCAAGCACATTTATAGGCAGGCCCTAGAACTGAGCATCAATTTCAGATTTTCCACTTCCTGTCAGGAAGTTTGCTGCAAAATGAGTTCTGTTTCACTCACAGATATAATTCAAACGGTTTTAGAAACTAGAGAGTGTTTTCTATCCAGCAGTAATAATAATATGCATATTGTACGAGCAAGAATTGAGTACGAGGCCGTTTGAAATGGGCCTTTTATAGCCTTTTTGTAGCCTTTTATCCAGGCTACTCAATACTGCCACTGCAGCCCAAAGAAGTTAACCTCTACAGAGTACCTAACCCGGATCCGGGAGCATCCCCCCACACCCCCCACACTGATTAGCATCGCTAGCATAGCGTCACAATTAAATAGTAGCATCTAAATATCATTAAATCACAAGTCCAAGACACCCAATGAAAGACACAGATCTTGTGAATAAAACCACCATTTCAGATTTTTTAAATGTTTTACAGGGAAGACACAATATGTAAATCTATTAGCTAAACACGTTAGCAAAATGACACCATTTTCTTACTCCAACAGTTTCTTACTCCATCAGGTGCTATCACCAATTCGGCTAAACTAAGATATTGATAGCCACTAACCAACAAAAAAATTCTTAAGATGACAGTCTGATAACATATTTATGGTATAGCATAGTTTTTTTTTTTTAAATGTGCATTTTTCAGGTATAAATCACAGTTCTACATTGCAGCTGCAATCTGATATAGTGCTGATGCAGCTAGAACAATTACAGAGACCAACGTTATATAACTAATTACTTGTCTTAAAACATTTCAGAAAAAATACACAGCGTACAGACATTGAAAGCCCAACATCTGGTGAATCCAAACAATATTTCAGATTTTTTAAATGTTTTATAGCGAAAACAAAATGTATCGCTAATTAGCATAACCAGGCCAGCCAGAACCGGCTGGACGCGCCCGACCAGTTCACATGCACGACAGATATATGAAATAACATCGTAAATTGGGTCTTACTATTGCTGGTCTTTCATCAGAATGTTGATCAAGGTGTCCTTAGTCCTGATGAGTCGTTCAATCCATTCACAATGGCAACCTCCCCTCTTCATTTAGCCTGGGTACTGGTCGACTGGCACGGTCAATTCCCAAAGTTAAAAAACTCAAAGAACGGAACACGGCAAAACTCCCGAAAAAATTCTAATAATCTGATTAAACTATATTGAAAAAACATACATTACGGTGATATGGTCACATGTATCAAACAAACTTCGACACGGAGATAGTTTTCATCCGTAACGTCAGCATAACAAAAGACAATGCCACCTCTGAAAACGCGCATCTCAGAAACCGGAAGTTGTCGGTCACGCTAAAGAAATAGGTCTTATTTCACGTCAGTACAAGATAAACAAAAAATTTCTCCTCTGACGTCTTCCAGACACCCAGAGGAAGAAGAAGGAAGTGTCATTCGGGTCATAGGTGGCGTGACCATATATAGGCAGAGCTTTGAAGCGAGCATACACATCTTGCAATCTTTTTCAGGCTCAGGGAAAGTGCTGTGAAATGACCTGTGTTTGACTCAGAGACTCAATTGGAACGGTTTTAGAAACCATAGCTTGTTTTCTATCCAATGCTATATGGTTATATGCATATAGTAACAGCAATAATTGAATAAGAGGCAGTTTAGTCTGTAGAGGCAATTATGCTAATGCGAAACAGCACCCCCTGTATTCTCAAGAAGTTAACACAGTGTCCAAAGAAAGGCAAGAAGTATACAGAATGGTGTCGTCTGCGTAGATGTGGATCAGAGACTCACCAGCAGCAAGAGCGACATCATTGATGTATACAGAGAAGAGAGTCGGCCCAAGAATTGAACCCTGTGGCACCCCCATAGAGACTGCCAGAGGCCAGGACAACAGGCCCTCCGATTTGACACACTGAACTCTATCAGAGAAGTAGTTGGTGAACCAGGCGAGGCAATCATTTGAGAAACCAAGGCTAACGAGTCTGCCGATGAGGATGTGGTGATTGACAGAGTCGAAAGCCTTGGCCAGGTTAATGAATACAGCTGCACAGTATTGTTTCTTATCGATGGCGGTTAAGATATTGTTTAGGACCTTGAGCGTGGCTGAGGTGCACCCATGACCAGCTCTGAAACCAGATTGCATAAGTGCGGTGGGATTCGAAATGGTCGGTAATCTGTTTGTTGACTTGGCTTTCGAAGACCTTAGAAAGGCAGGGTAGGATAGATATAGGTTTGTAGCAGTTTGGGTCAAGTGTCCCCCCCTTTGAAGAGGGGGATGACCGCAGCTGCTTTCCAATCTTTGTGAATCTCAGACGACACGAAAGAGAGGTTGAACAGGCTAGTAATAGGGGTTGCAACAATTTCGGCAGATAATTTTAGAAAGAAAGGGTCCAGATTTTGCAGCTCTTTCAGAACATCAGCTGACTGGATTTGGGAGAAGGAGAAATGGGGAAGGCTTGGGCGAGTTGTTGTGGGGGGTGCAGTGCTGCTGACCGGGATAGGGGTAGCCAGGTGGAAAGCATGGCCAGCCGTAGAAAACTTCTTATTGAAATTCTCAATTATAGTGGATTTATCGGTGGTGTCATGACTTTCCTGATCAGGTCAGGTTACAGGAGACCACAACACCACAGATTATCTCTCAACCCCAACAGAGGAGGAGAGATCTAGGGGTCTGAAGATGTGGGGGTTTGACCCCTCACGCCCCTGGTAAATCTTAGGCCACACAACATTCCGGTGTACCCTCAATATGGAGAACCACCCTCAGAACACTAAACATGCAATAAAGGGACTTTGGAACAATGGTTTCCGTCAGCCACAATGGTGGTCTTGACGATAGATGGAATATGAAAATGTATGTCATTTTGTTTTGTTATTAAAGGTTACTAGATGACGTTATTACGAAAACATTGTAACGTTAAGAGTTTTCCTAGTATATGTTTGATGTTTATACATTGTACTTTGTGTGGAAAATGTCCAAATCATAGAGAATGTTTTGGTAAAGATGAAATGTGAAGTTAGTTGTCTAAAATTGGATTTGATCAAATCTAGACCTTGCCTCTTAACTTGGTACGCGCAGAGAATTGCCCTAAAGGCGGTTACGCCCACTTCTGACCCGAGGGTATAAAACCTGTGAGTGAAGAATTAACATATCAGACTAAGTGACCCGAACTGCAGCCAAGGTCTAAAAAATTCAACGAACCCAAAACGCAACACAAGTTTGAAGACAAAGAAATCTTTTTCTACCCAAGCTACGGATGAGTAGCTGTGTCTAAGCCGGTGAATTCAAGCCCAACCACCTAGCTTCCACTCCCCATCGAATCGTGGTATCTACACTGTTTCATTCCTACGCTGTGAGCTCTGAGCTACAGAGCTGTCTGTCCCCAGAAGACCCCTTCCAGAGCAAGGGCAAGGGAACAGAACCCTAAGCCAAAAGGACACTGACATCGTGAGGACAACCAGAGTTGCGCCGGAGAAGTGCGTCATTGAGCAGCCTGAACGGTCCACGCGAGGAATCCACGGAGACCTTCCACACGTAATTACATCATTATATTCTGACCCATAAGAGCGGCAGTTTGAGGCAAGGCTAGGGTTAGAATAAGCACAGCTGACAAACTCACCCAAATTTATATTTCTCTCGTGTACTTTCTCTTTTTCTCTCTTTTAAGTCTCCATTTTGGGTAACACGTGCCATAGTGTGTTGGCCCATTATATTAAGTTCTAATCAATAGCCTAGAATGTGTTTTTGTGTATGTGTATCTTTTATCATCATTTTAGCTTTCTAGTAAATAAATAATCAACTAAGATTGGTGTGGTACGAACTCATTGGTGAGACCCGGGTCCGTGCAGATTCCCGGATTATGCGACGTTCAAAACGAGACTGTAGAGGTAACTGATTAATTAGTGGCTGTTGTAAAATCGATATTCTGATATTCTTTGAGTTAATTTGGGAAATAGAAACTCCTAAAAGTAATTTCCCATGGAGCCCGGTTAATGAGTTAATAATTGCTTGATTCAGTTAATCACGCAATTATAAACCTTTAATCATTGGATGAGCAACAGTCGTCACATTAACTAATACAACGTCACGACAGTGGTGACAGAGTGTTCTATCCTCAGTGCAGTGGGAAGCTGGGAGGAGGTGTTCTTATTCTCCATGGACTTTACAGTGTCCCAGAACTTTTTTAAGTTTGTGTTGCAGGAAGCAGATTTCTCCTTGAAAAAGCTAGCCTTGGCTTTTCTAACTGCCTGTGCATATTGGTTTCTAACTTCCCTGAAAACTTGCATATCACGGGGGCTGTTCGAAGCTAATGCAGAACGCCATAGGATGTTTTTGTGTTGGTTAAGGGCAGTCAGGTCTGGAGAGAACCAAGGGCTATATCTGTTCCTGGTTCTAAATTTCTTGAATGGGGCATGCTTATTTAAGATGGTGAGGAAGGCATTTAAAAAAAATAACCAGGTGTCCTCTACTGACGGGATGAGGTCAATATCCTTCCAGGATACCCGGGCCAGGTCGATTGGAAAAGTCTGCTCGCTGAAGTGTTTCAGGGAGCGTTTGACAGTGATGAGTGGAGGTCGTTTGACCGCTGACCCATTACGGATGCAGGCAATGAGGAAGTGATAGCTGAGATCTTGGTTGAAAACAGCAGAGGCGTATTTAGAGGGCAAGTTGGTTAGGATGATATCTATGCGGGTGCCCGTGTTTATGGCTTTGGGGTGGTACCTGGTAGGTTCATTGATAATTTGTGTGAGATTGAGGGCATCAAGCTTAGATTGTAGGATGGCTGGGGTGTTAAGCATGTCCCAGTTTAGGTCACCTAGCAGCACGAACTCTGAAGATAGATGGAGGGGCAATCAGTTAACATATGGTGTCCAGAGTGCAGCTGGGGGCAGAGGGGTGTCTATACTAGGCGGCAACGGTGAGAGACTTGTTTTTAGAGAGGTGGATTTTTAAAAGTAGAAGTTCAAATTGTTTGGGAACAGACCTGGATAGTAGGACAGAACTCTGCAGGCTATCTCTGCACTAGATTGCAACACCGCCCCCTTTGGTCGTTCTATCTTGTCTGAAAATGTTGTATTTAGGGATGGAGATTTCAGAGTTTTTGGTGGTCTTCCTAAACCAGGATTCAGATTGGCAGAGTGTGCTAAAGCAGTGAATAAAACAAACTTAGGAAGGAGGCTTGTAATGTTAACATGCATGAAACCAAGGCTATTACGGTTACAGAAGTCATCAAAAGAGAGCGCCTGGGGAATAGGAGTGGAGCTAGGCTTTAACCTCTACATCACCAGAGGAACAGAGAAGGAGTAGGATAAGGGAATGGCTAAAAGCTATAAGAATTGGTCGTCTAGGACGTCCGGAACAGAGAGTAAAAGGAGCAGGTTTCTGGGGCGATAAAATAGCTTCAAGGTATAATGTACAGACAAAGGTATGGTAGGATGTGAATACAGTGGAGGTAAGCCTAGGCATTGAGGGATGATGAGAGTGATATTGTCTCTAGAAACATCATTGTAACCAGGTGATGTCATCGCATGTGTGGGTGGTGGAACTGAAAGGTTGGATAAGGTATAATGAGCAGGGCTTGATTATTGAATTTGGATAACTTTAACTGCTGATCTGATGTTAAAAAGTTATTGTCGGTTATAAGAATGATAGCGGATACATTTAGGAAAAATAGAGTAAAGATAAACTCCAAAAGAATCACAAAATGGCAAAGTTCGGTCGGCGCTTGCAAAACGTGCGACTATACAGTGCAGCACAATCTAAACCTGACGTAGTACCATATGGGAGGAGGGATAACAAGGGTTTTAACTCAGGAACACATCTTCATCTACTTAGTCAATATATACCAATGTGACTAGCTCTAATGTACATTTTAGAGATGTATATCTGTTAATTCACTGTTATATTACCTCAGTAGGTCTACATAATGCCACTCTTATGCTGATGTTGGCATAAGCTCTTTGTTTTCACAAAAGCTTATTAATAAGTTAAGTGTTTGACACAGAAAGCATACATTACTAATATGACAAACATCAGAGTATATCATACTAGTA
Organism: Salvelinus fontinalis; assembly: GCF_029448725.1. Taxonomy (NCBI): domain Eukaryota; kingdom Metazoa; phylum Chordata; class Actinopteri; order Salmoniformes; family Salmonidae; genus Salvelinus; species Salvelinus fontinalis. Next base: position 21,518,438 of record NC_074669.1, read on the forward strand.
TGTGAATCTCTCAAAATCAAAATGCAATATACTGTGCATTAGTGAAATACTGTCATGTGTACACAATTGACACATTGATTATATCATAATTCGTTTTAATCTAGGTAGTCATTTGAAAGACATGCCCTAAACAGAAGTGATCAGATCAGAAGTGACTAAAATACCTTTGGGTAGACAGACATGGCATATAACACATCATTGGGTTTTTAGCTGAAGAGAGGTGCTCTATTAAGATTTAGCCCATATTCTTGGCACGATTAAATTAGCATATTAATGGATTGGTTATTCCACTAATTAATCCACATTTATGTAGATTGTTTAATTATCTTTACCAACAATATACTTCACAGAAGGTTTAACAATAGCAATGATTTTATGGGCATAGTTTAAGACTGTTGATGTATACTGTTGATTAAGCACAAAAGACAATGATAATAGTGATAGTGTTTTGGAGCCAAAACATTTCAAAATCACTCTGAGCAAGGTTTTTAGTGAAACAATGCCTTCAGAAAGTGTTCATACCTCTTGCCTTATTCCACATTTTGTTGTGTTACAGCCTGAATTCAAAATTGCTTAAATATGTTTTTTCTTACCTACAGTACCAACACACAATACCCCATAATGACAAAGTGAAAACATGTCTTTAGAAATGTTTGCTAATGTATTGAAAATTCTTTACAGAAATGCAGTATCTCATTTACATAAGTATTCACAGCCTGAGTCAATACTTTGTGGAAGAACCTTTGGCAGTAATTACAGCTGTGAGTCTTTCTGGTTAAGTCTCTAAGAGCTTTCCACACCTGGAGATTGCAATATTTACCATTATTATTTTCAAAATTCTTCAAGCTCTGTCAAATTGAACATTCACTCTCTTCTTGGTAAGCAACTCCAGAGTAGATTTGTCCTTGTGTTTTATGTTTTTGTCTTAATTAAAGGTGAATTTATCTCCCAGTGTCTGGTAGAAAGCAGACCGAACCAGGTTCTCCTCTAGTATTTTGCCTGTGCTTAGCTCCATTCCATTACTTTTTTATCCTGGAAAAACTCCCCAGTCCTTAATGATTACAAGCATACCTGTAACATGATGCAGACACCACTATGCTTGAAAATATGGAGAGTGGTATTCAGTAATGGGTTGTATTGGATTTGGCCCAAACATAACACTTTGATTTCAGGACAATTTGTTTTATTGCTTTGCCACATTTTTTGCAGTATTACTTTCGTGCCTTGTTGCAAACAGAATGCAGGTTTTTGAATATTTATATTTTGTACAGGCTTCCTTTTCCCCCCCTCTGACAGTTAGGTTAGTACTGTGGAGTAACTACGATGTTGTTGATTCATCCTAAATGTTCTCTTATCACAGCCATTAAACTCTCTAACTGTTTTAAAGTCACCATTGGCCTCATGGTGAAATCCCTGAGCGGTTTCCTTCCTCTCCGGTAACTGAGTTAGGACGGACACCCGTACCTTTGTAGGGACTGGGTGTATTGATCCAGAATCCAAATTTTAATAACTTCACCATGCTCAACGGGATATTCAATGTCTGCTTTTCTTTCTACCTATAGGTGCCTTTCTTTGCGAGGCATTGGAATACCTCACGGGTCTTTGTGGTTGAATCTGTGTTTGAAATTCATTGCTCGACTGAGGAACCGTACAGATAATTGTATATGTGGGGTACAGAGATGAGGTAGCCATGCACTATTATTGCACACAGAGTGAGTCCATGCAACTTATTATGTGACTTGTTAAACAAATGTTTACTCCTGAACGTATGTAGCCTTCCCATAACAAAAGGAATGAATACTTATTGACTCAAGGATTTCAATTTTTTTATTTTAAATAAACTGTAAAAATGTCTAAAAACCTAATGGAACTTTGATATTAACGGGTATTGTGTGTAGGCCAGTGACAAAAATCTCAATTTAATCCATTTCCAATTCAGGCTGTAACACAACAACATGTGGAAAAAGTTAAGGGGTGTGAATACTTTCTGAAGGCACAGTACATAATAAACATAATGCCAATATGCCACACCAATATTGAAACAGAAACACTAACTAAATGTTGTCAGTTAGAAATGGCCATAATGTTAATAATAACATTTTAAGCAATATGTGCTTGCACTTGCTTTTGAAAGTCGATCAGAAAATTAAGCTGTCACATTTCTTCACGGAATTATAATGACTGATACAATTGAAGATACACACATACAAGATGGGGAGTGAGATATGGGATGCAACGGCAGGATGAGTGAGCACATTTTAGATTACATTTTGATTTGCCTGAAGTTATCTGAATCGCTGTGTAAACCAACCTGGAGGGAAAAAATGACGCTTTGTATTCACTTTGTTGTCAGCCTAACATAATTCATCACTTCCTTGTGTAGTGTTTAATTAAAAAATGAAACAGAATCAACTTGTATTGATTCTACACTGAGTGTATGAAACATTAGGAACACCTGCTCTTTACATGACATAGACTGACCAGGTGAAAGCTATGATCCCTTATTGATGCCAATTGAGACAATTAAGACAGAATGCGTATGTGTGCTATTCAGAGTGTGAATGGGCAAGACAAAAGATTGAAGTGCCTTTGAACGGGGTATGGTAGTAGGTTTGAGTGTGTCAAGAACTGCAACCCTGCTGGGTTTTCACGCTCAACAGTTTCCTGTGTGTATCAAGAATGTTCCACCACCCTATGTACATCCAGGCAACTTGAAACAACTGTAGGAAGCATTGGAGTCAATATGGGCCAGCATCCCTTTTGGACACGTTCGACACCTTGTAGAGTCCATGCCCTGACGAATTGAGGCTGTTCTGAGGACAAAAGGGGGTGCAACGTAACATTAGGACGGTGTTCCTATTGTATTTAACACTCAGTGTACAGTATGTCAGTATGGTAAACAACAGGGAGGTTAGGAGTCTATCATTTTAGAACAGGTGGTAATCTACCCACTTGAATGAATATATCTACTCCCTAACACTTGTGTGTTGTACACTTCTATACCAGAGGTGCTAGCTAAAAAGTAAATACTGTGGCTATTGGTGTCTGAAATTATTGTCACCCTTGGTAAAGATAAGCAATAATGACTGTATAAAATACATTATTAAAATACTGAACTATATTGTATGGTCAAAATTATTTTATACCAATACAAATTTATTTGATTTTGTTTAACAAATTATACTTTGTTTCTCAAAAAGGTAGCGGTCCAAAGTTTTGTATTTTGTCCCATATTCCTAGCACTCAATGACTACATCAAGCTTGTGAGTCTACAAACTTGTTGGATGCATCTACCCCCTAGACATGCTAACATCTCACCGTTACCAATAATGGAGGAGGTTGACATGTCTTGGGGTTAAGATCTTTGACCCTCTCAGGGGCGAAAATCTGATATCAACTTTGGAGGGGACAATTACATGACATTTTATCAAGAGCAATTCCTGAGGGGGACACCAAAAGTAGTTCTGTAACACATAGCCTACGTTGTAATATGTTAAATGTATATTCAGGAAACATAATCACTACTACTGGATAATTGATAGGTACAGTAGTTAACTGAAGGGTTGTCCCAACTTGTTCAAATGTTTAAATCATTATAATACTACTACTAATAATAGTTATAGCAGTGTTTCTTATCGGTCCAGTATGTATGCAGGTATTTGTACTTACAATGGCAATACCAAGAAAGGCCAGTAGGTGACAATGGTACTGTACACTGTATAGGTGCAGTTTTCGTAAATACAATGAACATGGTGTGATCTCGTCTAAAATAATCTCCATTGAGAACCATCACAAAGTTGGTTTCCGTGTTGAATTGACCTTTAAATTTGACTTTTTCTGATACATTTATATAGTCATTAAATATGTGCCACTGGCCTGAGTCTACTACAATAGCTTTACAAGAATAAAAAGATACAAATAAGTACAGTTCTAAAAGCAAAATAACAACTTCAAAGAATAACCAAAATAAATCAACCAAAATATCCTTCAGTCAGTATCTCAACTCTTCAAACAGCAGCTATGTCACACAAAGTATGCAATTTTAAATAAAATAACATTAAATAAATAATTAGTAAGTGTACTGTCATGTACTAAAAACTGAAAACTACTAAACAAAAGAACAAATATACTATACACCAGGGGTTCTCAAACAGGGGTCCATGGACCCCTAGAGGTCCCTGGTGTAATTGCAAGGGGTCCGTGAAATAAGAAAGTGTAATGAACGTATTCAGCACCACAAGGTTTCCAGTAACTTTACATATAATATAGAGGGGGTGGAGGTCCCTGAGGACTGCTCAAAACCTTGCCTGCCTTGCCTCAAAATATGCAGGGGTTCCAGTACCCCCCAAAAGGTTGAGAACAACTGCTATACACACTACTGAACAAAATAATCAAACATATGTTTGCGGGTTTCAATGGATCCGACAAATTGCTGCCAGATATTTTCCCTCTCGAGACTGTCCAGCCTGTCTTTATGTACATTACAGACAACTACGCCGTTCAGTCTCTCTTGGCCCATGCTAGCCCGTAGCCAAGTCTATAACCTGCGGAGTGCACTGAAACTCCTCTCAGCCTCACATGAAGACACTGGCACCACAAACAAAATTCTGATCAGCACCTCAACTTGGTCAAACAACCCCCACACCTCCACTGGAAGCCTCCTGAGGACCTCTGCTGCCTCTCCACTGCTGCTACAGAGGTATTTGTTGTGAAAGAGTGGGATCTGCACTGAAAGAGAATCTATGTTCACCTCTGGGTACTGATCTAGAGACTCATCCTACTCCCCCGTGAGAAACACTCTTTCCAACTTTTGCAGGACGTTTAGACTGTCCTGGTCAAAACGGTCGCCAAACTGAACCTCCACACCATCCAACACTTAAAAAAATTCTGCCCTATAGTGATCCACTGCTTTGACAGCAAATCATCTTGAGTGCGTCTCAATGGATTCAATAGAGTCAATCAATGTTGTTGCTTTCTCATACAGTCAAAGGTAGCTTTCGTCATTTCTCTTGCCCCTAAGAGATGACCACACACACTCGACTGCAGCCTGCATACCAGAGACAGTCTGAGTTTTCTTCTGCAGTGAAATGTTTAGACATCCAAGCCCTCCAAGAACAGCAGAGGCAAGTGTGAGGCCCAACACAGTCTTGCCTTTGCTGAAGTGCTCGAATAAGCCACTGGCAGTTGAAGCTGTCTTGGATGCAGTTTTTGCCATCTCCTCTAGGCTGCTTAGTACCCGCTCATACTGCCCTAGCACAGCTTTAATAGCAGTATTCCACGCAGTCCACCTTGTTGGACATAGGGGTTTCAGGGTGGTCAGATTTGTATCTTTGGACGTGGCAATTGATTCAAACATGCTCTTAAACTTTCCTGACTGGCCATAGAGGACACCTAACTGATGAACCCAAGAAAGGGAATCCCGGATCAGTGGGGAGGCTGAGCAGCCAGCCTGTGTAATCAGATTTACACAGTGTGCTCCACAATGCACATAGAGGGCTAATGGCTGCTGCCTCCTCACAATTGCCTGTGCACCTGTGTATTTTCCTGCCATGTTTGAGGCACCATCGTAACTCTGCCCACGTAAGCCAGACATGGGCAAATTGAGCCTCAACAACACATCAGTTGCCACTTTCGCAATGCCCTCGCCTGTTGTCTCCGACACCCTGTATAGCCCAATAAACTCCTTGTGAGGGACAAGGTCATGGTCAACATAACGCAGACAGACACTCTCCTGTTCAGCACCAGAGACATCTTGAGTACCATCAACAATTACTGAAATTGTACAATCGGAAGAGACCTAATCTCAGCTGCAATGCCTCGAATGACTGTATTGGCCATGATGTTCAGAATTTCATTCCGTGCTTTGGGGCCTGTGTACATTGTGGTACGCTCTGTTAACCACTTCAGTAAAATGGGATCATCCTCTTCTGCCCTAAGTTTCAAAAGCTGGTATAAATTTCCACTGTCATCCGTGTGGCCTCTAAAGGCTTGTCCCTGTCTTACTACATGCCGCACTGAACTAACAATTTTCATCAAGCAATGCCTTGCCTCCTCCTGCTGTTTACCCCACGCGCTGGATAACTGGACACTGATTGGATTTAGCTGGTGTGCTGTTACAGTTACAAAGTGAGGTGGGTTTGGCAGTTTTGATGTGCTGTGAATTTTTCAATGGCTTTTCTCCAGTTCCTAAATCCTGCACTAATGAAGGCAGCATCTGCTCTTTGGCCAAAAGATGGCTGGCTTGAAAACCCTTGGCAACAGTGAAAACACAACACTCCTTTTATTGATGGATTATAATGTAGCCAGGGGAAATCGCGAAACCATCTCTCTTGAAACGTCAACACTCTGTTGGCAAGAGTTTGCGGTCCTATAAATTGTGGGTGTGGCTGATATAGTTTTGTGCCATCACTGAGGTAACTGGACAATGCTGTGCCACTGTCCCCTATACTGGTGCTGCTGGCAACAAGGGTGACACCTGGTCCTGCCGTGTGTCACGCCCTGACCTTAGTTCTTTCTTTTCTTTATCTTTCTTTTCTTTATTATTTTGGTTAGGTCAGGGTGTGACGAGGGTGGTATGTGTGTTTTTGTCTTGTCTAGGGTTTTGGGTATGTCTAGGTGTGTGTGTATAGTCTAGGTATTATGTAGGTCTATGGTGGCCTAGATTGGTTCCCAATCAGAGGCAGCTGTTTATCGTTGTCTCTGATTGGGGATCATATTTAGGTTGCCATTTTCCAGTTTGGTTTGTGGGTTATTGTCTATGTGAAGTTGCATGTCTGCACTCATTGTTTATAGCGTTCACGTTCGTTTTGTTAGTTTGTTTAGTGTTCTTCGTGTTTATTCGTCTTACAATAAAAGTATGTATTCACATTACGCTGCGCTTTGGTCTCCTCACTACGACGTTCGTGACACCGTGGCTGTGACATTGTTCTCTGAAGTCTCTCTCCCTGTCTCTTTCCCTTTCACCACCCTCACTGACTCACAGTCTGTCTCCTAGAAAATAAATAAGGTGTTTGCCATACTCGTAACTACCGGTACCCAAAACTACACAATTAATCACAACAGCAATACCATTGCCTTAAACAAATCTGAGTTCAGTCACCAGTTTAAGTTGAGAGTGGGGGTATCCATGGCATTTTCTAATTATGTCCCTATTTTACAAAAAAAAATGGAAAACCTTTCATAATGTTGCCAAACAAAGACTCAACAAACTTACCTGAGACTCCCTGTCTCTGCCAGTCTGTCCCTGCATATCTGTCCCCAACTCTGCTGTCTGTGTGCCATCTGTTGCCTGCTCTGCCTAATGACATCATTGTGAAAAATTAGCATTAGCATTAGCATTTCACTTCTTTCTTATGAACATTTTATCAACTAGTCTTTGAGATATTAGGCTACTAGGGTTCTTACTTTGCGTTTTGGTGTACTGAAAAATACTCTGATGTCCGTCTTTTTTTCTGCCATTTCTCTACCTGGCTGGCTGGCTGGCTGGCTACACACACACACACACACACACAGTGTGTAGGTTATTTACAGTAGGAGATGGGCTTCTATCATCTCATCTTATATCATTCTAGATGGGCTTCGATCTATAAGGTAGCTAGCTAGTCAGCTAGCAAATGTGAAATGGATTGCAGTGACGAGTGTTGACAGCTGTATGAGTTCACCATTTACACAACATATGCTGCAACCTTTCGTAATTTTAATATAGTTTGTTTCATATTGGCTGGCTTCCAACAATAGCTGAATTTGCAAAGCTAGCGAGGACCAATTCCGTTTCTGTGGTGTTTGCTATAATCTTTGCTACCTGATTAAATAAAGGTGAAATAAAATAAAAATAAAAAAGTTCACTAGCGACAATTTAGCTTTTGCAACGAGACCATTAAAGATATTTAAGACAATGGTAGAAGAGAGTGTAGTTCTGTTCAGTTTATCGCTAACCTTATCACAGGGACTTTGAAGCACTACAGCTGCATGCTGATCTTGGAATAAACTGACGATAGCAAAGATTCCATCTTTGACGACGCCACATAAATGGAATAGGTACTAGCTAGCTTGATAGTTAATGTTTGCTTTAGTTTGCGTGCTAGCTCTGCAAATTCAGCTAGTGTGTGTGTGAACCCTGCCAACATAAAAAAAACATTGCTATGGCCGATTGACTAGATAAACCTCACTTCAGTTACGTGCATTGAGTGCCTTTCACACAGTAGATACGAACCCTCTTACCTTGCCAGCTAAGGAACTGGCAGTGGATCAAACCATTGTGAGGCAAAGGGCGGGGGTTGCAATCTTTTGAAACTTAAAAACGCGCTATTATGTATCTATAATCAGCATAAGTGCTTTCGTTGCGTATTATTCATATTATTGAATTACATAGTTATGTTTACAGTGATATATTGAGGAGGACAAATCATATTTTTCCCAGGATGGGGGGGTCGTGTCCCCCCTGTCCCCCCTGGGATTTACGCCTATGGACCCTCTGTAACTTACTCACTCATCATTATCCACAATTCATTCAGGATTTTCCGTAATCATGGTAGAATCCACATTTAATGTAGAAATATTTAGAAACATATAATATTCTCATGTACAATAAAAGTGTCTCCAAAATGACATAATAGGTTATTTACCATTCCTTTCTAGTTGGCACAAAATAATCTAAAACACAACCAAAATGGACTGCAAATGCATCCAACAAATCCAATCAGTTTTTCATGTTGATCCAATGTCATCACATATATTTTTTGTTGTTGTTGCTGAAATGACGTGGAAACAACGTTGATTCAACCAGTATTTGCCCAGTGGGCTATGTCAATTCAACATCATCATCTACTGGTCTCGTGAAAGAGTTTTGTGAAGAATCAAAATGCACTACATGTACAGTTGAAGTTCGGAAGTTAACATACACTTGGGTTGGAGTCATTAAAACTCGTTTTTCAACCACTCCACAAATTTATATTTAACAAACTATAGTTTTGGCAAGTCGCTTAGGATATCTACTTTGTGCATGACACAAATAATTTTTTCAAACATTGTTTACAGACAAGTTATTTCACTTATAATTCACTGTATCACAATTCCAGTGGGTCAGAAGTTGACACAGTAAGTTGACTGTGCCTTTAAACAGCTTGGAAATTCCAGAAAATGGTATCATGGCATTATAAGCTTTTGATAGGCTAATTGACATCATTTGAGTCAATTGGAGATGTAACTGTGGATGTATTTCAAGGTCTACCTTCAAACTCAGTGCCTCTTTGCTTGACATCATGGGGAAATCAAAATAAATCAGCCAAGACCCCAGAAAAGAAATGGTAAACCTCCACAAGTCTGGTTCATCCTTGGGAGCAATTTCCAAACGCCTGAAGGTACCTCGCTCATCTGTACAAACAATAGTACCCAAGTATAAACACCATGGGACGCAGCCGTCATACCGCTCAGGAAGGAGATGCGTTCTGTCTCCTAGAGATGAACGTACTTTGGTGCAAAAAGTGCAAATCAATCCCAGAACAACAACAAAGGACCTTGTGAAGATGCTGGAGGAAACAAGTACAAAAGTGTCTATATCCACAGTAAAACGAGTCCTATATCGACATAACTTGAAAGGCCGCTCAGCAAGGAAGACGCCACTGCTCCAAAACCGCCATAAAAAAGCCAGACTACTGTTTGCAACTGCACATGGGGACAAAGATACTTTTGGGAGAAGTGTACTCTGGTCTGATGAAACAAAAATAGAACTGTTTGGCCATAATGACCATTCTTGTTTGGCCGAAAAAGGGGGAGGCTTGCAAGCCGAAGAACACCATCCCAACTGTGAAGCACAGGGGTGGCAACATCATGTTGTGGGGTGCTTTTCTGCAGGAGGGTCTGGTGCACTTCACAAAATGAGGATGGAAAATGATGTGGATATATTGAAGCAACATCTCAAGACATCAGTCAGGAAGTTAAAGCTTGGTCGCAAATGGGTCTTCCAAATGGACAATGACCCCAAGCATACTTCCAAAGTTGTGGCAAAATGGCTTAAGGACAACAAAGTCAAGGTATTGGAGTGGACATCACAAAGCCCTGACCTCAATCCTATAGAAAATGTGTGGGCAGGGAATTTTTACTAGGATTAAATGTCAGGAATTGTGAAAAACTGAGTTTAAATGTATTTGGCTACGGTGTATGTAAGCTTCCGACTTCAACTGTATCATAAATATTATGTTTATTATTATAATTATTTTTCTTTAGTTAGTAGAAATCATGGGTTATTTGGCAGTGTGTGGGTGTCAAGCTAGGAATAATGTATGAATCTGTACTTTGTGCATTTATTTAGTTAACCTTAACATCCATCGCTCTTATCACAATTTCCCATAGCACAATTCAAAGAACTTTACCCATCAACTCATTGAGGTTTGGTAGCCTAGTGGTGAAGAAAATTGATTTTTACAAGATTCTGCAGTAATTACATTCCGTGAAATTAACAAATGGATTCCAGGGTGTTAGAAAATAACTGCACACGATTAAACAGCCTCAATCAAGGTCAAGTCCCTAGTGCTGTGAACAGAAGAGGAGTAATACAGATGTCCCATATGAACGAGTAGAGTATGAAATATTTTACCTCTGGGGGCGGGCAGTTGCATATGGGGGGTCTCTGGTGTATCAGGGTAGCTGACCTGAGGTAATGCCTGCAGCCATGGGTCTAGGCAGTCTCTCAGGGCAGCTGTCAGAGGCCACAGGAGATTGAAGGCTCCGTTTTGAGCCTGGTCCCTGGGTTTACCACAGAGCACTGAGTAGGGGCCCCTGGCACTCATAATTGCAAATGTTTAATAAGAAAACAATGCAAATACCTCAGTACTTTCCTGGATGGAGGGAATATGCTCAGGTGAGAACAACTTTCCCTCTCATTGAAGCCATGGAAGTTGAAGGCTGACTGCGATACTGCAGTTATTGTTAGAAGAAAGCAGAATCCTCCATTATAGTGAATGGATAATTTTTTGGGAGGTCAATTTGGTCTTGCTAATGTGGTACTCCGGTCGGCCTTTAAGGCTTTTAACTTGAGTTACTCAATAATAGGGGGCAGCACTGAGCTGGCCTACAACGTCACGTCCTGTAGTAGTTCCATCTGCACATGTTATCTCCATGAGATGCCATCATAACCGACTTGATTTGGCTTCAATGAGTCTTCACATAGGAATGAATGATGTTGTGATTGATGGCGATTGATGGTGATTGAAGGCATTCATATATACAGTTATTGGATATAGTGGATATAGAATCTACTTTCCCTGTCGATTTCCTGAGAGTCTCTAACTTGTTGGCAGAATCCTAACCGGAGCTACTGTATGCATGTGTAATATGGATTTTTGCCAAATGTGAAGTGCATACATGGATCCTAGGGTTCTCCCCAGGATTTTTTAACTAGGTGCTGCTTCTGATTACGGCTGGGGGGAGGCCTGGAGGAGGCACTAGACTCAGAGTTCTTTTTTTAACACCTGTAACAGACATTTCCTGTAATCTAGAGCAAAAAATGCCTTATATGGTAACAAATGAAGTATTTTTTACATAGTGGCACAGCCAGTCCACAAGGTGGTGCAGCGCCTCTCTTACATTCTTTACGTAGAACCCTGGATTCAACTTTCATTGTTATGGGAAAATGTTATCAGAATCACGGTAATACAGTTGGGGGCTGGTTAAATTGTAATACTCTGAGATTATAACTATTGACCATGTCATGACAACCTCAAACTGTTTATAGGGTTATATTCGTGTTCAATGGCTGAGAAAGAAAGAAACCCACTTGTAGTCATTTTCACATTGTCATGGAAACAGGGGAGCAGACGTCAAGGATGACGAATGTCCCTATCAGCTTAGTAAAATATACCTTCAGACAGAGATCTGATTTACTTACACTGACTCCCCCAGACAAAACGCTCTGGTCCTGCATGCTTTCATTAATGCTTTTCCTGTCTCTTCATTGTGTGGTATAATCTTATCTTGATATGATGTTTGAGCACCTTTGTAGATACACAGTTAAATTGAGTGCAGGCTTAACCAAATGACAGAGATATAATACAATATGGAATTTTATTGAATAGTTTGAGGTAGGTCTCGTCTCTGAGTAATGCTCCTCAGAGCCAGATGCTGATGACGGGCTGCCCTATGATGGGCAGCTAACATTTTAAACTACCCTATAAATACCTGCTATGCTGATGAGTGGGATAGGAAGCAATGTGAATAATGAGTTTACTAGATGCATGAAAAGTGATACATTCAGACCAGCCTTACTAATTGAACTTTCATAAACTACATTTCATTTTTGTCTCGCAGTGACAAGCTCAATGCCCATTTGCTGTCCTTGTGTTATTAGCTTATCCACTGTATTCACGTCATGATTCAAAGTACCCGAATTATTTATTTTGGTAATGGCAATATTATTGTCTGAGCAGTCAATCTCCGTTAAAATACATGGCATTTTTGCAGGACACAACCACAAGAGAGACAGATATCCATGGTATAAAAATGCTGGCACTTCCAGTTTACTGTCACTGCCAGCCCTAACTAACTATTTTATGAACTGTATCATTGCCTAACAGTCAGAAGGTGAAAAGGGTGAAGAAGAAAAAACGTATGGAGAAATCTGAACCAAATACCATAATTATATTCTCTTTGGATTTGTCCCTTTAAGAATCTTAAAATGTCGTTTTTTTCATGCTGTATATGATAGGTACTATAACACTGTAAAGCAGTCCCAGCTGCAAGCATATAAGCATGAAACTTCAATTGCAAGCTGTTGTTATCACTTCCTGCTTTTTCATTCCCGTATCCTAGATTGGAATCTGCTCTCAGAATTTAACATAGTTGTATGTTCCCACTATATGCTCTTCTCTTCACAAGCTTTACCATGCTGTGCATCCCCAAACTCTGACTTGCCACTGCTGTTTGACTGTGGAAAGGTAGGCCTCACTGACCTGATTTAAGCTACAGAGAATATGCAGCCCTTCGATAGAAAACCAATTTATTTGTCCTTCTGCTCGACTTGGCCCCTTTGTGAGATGTAGATTGCCTCCAAAAGTGTATTTTTAGGAAGCCCCGTCTGGTGTAACTGTACTGTACATGCAACATTTTCCCCCCCAATGAATAAAGTGAGTTTTGGGAAATAAACTTTGGTAGCACTTAACAAGATAAGAAGCTTGTGGCAGAAGTATACTGGCCTGCTGCAAATGTAAAATGTGCGGCCATTTTTGTTTTTATTGCAATTGGGGTTTGTGGGATTTTGGGGATTTTAACATGCTATTAGTCTTTATTTGGAATAGATTGTTAATTTCTTAGAGCTATCAGATACTAGTTTAATGGTTAGTGGAAATGCTGTACCCTTCTTGTATGTACCTATTTATTTGGACAGTGAAACAATTATATATTTTTTCCCTCTATAATGCAGCATTTTTTACTTTTATTGTAAATAAGAATATAATATGTTTCTGAACACTTCTACATTAATGTGGATCCTGCCATGATTATGCATAATCATTTATGAGTGATAAAGTTACAAAAATATCACAGCGCCCCAAAAATGCTAATCTCCCCTGTTATTGGTAATGGTGAGAGGTAAGCATGTTTTGGGGATATGATCTTTGTGCCTCTAACTTTCTCAGTCATCATTATGCACTATTAATTTATGATTATTTGCACGACACATTAGCGAGTGGTACTAACCTTCCACAATGTTGCATTATTTTCCAGAGAACGCATCAAGCCCTGAGTATCACGTTTTAGGTAGACCCAGATGTTGACAGTGTAGAAGTAACAAGAGTTTATTACAGCCACAGGGGCAGGCAAACGAAAGGTCAAGGCAGGCAGGGGTCAATCATCCAAAAAGGGTGTAAAGCAGGGGTGTCAAACTCATTCCACGGAGGGCCTTGTGTCTGCAGGTTTTTGGTCTTTCCTTTCAATAAAGCCCTAGACAACCAGGTGTGGGGAGTTCCTAACTAATTAGTGATGTTAATTCATCAATCAAGTACAAGGGTGGAGCGAAAACCCGCAGACACTCGGCCCTCCGTGGAATGAGTTTGACACCTGTGGTGTAAAGGATCCAGAACGGCAGGCAGTCTCAGGGCCAGGGCAGGCAGAGGTCAAAGGACTAGAAAACAGGAGCAACAAACAGACAGGAGCAGAGAAAACAAAACGCTGTTCTATGAACAAAACAAACTGGCAACAGACAAACAGAGAGCACAGGTATAAATATAAAGGGGATAATGGGGAAGATGGGAAACATCTGGAGGGGGTGGAGACAAGCAAGAAGACAGGTGAAACAGATCAGGGTGGGACACTGAGTTGATTGTCGCTTTTATACCATGGCTATAATTTAACATATTTGCCGCTAGAAATGTATTAATTTGCCAGTAGAAATGTGACAGCATCCACTGAAGTAGCTAGCAAGTTGAATAGCTAGCTAGATAACTACCATAGTTGTCTTGGTAACCAAACAAACAGACTTGCTGGCTTAGCCAACCAAACCATCATCCTAGCTTGCTATTATGAAAATCCAATTCAAAAATTACAGTACATTTTTCAATTCAGCTTTTACTTTCAAAGCATTTAAAAAATAGAATATGTAAGAATTAACTTCATAGCAATTTAATTATACTGTGCAATTATACCGTGCGTTATAAAGAATTATACAACAGGTGGTTCTAATCCTGAATGCTGATTGGTTAAAACCTCATTCCAGCTGGTGTCTATTCCACAAGTTACCACCAGCTAAATCTATGGCATTAAAATGCCTATTTACTCTGTTCCATCTGACTGTGCGATCCACTGTCTCATCAGCCCAGCCAAGCTATCTATAAAAAGCATCTAGACATTATCTCACATTTCCTTTAGACTAACATTTCGTTTTCAAAAGTGGAGAGTTATATAAACCTTACTGTCTGTCTTTCCGACATTTGCAACATTGTTTCAATAGTCAAATTCGATCTCCAGCTGTCCCATAGTAATGAATGTGTCTGGAGTCAGGATGAGAAGGACAGACCGAGTTTCTCAGTCAGTTAAAACCATGAATCAGTTGGCATCATTTTTATGGATATATACAAAGAAATGTCAATTGAAAAAAGGTAAAACGAAACAAGGTGCGGCTAGTTTGTGTGATTGTGTTAGCTGTGTTGTTGGCTAGCTCCTCTGAACAACAGTGTCCTGACAAGTGAGCTCAGGCGAAATTGCGCATCATTATCTTATTGTTATGGATGTATCCAAATAAATGTCACTAGAAAACAGCTTAAACAAATGTAAATACAGCTACTTTGCTGTTATTCTGGCTGCACTTCTTGACTTGACTGTAAATTAGTCGTAGATAGCTAGCTATCAAGCAAGGGTTAAAAATGTTAAAACCAGCCAATATGGCAATGGAACATTCAGAATGAACGACTGGGTCACGTCCATAGATACAGAACAAAAAGACTGAACGACTGGGTCACGTCCATAGATACAGAACAAAAAGACTGAACGACTGGGTTGTGTCTCTGGCAACTGAACCGATAGAATGAACGACCAGCTGGCTTGGGTAGAAACCCTAGGTTTGTGTCGGGCCTATATCTTGTGAAAGGATGAAATAGTATGAATAAATTCATCAAAATATTTTTTTTCATGAAAATATGTCTTTTATTTAACCAGGTAAGTTGAATGAGAACAAATTCTCATTTACAGCAACGACCTGGGGAATAGTTACAGGGGAGAGGAGGGGGGATGAATGAGGCAATTGTAAGCTGGGGATGATTAGGTGAGTGTATGAGGGCCAGATTGGGAATTTATCCAGGACATTGGGGTTAACATCCCTACTCTTATGATAAGTGCCATGGGATCTTTAAATACCACAGAGAGTTGGGACACCTGTTTAACATCCCATCCAAAAGACAGCACCCTACACAGGGCAAATCTTATCTTATTTAACCAGAGGAAAGGGGGTGCCTCCTACTGGCCCTTCAACACTAGGACCAACCCTGCTTAGCTTCAGAAGCAAGCCAGCAGGGGGTTGTGGGGTGGTATGCTGCTGTCATATGTTTAGTTGGTATTCAACAATAGCATGGTATGATAGGTTAGATTATATGCTGATATTGGTATACATAACACCACTGTAGTGTTGATACAAAGACCTCATCTTCTTTTCACCAGTCATGGCTATTTATATCTGTGACTAATATAATATATTGGTATGTCAACAACACTCTAACTCAAATCAAATCAATATCACATTTTATTTGTCACATGCTTTGTAAACAACAGGTGTAGACTAACAGTGAAATGCTTACTTCCAACTTTGCAGAGTTAAAGATAAAAAAAATAAAAGAAATAGTGACACAAGGAAAAACTACACAGTAAACAAACTAATAACAATAATAAGTAAAAATAACATGGCTAAATACAGGAGCACCAGTACAGAGTCAATGTGGAGGGGTATGAGGTAATTGAGGTAGCTATATACATATACTGTAGGTTGGGGTAAAGTGACTTGGCAACAGGATAGATAAGACAGTAGCAGCAGCGTATATGGTGAGTGTGAAAGTGTGTCTGTCTGCGTGTGTGTGTGTCATCATTATGCATGTGTGTGTGGGTGTATGTGGTGTGTGTGTATGGGTGTTGGGGTGTCAGTGTAAGAATGTGTGAGTGTGTGGGTAGAGTACAGTGTGTTTGCATAGAGCTAGTGCAAGAGAGTTATTGCAAAAAAGGTCAATACAGGTAGTCTGGGTAGCCATTTGATTAGCTATTTAGCAGTCTTGTTTTGCAGTCTTATGACTTGGGGGTAGAAGCTGTTCAGGGTCCTGTTCGTTCTAGACTTGGTGTGCTGGTACCATTTGCCGTGCGGTAGCAGAGATACCAGTCTATGGCTTGGGTGGCTGGAGTCGTTGACAATTTTTGGGACCTTCCTCTGACACCGCCTTCCTCTTGGGCCTTCCTTTGACTCATAGAGGTCCTGTGTGGAAGGGGGCTTGGCCCCAGTGATGTACTGGGCCGTACTCACCACCGTTCGTAACACGATGAATCATTACTAACAAGATGGAGCTTGGATAGCAGTGGTCTTACAGGCTCCTGACCAAGTCTGCTATTTTGTGTTTGTTTACACTTTTTAACTTTTTTTGTATACGTTTCCGCCATCATTTCCTATGACCGAAAAACAGCTTTTGGAAATCAGAACAGCAATCACTAACCCCGATTTGGATGAATATTTCCACTTCAACGAGTCAGCAGCTCTGGACGTTCTGCTTCCTCCAGACCAGGCCCTAATCCCCGGGACTCAAAAGAGAAGGTAGGTGAGGCGGCATCCTGACGAGACTGTGTCAGCAAGCAATTATACCGCTCAATGGGAAAACAGTAGCCAGTTCTCTTGCTCCCTTTCCAGTACAAATAGTCCACACTCCATGTGAACTGTATTAAACTGTATTAATCGTCTCAATGGTCGGGTCATGACCTGTTTGATCCTCTTGTTCGCTGCCAGCAGGGCCCCCTCAGGGTTATACTTTACAGTAGAAGTATAATAACAATGCCAGGGTTTCAGTCTGAGATAACAAATAGGATAGGAGAAATAGAGAAACAGACACACACACACACACACACACACGGTATTGTAATAGCTAAACTTGTGGGGACACACAATTCAGTCCCATTCAAAATCATATTTTCCCTAATCCCTAACCCTAATGTAACGGGCTTCCTCCTTCTCCTCATCCGAAGAGGGGGAGCAGGGATTCGACCAAAACGCAGCGTGGTTATATGACATGATATTTATTAAACAAAACCGAAAACACGAAGAACACTTGAATAGATACAAAAACAACAAACGACGTAGACTGACCTGAAAGTAAGAACTTACATGAAACGAAGAACGCACGAACAGGAAAAACAGACTACACAAAAACCGAACGAACAAACCGAAACCGAAACCGAAACAGTCCCATGTGGCATAACATACACAGACACTGACACAGGAGACAACCAACCACAAACAAACAGTGTGAAAACACCTACCTTAATATGGCTCTCAATCAGAGGAAATGAAAACCACCTGCCTCTAATTGAGAGCCATATCAGGTCACCCTATTACCAACATAGAAACATATAACATAGACTACCCACCCAAACTCACGCCCTGACCGTCAAACACATACAAAATAACAGAAAACCGGTCAGGAACGTGACACCTAACCCGTTGTCACACCCTGATCTGTTTCACCTGTCTTCTTGCTTGTCTCCACCCCCTTCCAGGTGTCACCCATCTTCCTCATTATCCCCTGTGTATTTATACCTGTGTTCTCTGTTTGTCTGTTGTCAGTTCGTTCTTATCATAGAACCTACCAGCTTTTGTTTTCTCTGCTCCTGCCTGTTTGTTGCTCCTGTTTTCTAGTCCTTCCCGGGTTTTGACCTCTGCCTGACCTGGCCCTGAGACTGCCTGCCGTGCTGGACCCGTTACACCCTTTTTGGATGATTGACCCCTGCCTGCCTTGACCTGTTGTTTGCCTGCCCTTGTGGGTGTAATAAACTCTTATTACTTCTACACTGTCTGCATCTGGGTCTTACCTAAACGTGATACCCGTACTCTTGCCCTAACCCTAACCTTAACCCTAGCCTTAACCCAAAAACCTCAACTTAACTCTAATCCTGGCTCCTAACCCTAGCTCCTAACCCTAAACCTTAACATAATTCTAACCCTAACACTAATTCCAACCTTAACCCTAAACCCCCAAGAAATAGCATTTGACCTCGTGGGGACTAACAAAATGTCCCCAGTTGGTCAAATTGTTGTTTGTTTGCTATTCTTGTGGGGACACGTCCACACACACACACACACACACACACACACACACACACACACACACACACACACACACACACACACACACACACTGGCTTTGAGTAATCGGGGTGATGCATTGTGGGAAAAACAGCACTTAACAACATACAATTTAAGTCAACACTCGAGTTGTTTTGATTACCTACTGTGATTAGGCAACATTTATATGCGTTTGGTATATAGAAGTTAGGAACAGTCTAACACATTAGGTTGTTAATTCTTCCACTTTTCATTTGTATTGACAAATTACTGTGAATAATCTGTTGGGTGCGGGGCTATGAGGGTGAATTCAAAGTGAATACTGTTTAGTGACAGTATTTTGCTATTGTTATAGAACAGGAACAGGAAGTGTAGCTGCTGCTGTCACAACAGCTAATGGGGATCCTAATAAAACACCAAAACACTCTTGGGATATACATGTAACTGCCAAAATAAAGGAAACACCAACATCAAGTGTCTTAACAGGGCGTCAGACCACCACAAGCCGCCAGAACAGCTTCAATGCGCCTTGTCATAGATTCTACAAGTATCTGGAACTCTATTAGAGGGATGCGCCTATATTCTTCCACAAGAAATTCCATAATGTTCTGTTGTGTTGACGGTGGTGGAAAATGCTGTCACAGGCGCTGCTCCAGAATCTGCCATAAGTATTCAATTGGGTTGAGAACTGGTGACTGACACACACACACACACACACACACACACACACACACACACACACACACACACACACACACACACACACACACACTCCTTTGAGACCCCTCTTTCAAAGTCAGGTTAATTAAGTCAGGACCACACCTGTGTGGAAGCACCTGCTTCCAATATACTTTGTATCCCTCATTTACTCAATGTTTTCTTTATTATGGCATTTACCTGGAGGATATGTAACTGTAGGAAATGTATTGTAGAGTAAAAATGTAGGTAAAAATGTGAACTACCTGTAGGGTATTACTTGCCCATAAAGCTATACATAGGATTCCAGTTACTGTAAAGAAGGTACACAGTAGCAAAAGGTCAGAGATAGGTCTGACAGGTTTTCATAACTCAATCGTTTGTGACAATGCATTGTACTAAGAGCCGTTGGCTGTAATTACATCATAATTGGATATAAGGATAATGTAAGTGGCTCATTGTTTATCATTCCCTCATTAATTCATGTCTAGACACTAATTACAAAACAACCATGTTGCTACATGAAATGAAACACCACCGTTTGCTCATTTCAAACTTTTCATAATGTGTTAATCAATTAAAATGGATTTACACCGGTTTTAACTATGCTAATGCTTTATTATGACTATCGGTTGAAGCGGAAGTGAACTTTTCTCCAATCATAATTTTTTATCTTTGGTTACAAAGTGGATGATTAATCGCGAGGGGCAGCTAAAATCTATCACACATTGAGAGGTGATTATTTCATTATGAACCTCTAAATAAAGGCTTGGTCAATGCAGCCACAGCTTCTCTATTTATCTCCACTGTCGCCTGGGATTTTCCACTATGTAGCGTTGTTGCTGCTTCCCCATCATTTCATCTGGCCCCTCAGGGAATTCACTGAAAAATATTGATTCACTTTGTGTCACTATTAATTAATAGAAGAAATAATGGTGCGGTTAGAGAGTGTTATTTTCTCTATGTGTAGTGTTAATGTGACTGCTTCAGCGAGGTGGCAGGAAGTTGATTTGGTGGAAGAATAGGCGAGGCAGACCTTCAGGTTCAGGCAGACCTTCACCCTTTGTGACCCTTCTGCCATAGAGCTTTATAATTAAGGTCCTCAGATTATTTCCATCTCTTCCATAGTCATGATTCTGAGATTATTTCTTTCTCTCTCTCTGTATGAAAAGGATTTTGTGACTTTCCACCTCACAATCAGCTGACAAATGCCAACTTCCTGAGTAGTGTTCCTATTGGAATACAAAGGAGCAGAAAAAATCTCACCTTACTGCTCTTCCCAATGTTTTCACACTCCCGCTCTAAAATACATGAGTGACAGTTTCCAGTGAGCTTGCATGGCACTGTAGAGGGGGTTATTTGCTGAGAGGGCTCTCTCTTATACCCCTGATCTTACCCCCCCACGGGAAGCACCTCGTTCCTCCAACAAAACTAATGGCTAGAGAATATAGATTTTTCTAAATGATCCAGACCTCTTACTCCACGGGGAGCTGTCAACCCTTGCTGCTGACACGGGGGTCTTGAATTATGGCCCAGCAAGCCCAGGGACTCACACCAAAGATTAAAGACCCCTTTTAAGAGGTAAAATATGGCTACCTTGGGTATCACACAGGCTTTCACGACGCCCTGGAAAGGTGTCAGCGGTAGACCAGGACAGTGAGGAAGAGGAAAGAGACGACAGGTGCACGTCCCCATAGGATCATCCACTGGTACTTTATGTCTTGCTGGTGGCTGATGTAAAGTTGTAATGCTTATTCAGACAATTATGGATGCTCCCTAAGAGCAAACCAAAGGGAATTCATCCACCAAGTCAGCTGTACTGTAGCAGGGCCATGATCCATTGTTGACTGACTACCCAGCTCACTCTGTGGCAGAAGTGAGACATCTCAGTGTGGATGCATGAAAATGGCTGCTCCAGATAGCCGTAGGGTTGCAATATGCATTATGTGGAATATGAGGCCAGAGGTAATTGCCCCTGCAGGTAGAGCAGCCTGCCTGGATTCCACTGGCCCAATAAACATAATCTGCCATCAGATGCAATTTGAGCCTTTTTTGGAATGTAAATTAAAGACAGTGTGTGAATATCTCTATTTATACTCTACGGTGGAATAACCCTTTCGCTTTCACTCTGAATGCAGAGTATCTCACATATTAGTCATTGTGTGTGTGTGTGTGTGTGTGTGTGTGTGTGTGTGTGTGTGTGTGTGTGTGTGTGTGTGTGTGTGTGTGTGTGTGTGTGTGTGTGTGTGTGTGTGTGTGTGTGTGTGTGTGTGTGTGTGTGTGCATATGTGTGTGCTTTCATTTCTGAATTGGCCATTGCCTCGTGTTTCAGCGATTTTGACTTTGCTCTATCTCCCCCACTGTAGCAGTGATACTTTGCAAGGCCGTGCACAGACCTTGGTTTGATTCAAGACTGTATCACAACCGGCCGTGATTGGGATCCCCATAGTGTGATGCACAATTGGCCCAGCGTCGTCCGGGTTAGTGTTTTGCCGGTGTAGGCCGTCATTGTAATAAGAATTTGTTCTTTAACTGACTTGCCTAGTTAAATAGAGTTAAATAAATAAAAAATAAAACTGAGATTTCAGGGAGCAGATGCTCAAACTGAAATAAGTGCACCACACCCTGATGGGAAACAAAACGACTTTCATAATTCACATCTCAAATGTATAAGATACCAACTGCTCTCGTAGCGAATTTTTTAAATTTAAATGTATGATCATAGGCCTATTTATTTCTGCAACAACACACTCACTCATCACAAATTGTAAACGAGCTAGTTACAGTGCCTCCTAAAGACATGACTGACATCAGGAAAAGAGGGTGGACTATCATCTGACCATTGACGTTGATGATTGATGTGAATCTACTAGTTATCTAGCTTGATTTGTTTTAATTGATTATAATTTATCTTCAATGCTCTTAAATAATAACTTCATAATATAACATTCATAATCTTCTAGCTGAAGATATATGGCTGGCTGGCTAGCGGCTTGTGTGGATATTTTAGTATGGTGGTTAGCTGTGATGCTGCTGCCGACTGAGGAAGGGATGGAGTTGGGTCGGAGCTAGGGTCGTTGATGCAGCCGCTCCACTCTTTCTTTCTGCTTTGCTCTGCTGCGTATATCAGCCAACCAGAGTGAATATTGATGATGATGTAAATCAAGTGTTATCAAGTGTTAATCAAATGTTAAGCTGCTGTGGCAGCACTGTTGACATTTAAACTAGGTAGATAGCTACACATTTGACTGGTGACCGCATCTCAAGCCATGCATGTTTGTATACCAGGAGTGCAGGGTAGACTGGTAAAAAGGCTCAACCTGGTGCACGAGAGCTCTGTACAGGGTAGACCAACAGGTGCAACCAATTGACAGGGTAGGATAGGGGATGGCGTACTTGACGACGACTTGCAGGCAATGGGTTCAGAACAACAACGGCAAAACCTTATACAAAAAAGTATTATACCACCACCTAAAAGGGCACTTGGCGAGTGGGTAGGGCAAAGGGCACTTGGCGAGTGGGTAGGGCAAATTGGCACTTGGCGAGTGGGTAGGGCAAAGGGCACTTGGTGAGTGGGTAGGGCAAAGGGCACTTGGCGAGTGGGTAGGGCAAAGGGCACTTGGCGAGTGGGTAGGGCAAAGGGCACTTGGCGAGTGGGTAGGGCAAAGGGGCATGTGCCGGGCACAGGTTTATGCCTATCTTTGCACGTGTCTGATACTTTGTATGTATGCCCTCGCGAACGCATAATCAATTGAAGAGTTTGTCTTGGGTCATTATTACCTGCTGCAGAGCCATCTGTTAGCCAAGTCATACTGAGGCCTGTGCCAGGTAGCTCACGTGTTGGAGTGCATTGCAATCTGGAGGTATGTACTGTAGCACTGGGTGAGTGGATGGAGGGATGGGAGAGAGGGGGTACTGCCAGATGGTCAGGTACACCACCCTCTTCACACAACCTAATGGGCCCAAGCATATTTAAAAGTACCAGGACTAAATATAATTACTCTCAGCATCAACTCAATGAAGCGGCAGCTTGAGAACTTGCTCTCATACTAACTGTGATGAACTATATCGAGGACTTATTGTGAGGCATATGTTATAGCGCAGACTTGGCTTGCAATAATTATACTGTATGCAAGTTTTACTGTATATGACGCATAATTGGAATTGCAAGTAATTTAACTTTTCGATAAGCCATTGTAATACTTGAAACATGCTTCTTGGAAAGAATTGGAGTCGTTTATTTGGTCTTCATGTGAATAGAACAGAAGTAATAGCATTCAAAGCATTAAACACATATTCTCTCTATGATATCTACCTTGATAGCTACCTTTCACAGTGCATCATACATACAGTATGTGTGACATCTAACATGAAGGGCATGCAGGCTGTTCAGTGTAGCCTAGGTTATAATGAGTGACATCCAACTGATGGGACTAGTGCAGACATAGAACAGTGTCTGATGAATGTGACTTCAGGGAGCTGTGATGCACTCAAAATTAGCTGACCTTTGGTCTGTATAACACCACAAGGACTCATGTCACCTCCACGTCTGAGACACCGCAGGTGATGACCAATTACATATCTAGTTTACACGTCAACCCTACACACACAGTTCAGGTCCTCATGTCCACTGAGGAAATCAAAAATATACAGGTAACTGCAAAAATAAAGGAAACACTTGGGTAAATAGGGGATACGAAGTATATTTAACACAGGTGCTTCCACACAGCTGTGGTTCCTGAGTTAATTAAGTAAAGGAATAAACAGGTAACTGCCAAAATAAAGGAAATAATTGAGTAAATGAGGGATACAAAGTATATTTAACATAGGTGCTTTCATACAGGTGTGGTTCCTGAGTTAATTCAGCAATTAACATCCCATCATGCTTATGGTCATGTATAAAAATGCCCAGTTGCTCATTATTTTGGCTACCATGGCTAGAAGAAGTGTTTTCAGTGACTTTGAAAGAGAGGTCTCAAAGGAGCATATGGGGTTTAAAGTGTGTGTGTGTGCGTGTGTGTGTGTGTGCGTGCGTGCGTGTGTGTGCATCAGTCTCCAGATCTCAACCCAATTGAACACTTATGAGAGATTCTGGAGCAGTGTTTTCCACCACAATCAACAAAACACCAAATGATGCAATTTCAAGTTGAATAATGAAGTTGCATCCCTACAATATAGATCCAGACGCTTGTAGAATCTATGCGAAGGTGCATTGAATCTGTTCTGGTGGCTTGTGGTGCCCCAACGCCCTATTAAGACACTTTATGATGGTGTTTCCTTTTTTTTGGCAGTTACCTGTGAAAAGAGAAGGGCCCACCTGTAGCATCAAAAATAACCTTCATTATTTCCTTGTGTTTTTAGAAATACTTTTTTGACAGGCAGTGTGATCATCATCATTATGTCACACAAGGGAAAGACCTCATTTTGAACAGCAGAAGGTGACATTCGGTTTGTGTGACAGTCGTAGGTGATAATGAGGGATCTGTGTTTGGGAGGAAAAGAACACCAGTGTGATACATACTTGATATACAGCACCAGTCAAAAGTTTGGACACACCTATTCATTCCAGGGTTTTTCTTTATTTTTACTATTTTCTACATTGTAGAATAATAGTGAAGACATCAAAACTATGAAATAACTCATATGGAATCATGTAGTAACCCAAAAAGTGTTAAACAAATCAAAATGTATTTTATATTTGAGATTCTTGATGACAGCACGCTCTTGGCATTCTCTCAACCAGCTTCAAACAACTAGTTACCTGGAATGCATTTCTGTCACACCCTGGCCTTAGTTTTCTTTGTTTTCTTAATTATTTTAGTTAGGTCAGGGTGTGACATGGGGAATGTATGTGTTTTTGTAGTGTCTAGGGTGGTTGTAAGGTTTAGGGGGTTTATTAGCCTGTCTAGGATCAGCGTGGCGCTAGCGGCACACCCCCCCCCCCCACTGAAAAACCAGTGCCGCGAAATTCAAAAAAAATATTTTTTTTAAATATTTAACTTTCACACATTAAAGTCCAATACAGCTAATGAAAGACACAGATCTTGTGAATCCAGTCAACTTGTCCGATTTTTAAAATGTTTTACAGGGAAGACACAATATGTAAAGATGTACATCTATTACCTAAAAACACATTAGCATAATCCACCATCTTTTATTTGTCCACCAACACCAGTAGCCATCACCAATTCGGCTAAACTAAGATATTTATAGCCCCTAACCAACAAAAAAACTCATTAGATGACAGTCTGATAACATATTTATGGTATGGGATAGGTTTTGTTAGAAAAAAGTGCATATTTCAGGTAGATGGCATAGGTTACAATTGCACCCACCGTCACAAATGGAATAGAAAAACTACTTAGAGCAACGTGTTTACCTACTTACTAATCATCAAACATTTCGTAAAAATACACAGCATACACGAATCGAAAGACACAGATCCTGTGAATACAGACAATATTTCAGATTTTCTAAGTGTCTTACAGCGAAAACACAATAAATCGTTATATTAGCGTAGCACATAGCACATTGCAGCCCAGCATTGATTCTAGCCAAAGTGAGCGATAAAAGTCAACATCGCCAAAAGATATTAATTTTTTCACTAACCTTCTCAGAATTCTTCCGATGACACTCCTGTAACATCATATTACACATTCCATATAGAGTTTGATCGCAAATGTTTATATTTAGCCACCAAAATCATGGTTAGACAATGTGAAATGTAGACAAGCTGGTCAGAAAAAGTCCTTGCGCCACTTAGACAGTGATCTACTCTTATACATAAATACTCATAAACGTGACTAAAAAATATAGGGTGGACAGGGATTGATAGACAATTTAATTCTTAATACAATTGCGGAATAACATTTTTTAATTTATCCTTACTTTTCAATACAGTTTGCGCCTAGCGAAGCTACGTCATAAAACATGGCGTCCTAAGCCACTAAAATGTTTCGACAGAAACACGATTTATCATAATAAAAATGTCCTACCTTGAGCTGTTCTTCCATCAGTATCTTGGGCAAAGGATCCTTTCTTGAGAGCAATCGTCTTTTGGTGGAAAGCTGTCCTCTTGCCATGTGGAAATGCCTACTGCGTTCGGGATGAACTGAAAAGCGTGCCCAACTATTCACATCGTTGCAAAAATAAATGTCCCAAAATCGCACTAAACGGATATAAATTGCTATAAAACGCTTTAAATTAACTACCTTATGATGTTTTTAACTCCCATAACGAGTAGAAACATGACCCGAGTAATATTACCCCCTTCACTAATGCTTGGAACAGGAAAGGGCCGGTGTCCTCTAGGCGCATGACGCAGCTCCAAAAGAATGACTAGCTTCAGGGTTTTTTCATTTGTGGGGCCTGTGAACGCGCAATCGACCCCATTGGAATCGTCATCACGTAAAGGCATCCAGGGGAAGACGTAAGAAGTGTCCGTACAGTCATAGCAATATCAGTGCCTTTTTAACTGACTTCAGAACAGTGGCCAACATTTCTGAAATCTGAATCCATGTCAGGGAAATTGCTGTAGAATGGGCTCTGTTCCACTTAGAGACAAAATTTCAACTCCTATAGAAACTATAGACTGTTTTCTATCCAATAATAATAATAAAATGCATATTGTACGATCAAGGATTTTGTGGGAAGCCGTTTCAAAAATTACCAAATTAGCATAAATAGTCTAAACAGCGCCCCCATCCCCAACAGGTTAGAGTAGTTGGGTTTATGTTTAGTATAGAAGTCTAGCTGTGTCTATGGTTGAGTGTAGGTATCTAGGAAAGTCTATGGTTGCCTGAATTGGGTCTCAATTAGAGACAACTGGTTATTGTTGTCTCTGATTGGGAGCCATATTTAAGGCAACCATAGGCTTTAGCTGTTTGTGGGGAATTGTCTATGTTGAACGTAAGTAGCTTGTGTGTGCACTTTCGTTTGTAGCTTCACGGTTGTTTGTTGTTTTGTATAGTTTGTATAAGTGTTTCGTTTCGTGTTCATCTTCATAATAAAGAGAAGATGTATTTTGCACACGCTGCGCCTTGGTCCTCTCTCTCTCCCTTTGACGATCGTGACAATTTCAATTAACAGGTGTGCCTTGTTAAAAGATAATTTGTGGAATTTCTATGCTTCTTAATGTGTTTAGGGCCAATCAGTTGTGTTGTAACAAGGTAAGGGTGGTATACAGAAGATAGCAATATTTGGTAAAAGACCAAGTCCATATTATGGCAATTTGCTCAAATAAGCAAAGAGAAAATAGGTCATCATTACATCATTACATCAAGCCATGAAGGTCAGTCAATATGGAAAATGTCAAGAACTTTGAAAGTTTCTTCAAGTGCACATTCCAAAAACCTTCAAACGCTATGATGAAACTGGCTCTCATGAGGACCGTCATAGGAAAGGAAGACCCAGAGTTACCTCTGCTACAGAGGATAAGTTCATTAGAGTTTCCAGCTTTAGAAATTATAGCCCAAATAAATGCTTCACAGATTTCAAGTAACTGACATGTCTCAACATCAACTGTTCAGATGAGACTGCGTGAATCAGGCCTTCATGGTTGAATTGCTGCAAAGAAACCACTACTAAAAGACACCAATAATAAGAAGAGACTTGCTTGGGCCAAGAAACACTAGCAATGGACAGTATACCGGTGAGTCCAATCTGATGAGTACAAATTTGAGATTTTTGGTTCCAATAGCCGTATCTTTGTGACACAGAGTAGGTGAACAGATGATCTCCGTATGTGTGATTCCCACCTTGAAGCATGGAGGAGGTGGTGTGATGGTGTGTGGGTTGCTTTGCTGGTGACACTATCAGTGATTTATTTAGAATTCAAGGCACACTTAACCAGCATGGCTACCACATAATTCTGCAGCAATACGCCATCCCATCTGGTTTGCGCTTAGTGGGACTATCATTTGTTTTTCAACAGGACAATGACCCAACACACCTGCAGGCTGTGTAAAGGGATATTTGACCAAGAAGGAGAGTGATGGAGTGCTGCATCAGATGACCTGACCTCCACAATCACCCGACCTCAACACAATTGTGATAGTTTGGGATGAGTTGGACCAGAGAGTGAAGGAAAAGCAGCCAACAAGTGCTCAGCATATGTGGGACTTCCTTCAAGATTGTTGGAAAAGCATTACAGGTGAAGCTGGTTGAGAGAATGCAACGAGTGTGCAAAGCTGTCATCAAGCCAAAGGGTGGCTACTTTGAAGAATCTCAAATATTTGTTTAACACTTTTTTGGTTACTACATGATTACATATGTGTTATTTCATAGTTTTGATGTCTTCTCTATTATTCTACAATGTAGAAAATAGTAAAAATAAAGATAAACACTTGAATGAGTGGAGTGTGTCTAAACCTTTGACTGGTACTGTATTTAGATCACTTTTCTTGTGTATGTGAGTGCGACTTTCAGCAAACAGGAACTTGATCATATTTGAGCCATGTGTATGGGGAGGGGAGCCAAGCATGTGATTATGATTTAGGTAACAACTTTACAAGCAAGTGTATTGGAGGTTACATAAATCTATAGATTATCAAATACACAAATTGCCATCTGAAAATGTGCAGGGGAGTAAACAAACCCTAGGTCATGTTTGAAAGAGGAATGCTTCGTGCCACATATTCCTGCATGGATTGATCCCCTGTCCATGCATGGAACTTGTGTCAGGTGAAGGGATGGGGTGGAGAGGGAGGTTGTGGTGGAGGATGTTTGGGATGTGTCACAATGTCAGCCAAGGAGCCTGGGCGAGAAGGAGAGGTGGAGGGCATTATCCGGCTAAATGAAAAAGCCTGTGGAACATGGAACGAAAGCTTGTTGTTGTGCAAGTCCTCAGGTCATAGGAAAGGTCACTCATCACGAGTTTGGCTATATCTATTTAATGTAAAATTATTCTCTGTTCCTCTCATGTCACCTTAGTCCATTAAAGGAGCATTCAGTAAAATGTGGTTTTGTAAAAGATGAACTGTATGGATAGCAGCATATCTAGGGTTGTAAAGCTACCGGTAATTTAACAAAGTTACCAGAATATTCAGTCATTTTGGTAATTAACATGTGACATCTATTGTAACTTTGGTCATTTATACTTGAACAAAAGTATATAGACTGTAATTTTTTTTATACGTGTCCATATTGTCCATGTGTTTCTAGTGGATAGATGATATCGTTCAAGAGAAAATAGCCTAATTAGATTTTTTTTAAATCATCTAATCAACAATGGCATTTTTTATTATTTGCAACTAAAAACACCAGTGGTGGTATTCAATAAGTTGATGGTTTATCTTCTTTAATTATTTTATATATTTTACAAGTGATAAGGCCACACAGAATGCCTGTAAGAGGTGCGTGACTGGCTGCAGGGAAGTCAGGCGCAGGAGAGCAGAACTGGGTAATAACCGGAGCAGTTTAATATGCAAAACCAACGCCACCCAGAACAACAAAATATGGGTACAAAAATAACCCGTCGCGAACCAGTCGGAGTGCACAAACACTTTACAACCAACAATTTCACACACAGACATTGTGGGAACAGAGGGTTAAATACACAACAAGTAATGAGGGAATGTAAACCAGGTGTGTGGGAAAACAAGACAAAACAAATGGAAAATGAAAGGTGGATTGGCGATGGCTAGAAGACCGGTGACGTCGACCGCCGAACGCAGCCCGAACAAGGAGAGGAACTGACTTCGGCGGAAGTCGTGACAATGCCAGAGATAATTACAGACACCTGTGGTCATCTGAAGTACCCAAAAAGGCCACTAGTTGTTTTGTGATACATTTCCCAAAACCTTGAAAGTTACCAACATTTTGGTAGTATACTGGTGAACTTAGAATGTTGCCAGTAATATACCCTCCCTTTGCAACGCTAAGCATACCAGTTCCAGGTGCAGTTTTATATACAGTAAAGCCCATTTCTCCTTACATAGAGGACTGACTGAAGTGACGGGGATCTTCACCGTCTATAGCATCATATAGTTATTTGACTGAATCATAACAGCCTACCAGAAAAATAACGCTACTACACAAGGCTAATGATTTGTGCATGCTGCTCACAATGTAAAATATGCTACAGCAAATGGATGTGGTTGGTGTGTTAAATTCAAACAGTGACATGAAAAGCAAGTGTTAGAGGTCTTAATCAAGCTTACAATACAGTCTTGTTTTACGCTTCCAGCCATTAGTCACAAAGTTATTGGAAAGAAACACTCCCCTCCATCACGTGATGTTATAGATATGTTATGAAAGCTTGTTAGTCTAGTTCGGGTCTAAATGATCTGAGTGCCAATGGTAATTTGCTGTGGATGGTAAAAGCCAGGCTCAATTATGCTTCCTGCTTTTAAAACAGACTCGTCTCATCCCACAATTGACTCCATATACAAATGTGCACAATAACGTTCATTGTGGTTTGCAGCCTGATAGATGGACTTAATAACCCTTACCTCACATTAGGACAGCTCAAACGGATGTTTCTGTTTACTCAAAGTTGTTCTCTCTCCAATCAGAATGTAATGGAGGTGATTCATTGATCTGATTTCCATGTAATGCTGCTGTTGCTGTTTTTCTCAGAAACACAGTATTTATCTCTCTGATAATATTTATATCTCTGAGCTACAGCATCACTTCCACCTCTGTTTATTGATCCGGAAACACAAATGAAGCATCGCTCATTGAAGGAGCCTTGTTGCACAAAGTACACAGCAGCCTGCATCCATTCTGTAATGAGGAGCAAAACACTCAACAAACCACTGCCATATTGAGGTACAGTAAAATCATAGAATGGGATCTTGAATGGACTTAGAATTAGGCCTTCCTATTGGCAAGAAATGCCTCCCACTCCTACTGAGTGAAATGTACTTTCAAGGCAACTCGTTCCTGCAGGCTATACCTCATTGATAAGATCATTATTTTTACCTTAATCACAAAGCTCCCTGTCTCTGTGAATGCAACAAGAAAATCTCTCTCTCTCTATATATATACACTGCTCAAAAAAATAAAGGGAACACTTAAACAACACAATGTAACTCCAAGTCAATCACACTTCTGTGAAATCAAACTGTCCACTTAGGAAGCAACACTGATTGACAATAAATGTCACATGCTGTTGTGCAAATGGAATAGACAAAAGGTGGAAATTATAGGCAATTAGCACAGCACCCCCAATAAAGGAATGCACATTTGTGACCTGCTGGAGGTCATTTTGCAGGGCTCTGGCAGTGCTCCTCCTTGCACAAAGGCGGAGGTAGCGGTCCTGCTGCTGGGTTGTTGCCCTCCTACGGCCTCCTCCACGTCTCCTGATGTACTGGCCTGTCTCCTGGTAGCGCCTCCATGCTCTGGACACTACGCTGAGAGACACAGCAAACCTTTTTGCCACAGCTTGCATTGATGTGCCATCCTGGATGAACTGCACTACCTGAGCCACTTGTGTGGGTTGTAGACTCCGTCTCATACTACCACTAGCGTGAAAGCACTGCCAGCATTCAAAAGTGACCAAAACATCAGCCAGGAAGCATAGGAACTGAGAAGTGTTCTCTGCTCACCACCTGCAGAACCATTCCTTCCTGCTGTGCTAATTGCCTATAATTTCCACCTTTTGTCTATTCCATTTGCACAACAGCATGTGAAATTTATTGTCAATCAGTGTTGCTTCCTAAGTGGACAGTTTGATTTCACAGAAGTGTGATTGACTTGGAGTTACATTGTGTTGTTTAAGTGTTCCCTTTATTTTTTTGAGCAGTGTATATAGATATCATGCACATAACATCTAATCATTTTCTAGAATCATTTCATGATGTTATTTCTCTGTGCATGTATTCAGTGTGTACAATAAACTACTCTATGCTCGTTAGAAATCAAATGAAATGCTCGATACCCATAAGAGAAATACCAACCTATGAGGGGTGTGACCTGTTGATTTGAAAGTAACGTGTTTTAAATAGGCTTTCTCCTGAGTTAAGAGCAGGAAAATGTACCCAGATGTGAGAGAAAGGAAATGGACAAAGTGCATGTTATTGTTTCCTTGTCTGGACATGGCCCCATGTACATTGAGATTTAATTCAGGAGAGATCCATAAAGCAGAATTCTTTCCTCAACACCCTCGGGATGGCATATTTAATTCATGAGCACTATAAAAATAAAGGTTTGCTCTGATAAACCCGGGGCGAGTAACATATTCTGAGAGCTAGGCCAGATGCTGGTTCTAAATTGATACTAACAACACAGCACAGCAGCCATGCTTCCAGCCATTCCTCCAGAGTGGTTCAGGGTTAGTTTCGGCCACTTTTGACCCACGGGAGTTCATGACCAAGCATATAAACATATACTTGCTATACTTACAATTGGCATTTGTGTCTGTCAATTAAATATATATGCTACTGTTTTATTTGTCTACCACCGTTTTGCAATATATTTGCAACAGCATTGGCAGTGCTAATTGCTTACCGTGCTGTGCAGAGACTGGTAGGTGCTCAATGGGAATAATTTGCTAATGTGTTCCTCATCACATTTTCCAGTTTCTGTGAAACGTGCAACAGCTGAACTGATTGACAGCTGGCTTCATGTTCTGTAACTACGGCATCTGACAAGGTTGTGTCAGATGAGAATAGGCAGGCCTGTGCTGGGAAATCGCTTTTTTGTCCTCTCTCTCTGTATTCCTCCCTTTCTCACCCACATTACATGCCTAAACACAACACCCTACCGCACACATGCACTCGCACACTTCAATTGATTATTTAATGACGAAAGCTGCAGAAAAAAGAACATGGGCTTTTCTTTCCATCTCTGTCATTGGCATCTTGGTGGGGGGGGGGGGGGGCATTTGAAGTCAGAAAAAAAGCTGAAGAAGAGTTTTATTCTCAGCATCCCAATGTTATTCTTCCCTCTCAAACACTGACTGACAAATCGATTTTTAGTCTATGGTGTGCCATGAACATCAACCGCAGAGTGCTATCAGTGTCACGCGGGACTAGGTTGGCGAAAGAACCAGACGCAGAGAGAGAGAGCCGCTTGGAAAAATATTCCTTATATTTTTACTTCACAAAACTAAAATAAGCCCGAACATCCAGGGCGCAGAGAGAACACTTGCCAAACACCCAAAAATCACACACGTAACAAAAAACAATCCCGCACAAAACAAGGGCGGGTTAAACTCCTAATTATAGGGAAGCTCATTACGAAACAAAAAACAGGTGCTACTAATAAGACAGAACAAACAGACAAACGAAAAAGGGATCGGTGGCGGCTAGTAGGACGGTGACGACGACCGCCGAGCACCGCCCGAACAGGCAGGGGAGTCAACTTCGGCGGAAGTCGTGACAATCAGGGCGTTATGCAATATAAGAACTTATATGCTAAGGCTACTACACATATACTGTACACCGAGTGTACAAACCATTAGCAACACCTGCTCTTTCAATGACATAGACTGACCAGATGCATCCAGGTGAAACTAGGATCCCTTATTGATGTCACTTGTGAAATCCACTTCAATCAGTGTAGATCTAGGGGATGAGATAGGATTTTTAAGGCTTGAGACAATTGAGACATGGATCATGTATGTATCCCATTCAGAAGGTGAATGGGCAAAAGAAAAAGTGCCTTTGAATGGGGTATTATAGTAGGTGCCAGATGACCCGGTTTGATTGTGTCAAGAACTGCAACGCTCCTGGGTATTTCACACTGAACGGTTTCCCCTGTGTATCAAGAATGGTCCACCACCCAAAGGACATCCAGACAACTTGACACAGCTGTGGGAAGCATTGGCGTCAACATGGGCCAGCATCCCTGTGGAACACTTTCAACACTTTGAGAGTCCATGCCCCAATGAACTGAGGCTGTTCTGAGGGCAAAAGGAGGTGCAACTCAATATTACTAAGGTGTTCCTAATGTTTTGTACACTTAGTGTATATTCTGTATACTCTTAGATTTGTTTCTTGTTGTGTAACTTCTGCAGGAATGTGTCAGCGTCTAGGTGATGTGGGTAAGGCGGAGTCAGGCGCAGGACACAGAGATGAGTAATAATATAAACTTTGCTCAAAAATAGTCTTCCAACAAGGAGAACGAATATCCAGAATCACATAAACGAGACAACTGACAACAATAAACACACAAAACCATGATGGCTCCAGAGGGTTAAATAGGGAAATAATTAAAAAGTAATGGGAACCAGGTGTGTACAATACAGACAAAACAAATGGAAAAAGAAATGTAAACCGGGTAAAATCCTCATTTGTCCAACGTCGGTCCTTCCCTTCTCCAGACTGCGTTGGCCCATTCGAGTGCTCTACCAGTCAGACAGGAGATGAGGGCGTTTACACTCTCGCATCTCGAAGGATCTGGGTGAACGGTTGCCAGGTACAACCCCAGCTGGAGTAGGAACCCCTGGCACCCGGCAGTCGTTCCATCATATACCCTCGGGAGCACGAGCCAAATCCCACTGGATCCAGGTGAAGGAGGGGTGGACAGCGGTGTGGGTTGTTGTGGGAGCTGGGGTGATGATGATGGGGTTGCTGGAAAACCCCCTCTCTCCCATCGCTCCATGGTGCTGCTGGATGCGCTCCTCCATAGGTAGAGGAGGGCTGTGTGCACCTGCTGACTCCATTAAAGGTGCGTGATTCTGTCTAGGTGATGTGGGTAAGGCGGAGTCAGGCGCAGGACACAGAGATGAGTCATAATATAAACTTTACTCAAAAATAATCTTCCAACAAAGAGAACGAAAATCCAGAATCACATAAACGAGACAACTGACAACAATAAACACGCACAAAACCATGATGGCTCCAGAGGGTTAAATAGGGAAATAATTAAAACGTAATGGAACCAGGTGTGTACAATACAGACAAAACAAGTGGAAAGAGAAATGTAGATCGGTGGAGGCTAGAAAGCCGGTGACGTCAACCGCCTAACGCCACCCAAACAAGGAGATGCACTAACTTCGGTGGAAGTCGTGACAGACTGATGATTAATGATGATGATTTATGCTAGAAATGCCACGGTAAGACCAGTGTGATGCCATTGGAAAGCGTTGGCAGAAGACTGACAGACACAGTTAGTTGTGGTGTCCTTGAGATGCTGTCTCCATGCCTGCCGTGGGCAATCACGTGATCACGTGTTGACAGCTACATTCAACATGGCGGTTGTCTCGTTTGATTTCAATCAAAATGACTTATGACTGCAATGCATAGCTCATACATATGAACGCAAATTGCAACACCAAGTTGCTTGGCAGCATTTGTGGTTATGCAGGTATTTAGCAGGTTATGTCGGTGTCTTGACATTTAAACAAGAACCATCAATTATGGCACCAAAATGTTAAATAAAATATTAATGATAAAGAAAGTGGCTTTATTTTATGTTGTTGTGATACTGTTTTAAATGCTAAACGTGCATTTGTATAGGGACCCTTACCATGTGAGGTGTCAATCTGGCATCCATCATGTAAAAGTCAAAACCGTATTAGAATGGATGGCTTTGCCTAAAAGATGAAAGGCGTTAAATCGTGGGTGTTTCTGTGATTAAATGTCAGCTGTCACTCTGCATGGGAGAGCTGCTGGTTCCCCTCACCACCTACAGGAGGCTATGCCAGTCCACATGGGGTAAGGCTGGGTGGAGAGAGAAGAGAGAGAGAAGAGAGTGAGAGAGAAGAGAGAGAGAGAGTGTGTGTGTGTGTGTGTGTGTGTGTGCTCTGAACTACTGGGAAATGAGGTTCAGTATTAAAATGAACTTTGTCTGTTGGTAGAGTGGAAATCTTTTATCTGCATCCGTGCAGAAATAATGGAAGTTTTGTGGAGCATTCAAGATTGATCAGGGGAAACTCTCAGGCGATGTCTATGCTCCATTTGGGAACGATTTACCTTGACTACAGATCCATAACACATTTATTAAACATATATAAGCATTTCATGAACGTGTTATAACAGGTCCCAACCACATTATTAAAGGTTAATTAAATATATTCATAGCATATCTCTTGCACATTTATGTCATGCTCTGGAAGAGCTCAAATGTAGTACTGTATCTAAATAGATACATAATTACAATGGCATAGTAGTGTCATCAGTATGGCTATTCTCAAAAGTGTGTTTCTGACATACCAGTGTTAGTGAATATGCCAAAAGGCCAAACAATGTTATGCTGATATATAGCCTGTACCAGCCCCATTTCCCCCAGTGGACAGTATAGGCCTATGACTTACCTTCTGCTTCTTCTTCTCACTGAGGTCAATGGTGCATGAAGATCCCCACAGGGTTGAATCCTCATGGTAAATTAATCAAATCATGTAGTTGAGGGTCATATCATAACTCTCTCGTAACTTATTAACAGCCCTCCTCCACATAACAATTAAGTTGGCCATACTGTTCTGTACCGCCCCGCAGGGGAGGGGGACCACGAACTCTGGGGGTGCATGCTCCTGTCATCGATGTCTATTTTTTTTATGTAATTCATTTTGACAGTAACCCTCCAAAAAGTAATTCATTCATAAAACTTCGGGTAGCAGGTAGCCTAGTGGTTAGAGCGCTGGACTTGTAAATGAAAGGTTGCAAGATCAAATCCCCTAGCTGACAAGGTAAAACTATGTTGTTCTGCCCCTGGACAAGGCAGTTAACTCACTGTTCCTAGGCTGTCATTGAAAATAAGAATTTGTTCTTAACTGACTTGCCTAGTTAAAAAAAGGTTTAAAAAAATGTCCATATGTACTAGGAAGTTAAGTGCTTGTTAATTGGGCTTCCTGAATGTGACTGAAAAAGTGCCCCAGGTCTTAAAATATAGAAAAAATAACTGTTTGGAAGTACAAGGGAAATATAGGCAAACAAATGCCATGGTCAAAACTACGACTGCGCCATTGCTGTGAGTGGAGCGTACTGAGGTGTTCAAAAGCTCATATAGCTCATATCAGGCCAAGAGCCTAATGCTTCTTATGTAGTTCTTTATGAGTTTTAGTTAAGAAAACTCTCTCTCCGCAGAAGCGACAGTTACAGAGATTTTACTTGATTGCCGTAGCAACATCAGGGAAATGGGGCAGAAGGGAGGAGTGCTTCAAATACAGCAGTTCTGCAACATCTTTAATTGAGCCTCTCATTCTAATTGCCGGCCTTAACACATTACGGAAAGAGAATAATTGTATAAGAAACCCTGGGGACAGGTCATCTGGGTACTGGACAGCCAATAAATTGGTGATCATACAGATGATCATATTTTGCAGACAACAGTTCTTGAGGGCTTGAACCAAAAAAGCGGTTAGCGATTTTCGTTCTAACTGGTGAGTTTGAGTTGTTTGGTTACAATATCAACAGTCCCTTATCTCTGGTATATCTTGGCATGCATCAGTCAAGTCTAAATTGTGCACAGCGCAATAGACATATATAGCACAATGTCTCAGGAAAGACTGTCTGGGTTGGCAATACTCAGTATAGAAAACAGTGGGCCGCAATCTGGACCTACAGGCCGTGGTGAAAACATTTGCACACAAAAAAAGGAGGACTTCATGAGACCAGGGGAGTCTCTCAAGCGGGATTTCATTTAATTGACCTTGAATATTGCAGCCCATTTGTGTAGGCTATTAGCCAGACAAAACCCGCTGAGTTCAAAAATAAGTAGTGGCTGAATTTATCCTCAAGCAGACTACTTTTTTCCTCATTGTAAGGCTATTTTATGTGTAATTTTTATAAAAAAAGTTAATAAATAGCACCTAAATTGCAGCTAAAGATGGTATATAGCTATAGAGAGTACACTGCTTGATGAAACAATCCATAATAAGCTAGTGTTTTGAGGAGGGACTGACTGTATTAGCTGGCATTAATAGATTGGTTTTAGACACAACAACTTTCTATCCGAGCTGGGTGAGAGCGCAAGGACGACTCATATCATGCAGGTTCAGGTAGCCTATATAGGACAGCTGTATATTCTAAAACATCTATTTGTAGCTGATTTAGTATTCTGATGTATCGGAAATGTATTTGACAATCTGCCATGTTTGAATTTCTAACTTTAATTAGTGAAAAAGTAATTACATTATTGCCACGAGCCAGCAGTCTAAAAATGGCAGCACTGCGACACCGTGTATACCTTTATGAAATGTTAGGCTTAACATGAGAAAAGGACAACCAAATAAGCCTATTGCGGTAATGTTAGTTAGCCTGTCTGACTCTGGCGTTCCGCCAGCGGAACTCCTCCCACATTCCACTGAAAAGGCAGAGCGCGAAATTCAAAAAATATTTTTTAGAAATATTTAACTTTCACACATTAACAAGTCCAATACAGCAAATGAAAGGTACACATCTTGTGAATCCAGTCAACATGTCCGATTTTTTAAATGTTTTACAGCGAAAACAGCACGTATATTTATGTTAGCTCACCACCAAATACAAAGAAGGACAGACATTTTTCACAGCACAGGTAGCATGCACAAAGCCAACCTAACTAACCAAGAACCAACCAAACTAACCAAGAAACAACTTAATCAGATGACAGTCTTATAACATGTTACACAATAAATCAATGTTTTTTTCGAAAAATGTGCATATTTGAGGTATAAATCAGTTTTACATTGCAGCTACCATCAGAGCTACCGTCAAAAATAGCACCGAAGCAGCCAGAGCAATTATAGAGACCAACGTGTATTACCTAATTACTCATCATAAAACATTTCTTAAAAATACACAGCGTACAGTAATTGAAAGACACAGATCTTGTAAATCCAGACAATATTTCAGATTGTCTAAGTGTTTTACAGCGAAAACACAATATATCGTTATATTAGCATACCATATGTGCAAACATTACCCCAGCATTGATTCAAGGCAAAAATAGCGATAACGTTATCACCACCAAAATATATTAATTTTTTCACTAACCTTCTCAGAATTCTTCAGATGACACTCCTGTAACATCATATTACAACATACATATAGAGTTTGTTCGAAAATGTGCATATTTAGCCACAAAAATCGTGGTTATACAATGAGAAAAGTAGCCAAGCTGGTCAGAAAATGTCGGGCGCCATCTTGGAAAGACACCTAGTCTAATGAATAAATAATCATAAACTTGACTAAAAAATACAGGGTGGACAGCAATTGAAAGACAAATTAGTTCTTAATGCAATCGCTGAATTACATTTTTAAAAATTATCCTTACTGTGCAATACAGGGTGCGCCAAAGCGAAGCTACCCCAAAGAAAATGGCGGAATATGCGTTTAACATTTTTCAACAGAACAACGATTTGTCATCATAAATAGTTCTTACTATTAGCTGAACTTCCATCAGAATCTTGGGCAATGTATCCTTTCTCTGGTCTAATCGTCTTTTGGTCGAAAGATGTCCTCTTGTCCTGTGGAAATGGCCACTAACGTTCGGCATGTACTGGAAAAGTGCCCAACTCTTGGAGGTGCGTCACAAAGAAATGCAAGAAAATTGCACTAAACGGATATAAATTGCTATAAAACGGTTTAAATTAACTACCTTATGATGTTTTTAACACCTATAACGAGTAAAAACATGACCGGAGATATATTACTGGCTAAACCAAAGCTTGGAAGGAGGCCAGTCCGACGTCCATTGTGCGTCAAGCGCAGGGAAGAAAAGAAATGTACTTCCGCCCTTTGGTCTTTTATAAAGTCCCAGATTGCGCAATCACTCCATTCAAATTGTCACCACTTACTGACATCTAGAGGAAGGCGTAGGCAGTGTTTGTATCCCCATAGCATTCACAGGGACCTAAAAACTGACCTGGGAGCAGAGGCCAAGATTTCTGAAATCTCACTCCCTGTCAGGAAAAGTGCTGTAGAATGAGTTCTGTTTCACTCAGAGACATAATTCCAACGGTTATAGAAACTA
This sequence comes from Salvelinus fontinalis, assembly GCF_029448725.1. NCBI lineage: Eukaryota > Metazoa > Chordata > Actinopteri > Salmoniformes > Salmonidae > Salvelinus > Salvelinus fontinalis. Next base: position 21,558,765 of record NC_074669.1, read on the forward strand.
GAGAGTGTTTTCTATCCAATAATAATAATAATATGCATTTTGTACGAGCAAGAATTGAGTACGAGGCCGTTTAAATTGGAGATGTTTTCAAAAAAAAGTGAAAACAGAACCCCCTGTCCTCATCAGGTTTTAACGACTTCCTTCACACTGCACACAGAGACATAAAAATGGTATCCACAAGTTCATCTGACTGTAGAGTAGAAAAAAGTAGAAAAATGGCTTCATTGCCAAAATCCTGAAGTATCCTTTCAAATCTATTCAAGAAAAGTCAAACTGAAAAATGTCAATAGTACGATTCTTTGGCGATGCCCTCAGCAATTGTTTTCTGTGCTAGCTAGCTAATGTTACATCTGGAAATTTGAAATAAAATGTTAATATTTCCTTTAACTTCTGTACTGTGTCTGTATTCGTTTTGATAAGTCAGGCATGTTTATAAAGCTTTAAAAATGCTTTATGAATGGGGAAATAGAAATGACAGTACATTGACTGCATACAATTCATACACAAATATTTAATGTTGGTGTTATAGATGAGAGTGGCGAACTGCACAGGTAATTAGCATGAAGCGCTCAGCTATAAATGCTTTATGAATGGTAAAATAGATTTGTCTTTACTTTGACTATATAAAATTCATACATACACCCTTCCCTTCATGTGTGCATTGTGGAACAGTATGACCAACTTAATTGTGATGTTGAGGAGAGCTGTTGAGTTACAAAAGAGTTATAATATGACCAGTCATGGAAAAAGTATCCAATTGTCAAACTTGGGTAAAAGTATTAATAGAAAGTTACTCAAGTAAAAGTGAAAGTCAGCAAGTAAAATAGTACTTCAGTAAAAGTCTAAAAGTATTTGATTTTAAATATACTTAAGTATCAAAAGTTAATGTAATTGCTAAAATATACTTAAGTATCAAAAGTCAAAGTATAAATAATATAATATTCCTTATATTAAGCAAAGTATTATTTTTTCCCTCTTTTTTTCCGATAGCCAGGAGCACACTCCAACACTCAGATATTACTTACAAAAGATGCATTTGTGTTTAATGAGTCCACCAGACCAGAGTCCTTATTGATGACCATGTGTTCTCTTGATAAGTGTGTGAATTTGACTATTTTCCTGTCCTGCTAAGCATTCAAAATGTAACAAGTCATTTCTGTTGTCATTTAAAATTTATGGAGTAAAAACTACAATATTTTCTTTGGTAATGTAGTGATTTAAAAGTAAAGGTTTGTCAAAAATATAAATAGTAAAGTACAGATACCCGAAAAATCTACTTAAGTAGTGGCAGGTAGCCTAGTGGTTAGAGCATTGGACTAACGTAAACTCACTCACTTTTGTACATCGCCTTGGTCCGTACAATTGACCTTATTTTAGCGCCCCAAAAATGTAATACTTCCAGATCAACTTTACAATGTCAATACCATTGTAAAGCACAATTTGTCCACTTTCCAACAGAATCAATTACATGACCCCCACGCTGCCCGTTTCCACATGATTCAAGAAGAAAAAGAGCCCCGTTGTGTCTTTTTAAAAATGGCGGGTGGGGACGCGAAACTAATGCGTGATAGTGAGAAGGAGAGATGTGTTGGAAAAATCTTTTTTTTCACTCAATCTGTCCAACATATCACCTTATCGCCTCTAAAATGTATATAAAACACTATAAAGAGTTTATATAATGTGTCATTACATACCTATTTGAAGGTTTGTGTCGAATTTGAATCAGGTTTTTAGGGCTGTGCTAAAGTGATCTTCAGAAGTAAACAGCGGCTTTAAGAATGATGATCGCTTGCAGTGATGACGCCAAAAATGACTAGGTATCCCCCCTTACCCCCGTCACTGTCCATTTCTTGTTTTTAAAGGATGAGAGAAGTGCTACACCTGGTGGAGAGAGATTGTAAGACATAAATAGTTGCTTTATGCGTGCTGTACGTTACGGCATGACACGTCATGATGTAACGGAAGGTCCGTTTTTTTCAACTTTTCTCCAATACTATACAGCCATTACCATGTCGATCAACGCTTGAATAGAAACGTAGTTCACACCCCAGATTTTGAAGTCAACACAGTCGCTACAGTCCCATTAGTTTTCTTTGTAGCCTCGTTTGAATGTTGCGGTTGCGCACATTTGTATGGAATGGGGTGAGTTTACGTTAGTAACCAAAAGGTTGCAAGATCGAATCCTTGAACTGACAAGGTAAAAATCTGCCATTCTGCCTCTGAACAAGGCAGTTAACCCACTGTTCCTAGGCCGTCATTGAAAATAAGAATTTGTTCTTAACTGACTTGTCTAGTTAAGTAAAGTACTTTTACTTTAAGTACTTTACACCACTGGATATGACCTTCAACTATACTATTTGATATGTAAAATATACCCTAAGGATTCATCCCTGTGGGGATTTTCATGCACCATTGACCTCTGTGGAAAGAAGAAGAAGAAGGTAAGTCACGGACCTATCGAGGACGATGGGGGAAATGGGGCTTGTACCGGCTATACAGGATATCAGCATCATTTTCAAAAACAAGGATTGGCCTTTTGGCATATTCACTAAATGGCAGAAGCACACTTATGAGAACAGCCATAATCATTACACTACGCTGGCATTGTAATGATGCATCTATTAAGATACTTAAATATGAGCTCTTGCATAGCATGGCATGAATGCGGTATAGATATGCTATGGCTATATTTCATTAACCTTTAATATTGCGGTTGGGACCTGTTATAACACTTTCATGAAATGCTTATAGATGTGTAATAAATGTGTTAAGCATATGTAGTCAATGTAAATCGTTACGCTTTATTCTTACCACATCTCCCCCATTGCTCCTTTCCCAGAAACAGCCACACAAAGCAAAATGGCCATTCTGACTACAAAGTATTCAACGTGAAAGGTACCATATTCGACTGAAATACATTTGCTGCTTGTGTGAGTGTGTGATTTGCAACGTCCAGTTATTTTATTATTTTAAGTGAGATATGATTTTCTCTTTTTAATAAACCTTTCTCTGAAGAAAAGTGTTGTTCAGAAAGTAGTGCTCCCTTGGTGCTCTGGGTGGCACAGTATAAGCTTTCCTAGCAACAGATTTCACTCAAATGTGTAATGTTTAAAGAAAGTCTTCAAACCAATGTCTTTGAGTTTCACTGCAGTTTGGAATTTTATTATCGCTTGAGCTGCTGTTTGGAGTTTGATAGCAGTGTCAGTAAAAGGGACAGTTAAATGTGATGGTATACTAAGACACTGGGCTCCATTTTATGAATTTGATCCCACCCAGCCATCTCCCTTAATGATATGCTTTAGCAGCTGCAGTGAACTTAGCATGCTCTTATTGGGTCCCTTGGGAATGCTCTTTACTATTTAGTTAGGGTACTGGAGTTCAACCCCTGGGTTAGCAGCAACATAAATATCCCGCCTTTTAATTGTTATGGTGATGAAAGCCCAGTGTGTGTATGCGTCAGTGGTAATGCATTGCATTGGTTCAACAGCAAATGTATTATCATTATATATGATATAGTAGGCCTACTGAAAGGTTTAGCGAATCAATTTGGTTGATTAGCTTTTAGCCAACCCCTCATTTAGGGCTATTGTTAACCTGGGATAATAACAGAGACAGCGAGCAATTAGACCACCATTGCCCTCTGTTCTATTGACGAACATGCAGTCACTGGAGAAGGAACTGGTTGATCTCCATTCAAGACTATCCTATCAATGGGGTCTAAGAATATGTACTGTATTATGCTATGTTTCTCAGAGTTGTGGCTGAACAAGGACATGGGTAATATACACCTTGCTGGTTTTTCTAAGCATAGTCAAGACCGGACAGCAGACTCTGCTGCACAATCTCTAATGTTAATGAAGTCTCAAGTTTTGCTCGCCTGAGTTAGAATACCTCATGATAAGCTGCAGTCCATACTATTTACAAAGATAGTTTTCATCTATATTTTTCGTAGCTGTCTATTTACACCAATATCAAATTCTGGCACTAAGACTATACAACAAGCTGTATAGGCCCATATGTGTAACGGATGTGAAATGGCTAGCTAGTTAGCGGGTACGCGCTAGTAGCATTTCAATCAGTTACGTCACTTGCTCTGAGACTTAAGTAGTGTTGCCCCTTGCTCTGCAAGAGCCGTGGCCTTTGTGGAGCGATGGGTAACGATGCTTCGTGGGCGACCGTTGTTGATGTGTGCAGAGGGTCCCTAGTTCGCGCCTGTGTCGGGGCGAGGGGACGGTTTAAAGTTATACTGTTACATTGATGCTGTTGACCCGGATCACTGGTTGCTGCGGAAAAGGAGGAGGTTGAAAGGGGGGTGAGTGTAACGGATGTGAAATGGCTAGCTAGTTAGCGGGTACGCGCTAGTAGCATTTCAATCAGTTACGTCACTTGCTCTGAGACTTAAGTAGTGTTGCCCCTTGCTCTGCAAGAGCCGCGGCCTTTGTGGAGCGATGGGTAACGACCGTGCTTCGTGGGTGACTGTTGTTGATGTGTGCAAGGGCCGCGGCTTTTGTGGAGCGATGGGTAACGACGCTTCGTGGTTGACTGTTGTTGATGTGTGCAGAGGGTCCCTGGTTCGCGCCCGTGTCGGGGCGAGGGGACGGTTTAAAGTAATACTGTTACATTGATGCTGTTGACCCGGATCACTGGTTGCTGCGGAAAAGGAGGAGGTTGAAAGGGGGGTGAGTGTAACGGATGTGAAATGGCTAGCTAGTTAGCGGTTACGCGCTAGTAGCATTTCAATCAGTTACGTCACTTGCTCTGAGACTTAAGTAGTGTTGCCCCTTGCTCTGCAAGAGCCGTGGCCTTTGTGGAGCGATGGGTAACGATGCTTCGTGGGCGACCGTTGTTGATGTGTACAGAGGGTCCCTGGTTCGCGCTTGTGTCGGGGCGAGGGGACGGTTTAAAGTTATACTGTTACATTGATGCTGTTGACCCGGATCACTGGTTGCTGCGGAAAAGGAGGAGGTTGAAAGGGGGGTGAGTGTAACGGATGTGAAATGGCTAGCTAGTTAGCTGGTACGCGCTAGTAGCATTTCAATCAGTTACGTCACTTCCTCTGAGACTTAAGTAGTGTTGCCCCTTGCTCTGCAAGAGCCGCGGCCTTTGTGGAGCGATGGGTAATGACCGTGCTTTGTGGGTGACTGTTGTCGATGTGTGCAGAGGGTCCCTGGTTCGCACCCGTGTCGGGGCGAGGGGACGACGTAAAGTTAAACTGTTACATATGCAAAAGAGAAAATTGCACATTCATAGGCAGCGTTTCTCATGGGCGGTGATTTTCAGACCAGGCACCACAGGCTGAAATACATTTTTCGCATCTACCTAGACATTTTGAGATTTTGGGGTATTTTGGCTCATTTTTATTAGTATTTTCAAAAAGGGAAGTTGAAAAAAAAAAGTATATTTCCTTTAATTCATACTACCGTCATCAACATTTTAATGAATTTTAACCACTTTAAAATGGACATACAGTGCATTCGGAAAGTATTCAGACCCCTTGACTTTTTCGACATTTTGTTACTTTTACAGCCTTATTCTAAAATTGATTCAATTGTTTTTTCCCTCATCAATATACACACACAATAGCCCATAATGACAAACAAAAACAGGTTTTTAGAAATGTTTGCAAAGTTTTTCAAAATAAAAAGCTGAAATATCACATTTACTTAAGGCCCTTTTCTCAGTACTTTGTTGAAGCACCTTTGGCAGTGATTACAGCCTCTAGTCTTATTGGGTATGATGCTACAAGCTCGGCACGCCTGTATTTGGGGAGTTTCTCCCATTCTTCTCTGCAGATCATCTCAAGCTCTGCCAGGTTGGATCAGGTCTCTCCAGAGATGTTCGATCGGGTTCAAGTCTAGGCTCTTGCCGGGCCACTCAAGGACATTCAGAGACTTGTCCTGAAGCCACTCCTGTGTTGTCTTGGCTGTTGGCTGTGCGCTCCAGAGCAGATTTTCATCAAGGGTTTCTCCATTCATCTTTCACTCAATCCTGACAAGTCTCCCGCATGCTGAAAAACATCTCCACAGCATGATGCTCCCACCACCATGCTTTACCGCAGGGATGGTGCAAGGTTTCCTCCAGACATAACACTTGGCATTTCAGGCCAAAGAGTACAATTTTGGTTTCATCAGACCAGAGAATCTTGTTTCTTATGGTCTGAGAGTCTTTTGGTGCCTTTTGGCAAACTCCAAGCGGGCTGTCATGTGCCTTTAACTGAAGAGTGGCTACCATCTGGCCACTCTACCATAAAGCCCTGGTGGAGTGCTGCAGAGATGGTTGTCCTTCTGGGAGATTCTCCCATCTCCACAGAGAAACTCTGAAGCTCCTTCTGAGTGACCATCGGGTTCTTGGTCACCTCCCTGACCAAGGTCTTTCCCACCCGATTGCTCAGTTTGGCCGGGCGGCCAGCTCTAGGAAGAGTCTTGGTCGTTCCAAAATTCTTCCATATTTAAGAACAATGGAGGCCACTGTGTTCTTGGTCACCTTCAATGCAGCAGACATTTCTTGGTACCCTTCCTCAGATCTGTGCCTCAACACAATCCTGTCTAAGAGCTCTTCCAGACAATTCCTTTGACCTCATGGCTTGGTTTTTGCTCTGACAGTTTTAATACCTGTTTTCACCGTGTCATTATGGGGCATTGTGTGTAGATTGAAGAGGAAAAATATTTATGTAATACATTTTAGAATAAGGCTGTAACGTAACAAAATGTGGAAAAAGCAAAAGGGTCTGAATACTTTCTGAATGAACTGTACATCAAAAATGCCAAAGCCCATATCATAGAGAATGTTACAAACTGGATTACATTTAGTGACTTATTTTGAAGAGATGGTGATAGGTGATGGGGTGGCAGGAAGCCTAGTGGTTAGAGCGTTGGGCCAGTAACCAAAAGGTTGGTGGTTTGAATCCCCGAGCTGACAAGGTGAAAATATGTTGTTTTGCTCCTGAAGTATACAGTTAACCCACTGTTCCTAGGCCGTCATTGTAAATAAGAATTTGTTCACTTCTTCAGGCTGCAGGGTGAATATTGAAAAAAATGGAAAATATGTGCACATTTTCAAACGGCCTCTTAAGAAATTTTTGATTTTACAATATGCATATATTTACTACTGTTGGATAGATAACAGTCTATAGTTTCTAAAAAGGTTTGAATTATTTCTCTAAGTCGAACAGAACTATTTTTACAGCCATTTTCCCAGCCGAATTGAGATTTCCAAAATGCGATGTGTCTCTTTAAGACCTTGTCTATAAAAGGTCATGACACTTAGGACCGTAGAAACACGTCATACGCCTTCATCTGGGTGTAATGCGGAAGTGAGAGTTGAAAGCAGTCGAATATCTCTTCCATGGACTGAATACCACACCTTCTTGTGAGACCTGCGCAGTTAAAAAAAAATTCCGGGCGGGAGGCAGAATCTGGACTCGGCTCCTGGAAGACGCTCGATAAAGGTGAATATGATCTCTTGCTACGATATTATTTGATACATGTCACAAAATCATCCTAAAGTATGTTTTTTCAATATACTTTAATTATATTATTGCAATTTATTCTGGACTTTAGACGTGATGTTTTGGAAGAATTTTTTGAAGACAGAAAGATTAGCGCCGCACAGCCGTGGTGCTTGCTAACCAAAGAGGGAAATATTTCGTTCTGGAACCCAACTAAAGACTGTACTGGACATTGGACCCCGTTACAACATTCTGATGGAATATCAACAAAGATAAGGACCCAATTTGGGATGCTTTTTCATATATCTGTCGAACTGTGCTATGCTAACTGTGCTAACTGTGCTATGTTAGCGCTTGACTAGAATCAATGCTGCCGTATGCTAGCTTATGTTGTTAGCTAATATAACGATATATTTTCATTAGCTTTCACTTTCATTAGCTTTCCACCATATGTTTTTCTGAAATGTTTTATGAGGTGTAATTAGTAGTTGACGTTGGTGTCTGTATTTTCTCTGGCTACTCCCGTCTGATTTCAGACTGTAGCTATGCTGTAGCAATGATGGGAGCAGTAATGTAAAACTGATTTATAGCTAAAATATGCACATTTTATGAACAAAACATAGATTTATTGTGTAACATGTTATAGGACTGTCATCTGAGGTAGTTTTTTCTGGGTTCTTTAGGTTGGTTTTAGGTTATTTCGGTTGGCTTGTGCATGCTACTTGAATCATAATTCATACATCATAATCATAATCATACGTGTCTGTCCACTTTTGTATTTGGTGGTGAGCTAACATAAATATATGTGGTGTTTTCTCTGTAAAACATTTAAAAAATCGGACATGTTGGCTGGATTGACAAGATGTTTATCTTTCAAATGCTGTATTGGACTTGTTAATGTGTGAAAGTTAAATATTTAAAAAAAATAGATTTGAATTTCGCGCCCTGCAGCTGTTGTCATTTTCGTTCCGACGTCGGGCTTGCAGCCCAAACAGGTTTTAACTGACTTGCCTAGTTTTAAAAAAATGTCATAAAAAAATAGGCTTTTGACTTTTAGTGTATTTGTCTGTCATTTCCCGAAAGTCAGACTCCTACCACACTCCAAAACTTTTCTCAGCTTCAGAAGCATCTACATTTATCAAATTGTGTGTGCCTAGAGGGAAATATTGATAATTTGTACATTTCTTATTTTAGATAAGCAATTTTCTTTCAAATAAAATGTTAAGTATTTTACAAATAGAAAGACGAAAAATTTATTCATCCACAATCTGCTCTGGACAAGTCCAAAATAAAATAAAACAAAAATATTCATGCTTACTTCATCCAATGTCCAGTAAAATGTATATGCGTGGTATGCAAATATGCACACATATAATGAGATATCACCTCATTTGCATATTTTAATAACATATTTTAAATAGTTTATATATTTTTTGACATTTTCTTTTTCCATATGTGTCTACATTCAGCTAGTAAAAGTTGATTGTGATATGATTAAGATAAACTTTTTTCCCTATTAGAGTGTTCTGTCTGGCCTTAATGCAGCAAAACTGAAATCTGTTATACCTCATTTTTCCCAACATGTCACCTGTGCAACTAGAGGCGACACAACTCTAGATCAGCTTTATTCCACACAGAAATGCATACAAGGTCTTCCCTAGCACTCCCTCTGGCAAATCAGACAATAACTATATCCTCCTGCTTAAAAGCAAAACCTCAAACAGGAAGTAACCGTCACGTGCTCAATACAGAAGTTGTCTGATGAAGCGGATGTTAAGCTACAGTACAGGACTGTTTCGCTAGCACAGACTGGATTATGTTTCAGGATTCATCCAGTAACATGTAGGAGTTTACCACATCAGTCACTGGCTTCATTAATAAGTGCATCAACAATGTCGTGCCCACAATGACCGTACGTCCAGCGACGCGAGCCTACCAGATTAGCTAAATGCCGTCTATGCTCGCTTCGAGGCAAGCAATACTGAACCATGCATGAGAGTACCAGCTGTCCTGGTTGACTGTGTGATCTTGCTTTCCGTAGCCAATGTGAGTAAGACCTTTAAACAGATTAACATTCGCAAGGCCATGGGGCCAGACGGAATACCATGATGGGTACTCAGAGAATGCGCTGACCAGCTGGCAAGTGTCTTCAGTGACATTTTCAAACTATTCCTGGTCTGTAATACCAATACTATCTAAATAACTATCACGCTGTAGTTGTCACGCCCTGACCATAGAGTTGTTTATTCTCTATGTTGGTTAGGTCAGGGTGTGATTAAGGCTGGTTTATCTAGGGGAATTGTATGTCTATGATGGCCTGGTGTGATTCCCAATGAGAGGCAGCTGTTTATCGTTGTCTCTAATTGGGAATCATATTTAGGTAGCCATTGCCACCTTGTGCTTTGTGGGATCTTGTCTAGGTATAGTTGCCTGTGAGCACTACTCTGAGCTTCATGTAGCGTTTGTTTGCTTCATGTAGCGTTTTTGTTCTTTAAGTTTCTCTTCCAAATAATAGGATGGAAACATCCACGCTGCATCTTGGTCCACTCCTTTCGACGAGCGTGACAGTAGTACTCACGTCTATAGCCATGACATGCTTTGAAAGACTGGTCGTGGATCACATCAACACTATCATACCAGACATACTGGAACCACTAATTAACATACCACCGCAACAGATCCACAGACGACGCAATTGCTATTGTACTTCACACTGCCCTCAACCACTTGGACAAAAGGAATACCGATGTAAGAATGCTGTTCATTGACTATAGCTTAGCATTCAACACCATAGTCCCCTCCATGCTCAGGACCCTGGTACTGAACACCTCCATCTGCAACTAGATCCTGGACTTCCTGATGGGTCAACCCCTAAGGAGGTGAGGATAGGCAACAACTCATCCACCATGCTGACCATCAACACGGGGGGCCTCACAGGTGTGTGTGCTTAGTCCCCTCCTGTATTCCCTGTTCACCTACAACTGCGTGGCCGCGCACGACAACACCGCGCAAGACTTGCTGACAAGACAACGGTGGTAGGACTGGGGCAGAGCTCCATGCCATCCAGGACCTCTATACCAGGTGGTGTTTGAGGAAGGCCCAAAAAATTGTCAATGACACCAGACACCCAAGCCATAGACTGTTCTCTCTGCTACCGCACGGCAAGCAGTACCAGTGCACAAAGTCTGGAACCAACATGACCCTGAACAGCTCCTACCCCCAAGACGTAAGACTCTTTAACAAGACTGCTAAATAGCTAATCCAATGGCTACCCAGACTACCTGCATTGACCCTTTTTTGCACTAACTCTCTTGCAGTGACTCAATGCAAACACACCGGACTCTACCCACACACTTACACTGACACCCCAACACACACACACACACACACACACACACACACACACACACACACACACACACACACACACACACACACACACACACACACACACACACACACACACACACACACACACACACACACACACACACCACATATGCTGCTTATACTATCTATTATCTATCCTGTTGCCTAGTCACTTTACTCCTATAGCTACATCAATTACCTCGTACCCCTGCACTTCGACTCAGTGCTCGTACTCCCTGTACTCCCCATGTTATTCTTATTTGTTATTGTTACTTTTTATTCACTGTGTATTTATGCCTCGTGTCACTTTCTATCTTTAGTTTCTATCTTTATGTATTAACTTTGAATTGTTGAAAAGGACCTGCAAGTAAGCATTTCGATGTCAGTCCTCACCTATTGTTTACAATGCATGTGACAAAGGAAATTTGATCTGACTTGAGACCTCTGTGTAATCTGTATGTGTTCAGGTAAAGGCATGGGGTACAGGAAGGTGCGTGCGGCCCACGTAGTGTCTCTGGAGAGGGAGAAGCTGCAGGCCTCAGCACTAGACCTGGAGTGGGACCTGGAGAAGGAGCTACAGCAGAGTTTCCCACAGTCAGGTCACCCATAATACAAGTAAAATATTTAAAAAATAACAAAACAAAAACTAATCCTTAAACAGTTTGAAATTTGATGTTTGAGAAACATGGATGAAATTATTATTCTGATGTGAGACTGTGAGAGCCTTGACTTTGGCGATGTCATTTACAAAAAAGCCTCCAACACTCTACTCAGCAAACTGAATGTTGTCTATCACAGTGCCATCCGTTTTGTCACCAAAGCCCCATATACCTCCCACCACTGCGACCTGTATGCTCTTGTTGGCTGGCCCTCGCTACATATTCATCTATAAGTCATTGCTAGGTAAAGCCCCGCCTTATCTCAGCTCGCTGGTCACCATAGCAACACCCACCCGTAGCACACGCTCCAGCAGGTATATTTCACTGGTCATCCCCAAAGCCAACACCTCCTTTGGCCGCCTTTCCTTCCAGTTCTCTGCTGCCAATGACTGGAATGAATTGCAAAAATCACTGAAGCTGGAGACATATCTCCCTCTAACTTTAAGCATCAGCTGTCAGAGCAGCTTATCGATCACTGTACCTGTACACAGCCAATCTGTAAATAGCCCACCCAACTACCTTGCACCCTAGTATCTCTCCTTGCACATCATCATCTGCACATCTATCACTCCAGTGTTAATGCTAAATTGTAAATATTTCACCTCTATGGCCTATTTATTGCCTTACCTCCCTACTCTTCTACATTTTCACACACTGGACATATATTTTTATATTTTGTTATTGACTGTACGTTTGTTTATGTGTAACTCTGTGTTGTTGTTTTTGTCGCACTAATTTGCTTTATCTTGGCAAGGTCGCAGTTGTAAATGAGAACTTGTTCTCGACTGGCCTACCTGGTTAAATAAAGGTGAAATAAAAATAAAAATAAAAAGAGCTAGGTGGTTTCCCTGAGCTTCAGAACCCTGGCCTAGGCTTGCATCACTTCCAGTTGGCGTGTGTGGAGAATCGGACCGTGGACAACTCCAACCGTGCTGATCCAGACACGGACCTGGAGCCCATCCAGCCCTCTGTGTCAGTGTCACCCCATGGAAGGTTTGAGCGTCTGCAGAAGGACCCCAACTACATCTCCCATTTCACCAGGGCTCCACCCAAACGCCAGTGGAGGAGCAGCTGCAGCCTGGTCAGGTACATGCTGGCTGGTGTAGGGCTCTTTACCCTGGGGTTTCTGATAGGCCACTACACCCACAGACCAGCCCACCCCAGAATACCCAGGCACACATACCACCTGGAGGAGCTGCTGAGGGACATTACGGCTAAGAAGATCCAGGCTCTCACACATACACCAATTACCCCATTACTCCCTGTTTTGCCTCAATGCCTGCAAATTGTTTAGAGAGAGAGTGTATAATATTACAGATAATGCATCTTGTTAGTGTAGAGGCATTATGCACAGCAGCAGCAGAACACTAAGTACACAAGGTGGTGAGAGTCAGGGATTTGCATTAAAATGACATTCATTTGGAAGCGTTTCTCTAAGAAGGCTCTCCCAGGTCATGCAAAGGGGATTTAGAGCACATTGATTGCTGCCGATCGCTCAGCCAAAAAGCCTGTTGCCCCCTCGGAAAGTCTTCCTCAGTCTGAGTGGAAGTTTGACATTCTTAGGAAACAGATGTGGGCTTTCCTGGAACAGACCTTTAGGGACCTGCATCCTTCTAGCAAAGACAGTCTTCCAGCCAAACATTGTAGCATACTGTATCCCCACTAGTAACAAGCAGCCTTGTTCACTCCAAGCCCAGCTGTGTATAGCTGACAGGGAAGGGAGAGGGCCCAAGCAGGTATTAATGTTAAATGAAATGCCGACAAACCTCTGGCAGCAAGATATTGTTTTGGTGCCAAGGATCATGGAATATACAGTGGGGAGAACAAGTATTTGAAACACTGACGATTTTGCAGGTTTTCCTACTTACAAAGCATGTAGAGGTCTGTAATTTTTATCATAGGTACACTTCAACTGTGAGAGACGGAATCTAAAACAAAAATCCAGCAAATCACATTGTATGATTTTTAAGTCATTAATTTGCATTTTATTGCATGACATAAGTATTTGATCACCTACCAACCAGTATGAATTCCGGCTCTCACAGACCTGTTAGTTTCTTTAAGAAGCCCTCCTGTTCTCCACTCATTACCTGTATTAACTGCACCTGTTTGAACTCGTTACCTGTATAAAAGACACCTGTCAACACACTCAATCAAACAGACTCCAACCTCTCCACAATGGCCAAGACCAGAGAGCTGTGTAAGGACATCAGGGATAAAATTGTAAACCTGCACAAGGCTGGGATGGGCTACAGGACAATAGGCAAGCAGCTTGGTGAGAAGGCAACAACTGTTGGCGCAATTATTAGAAAATGGAAGAAGTTCAAGATGACGGTCAATCACCCTCAGTCTGGGGCTCCATGTAAGATCTCACCTCATGGGGCATCAATGATCATGAGGAAGGTGAGGGATCAGCCCAGAACTACACTGCAGGACCTGGTCAACAGAGAGCTGGGACCACAGTCTCAAAGAAAACCATTAGTAACACACTATGCCGTCATGGATTAAAATCCTGCAGCGCACGCAAGGTCCCCCTGCTCAATCCAGCGCATGTCCAGGCCCGTCTGACCTCCACATGCTTTGTAAGTAGGAAACACTGCCGATTTTGCAGGTTATCAAATACTTGTTCTCCCCACTGTATGTATATGTGTCAGAAAGATGTCTCAGTTCAGTGGAAACTAAGTTAATCTGACTCCTAAACAGATTTTTGGGTTTTGTGTGTTTGTTATTTAGTCACATTTATTTTTCAGGCAGCAGGGCCAACAGCAGAGCTCAGATTCTCTTGGAAAAAAAGACACCATATTGTAACCTCAAGTAACATTGTGATCACGCATTCAGCCACTAACTGAAACTTCTCAGTATTCATACCTTGGATGTTATGTTCCAAGATAATTGCATTATTTACTTTTGGGTCACAGAGGGAATCCTGCAATCTCTCTCACAAAGTGATGCTCTATGGGGAGAAGGGATAGTGGCAACTCAGAACGTTTAGATAAAGAGAATAAAACTGGTAGATTAAATAGTTTTATCCTCAGTATATCTCCCACATCAACTAATAGCATAGGCCTACTGTGCTGCTTGGATGGCTCCTCTCTTTCCACCTTATTTGTGGAAATGGATTTGTGCATGATGCTAGTAGGCTTCAATGAATTTTATTTAGTCCGTGTTCAGTATTGTGTGTTTGGTGATTGACTATACATAAATAGAAGGGTGGAATATATTGTGTTTATTATGAACTACAGTATATCATAGTCAAACTGGTGTTTGGGAAGAAGTGGATTTTCCCTCTGTTTGTGCCACTAATGCAATTCTTGATCTCCCTGAGACACTCACTCACTTATTATTCCCAGTAATTGATACAGTCCATTATATTGGGAGCACTTCTCATCCCCACCAACTGAAATACGTAATCTCAGAATCAGATTAAGGGTAATGTCTCCAGGGATAAGGAAGAACAAAACAATAAACAGTTTGGACATACTGGCTACTGAAACCAAATATCAAAGATGGTTCGCAGCTGTTAAAACAGCTCAGAACACAAGTATGGTGTCCATATTAGGACACTTTCAGTCTCAGTAAAATGAGTCACTCTCGCGAGGAGGAGTTGAGTCACTCTCGCGAGGAGGAGTTGAGTCACTCTCGCGAGGAGGAGTTGAGTCACTCTCGCGAGGAGGAGTTGAGTCACTCTCGCGAGGAGGAGTTGAGTCACTCTCGCGAGGAGGAGTTGAGTCACTCTCGCGAGGAGGAGTTGAGTCACTCTCGCGAGGAGGAGTTGAGTCACTCTCGCGAGGAGGAGTTGAGTCACTCTCGCGAGGAGGAGTTGAGTCACTCTCGCGAGGAGGAGTTGAGTCACTCTCGCGAGGAGGAGTTGAGTCACTCTCGCGAGGAGGAGTTGAGTCACTCTCGCGAGGAGGAGTTGAGTCACACTCAGTAAGAGCTGAGTCAGCAGGAATTGGTTCATTCTCACAAGAAGTTGCGTCAATCTCACAAGGAGTCAGCGGCAGTAAAACATTATAAAAAATGTTTTATGGTCATTTAAAACATAAACATGATTCTATAACAGTGGTCACCAACTTGTCGATCGCGATCGACTGGTCGCTCTTCAAGGCATTCTTAGTAGATCACCAAACATTTCTGGAGGAAAGCCAACGATAAAGGCATAAAGGCTTGCACTCCTTTTTTTTCGTGTTGTGCTGTTGTCAGTAAGTGTACTTCATTCAGAAGCCCTGCGCACAGGGGAAAGCAAAGTGTTCCCATTTTGAATCATTTCCTTTCTCTGAAAAGACTATCTCTGCCTACCTGTTGGACAGGGAGATCTGTGGCTAAATCGAGTGTGCCTACTGTTCTGCTGTATTCTTTGACAGTATTGGCCAAAGAGCTGCTGTTTTACGAGTAAGTTCATGTTTAAATTATATTTAGCACTGTCAACACTGTTTTAATTCAACACTATTACAAAACTTAAAACACGCTTCTCTCTACTGCCTCTTGCGCTGCATTTGCAATGAATGAGTAGCCAAGTGTATCGATAGCCCTGCGTTTTTATTATTACTGGCAGCTCATCGTGTCTATTTAACTATCAAAGAGTATTTCACTTTCTCTGGTCGTAGGAACAACATGAATTTGTGCCCGAGGCAGATGTGGTGCAATTCAAGTTTCACCATCAGGTGGAAGAAAGTGTCCCCTCTCTCTGGTCAGTCTCACCAGAGAAAAGGAAGGAGAGAGCAGGGACCGTGAGAGGTGGACCCTGTGCTGCTCTCTCCCTGCCTCCACTGAGATTAATGTCGTGTTCAAAACAGCTGGGAACTCGGAAATCTCCTACTTCAATCCGTTCAAGACAACTGGGAACTCTGAAAAAAATTAGATCCGACTGGGGAAAATAGTTTTGAACAGTCATCAAACTCACACTCGGGCATCTTTCTAGAGCTCTGACTTTCTGACCTGAAGTTCACTGACATCATGATTTGACCTATTTTTTTCAGAGTTCCCAGTTGTCTTGAAAGCACCATGACTATGAGATGCAGATACCACCAGTCCAGTAAAATAAAAAAGGGAATTATTAGCAAATTTTTTTCAATTTATGCTCAGTTGTGCATCGCAAGTGTGCTACACCAACTGATCTATTTTGTTATCAAAGCTCGAATTTTGAAATATAATATGATCTGAAAAGAACCGTATTGGCAGGTCAGGCAAATAGCCAATATGCTGTCCTAATGTATTAGGCCTACTTTACAAATCTCATTCCTACAGAACTGTTTTTATTAGGTTAATATTACATTGTTTAAACCCTCTCTGGGATATGTGGGACGCTAGCCAACAGCCAACAGCCAGTGAAATTGCAGGGCGCCAAATTCAAAACAACAGATCTCATAATTAAAATTCCACAAACATACAAGTATTATACACAATTTTAAAGATAAACTTCTCGTTAATCCAGCCACATTGTCTGATTTCAAAAAAGCTTTACGACGAAAGCATACCTTGTGATTATGTTAGGTCAGTGTCTAGTCACAGAAAAACATACAGCCATTTTCCAAAGAAGGTGTCACAAAACTCAGAAACAGCGTTATAAATATTCCCTTTTATGATCTTCATCAGAATGCACTCCCAGGAATCCCAGTTCCACAATAAATGTTTGTTTTGTTTGATAAAGTCCATCATTAATGTCCAAATACCTCCTTCTTGTTCGCGCGTTTAGCCCAGTAATCCAAATGCACGAGCAATTAGTTCAGACAAAGTCAAAAAAGTTATATTACAGTTCAAAGAAACATGTTTAACGATGTATAGAATCAATCTTTAGGATGTTTTTAACATAAATCTTCAATAATGTTTCAACCGGACAATTCCTTTGTCTTTAGAAATGAAAAGGAACGGCCGTGTGCCTGACTTAGCTCATAGCATTCTGCCAGACCTCTTAGTCTAACAGCTCTTTATTGCTCCCCCTTCATAGTAGAAGCCTGAAAGAAGGTTCTAAAGACTGTTGACATCTAGTGGAAGCCTTAGGAAGTGCAATATGACCCCATAGACACTGTATATTGGATGGGCAAAGACTTGAAAACCTACAATCCTCAGATTTCCCACTTCCTGGTTGGATTTATTCTCAAGTTTTTGCCTGCCATATGAGTTCTGTTATACTCACAGACATCATTCAAACAGTTTTAGAAACTTCAGAGTTTTCTTACCAAATCTACTAATTATATGCATATTCTAGCTTTGGGCCTGAGTAGCAGGCAGTTTACTCTGGACACCATTTTCATCCAAGCTACTCAATACTGCCCCCCCCCCCCCCCCCCCCAGTCCCAAAGAAGCTATAAATCAAGTTTTCTTTTTTCAGAGCGGTAGATTTTGGCTTGCTTTTTGACTCCGAAAGTGATCTTGACTCAGAAAAGGTTGGTGAACACTGCCCTAGAATGTAAGAATAATAACATCTATCTAATCTATCAATTGTATCTATTAATCTAAACGATTAATCTAATATATTAATTTAATCTATTCATCTAATAATCGAATAATTGTATCTAATATATGAATATATGAATCTAATATATTTATCTATTAATGTAATCTATTAACATATTAATCTAATCAATCCAATTTAATAATCAAATCTAATTAAGACCGACCTAAACACCAGTACACCAAAGACACTGCTGCCCCTGTAAGAACATACTGTAGCTGCATGCAGATTTCCCCAAGTCCCAGTGACACTAAACCAGCTGAAGCTGACAAGTCAAACTCACAAGAAGTTGAGTCAACAGGAGTAAACTTCTTTTGTCATCTTTTTTTCATGCTCATTTAAAATATGAGCATAATAATCAAATAATAACATGTCTGTCTTATCAGATGATGTGTCATGATGACACTGTAACGATGTCCTTGTAATAAAGCACATTTTTTAATATCATCTGGTTTGTTTGTCAGGTGGCGGTCACGTGGGTTAGCAATCAGAGGGCTACTGGGAGGAAGCTAAGCTGTTAGCAGCACAGTGACACCGGCTACATATTGTAATAACCTTAAGCCAACACCTAGCGGCCTCTTTAGACCTCTTGGCATAATGTTTTAGGTGTTTCCTTGATAGTCGCTGGACCTGGGTTTGAGTCCCGGTCGGGCCTACCCCCTGAATTTTCTACATTGGTTTGAGAAGTGGGTTGGTGCCTGGGAGGCCATTGGAGATGAGTGTACATGTGAGAGACTTGGTTGGTATAGAAAAGTGTAGGAACATGCTCTCCTGAAGGAAGGGGGTAATGTAGCGACCTTAACCCTATACCTAGAAACCTCGTCAAGGGGTTCAGACCTCTTGGAGTAATTATTAATGTGTTGGCTTGACAGTCACTGGACCAGGGTTCAAGGAGTACACACATTTCTTTAGATAATGAGGAGAGCAATAATTGTGGTTACAGATAGGCTAATCCTATTCTTGCTGAAAATAGTTTTACACTTTGACATGCATGTTAGATATTTATCACCTTCATATAGGACATGTGCAGAAAGTGTGCATTGGCAGTTTAGGATGCACATGTCAGTCTGCACCTCTGTAAAGAAGGAGAAAAGGAAATAGTGTTAGGATAGGAAGAAAGGAAAGGGATCTAGGAAAATAAGTAGGAATTTAGGCTAAGAAATGATGAAAGGAAAGGAAGTTAGAATAGAAGGAGAGGATACAAGATACAAGAAATTCTTACTTAGGCTGACTCAATTCTGACTGAAATTGACTCAGCTCCTTGTGAGACTTACTCAACTCCTGCTGACCCAACTCCTTGTGAGACTCACTCAACTCCCTGTGAGACTTGCTCAAATCCTGCTGACTCAACTCCTTGTGAGAATTATTCAAATCTTACTGAGACAAAGCATCCTAATATGGACACCATGCACAAAACATGTATGTAGCTGTTATATAGACTATGGCCTACAATACCTCTGTTAATTGAAAAAAGACTGTCACATGACAATCGAAATTGGAACATTGTGATTGTAGAGACACAAAGTAACAATAGCTTCTATGATTAAATGGATCGGAGTCCATCTGTTACTGGGCTTTTACTGTCATCATTTTCATTATTTACATCATTCACCAAATCATTTTGTTCAGAAGCCCACTAGGCTACTCATGTGTTGTCATTAAATGTGCTGAATAATAGAAAAAAAAATACCTTTAATACCCCTGGCCTAGGCTATTATGCCAACACCCAACTCTTACACTATGAGGTTCAGAGCCTGCTGGTTTTCTGTTCTACCTGATAATTAATTACACCCACCTGGTGTCTCAGGTCTAAATCATTCCCTGATTAGAGCGCAATAAGGAAAAAATGCAGTGGAACTGGCTTCGAGGTCCAGAGTTGAGTTTGAGGAACCTAGGCTATCCTACACTTTTGCACAAAATAGCCTGGACTCACTGTCCAATCTGACACACAGTAACATATGAAAACATCAACACAATACCTTCATTCTTACTCTGTTAAATTTTATAGACCCTGTTGTAAATCAAGCAGACATTAGCAAATAATTACATAAATGTAGGGCTCACAGGCTCAACGAACGAGACAAAGATATTCTGGACATTCTTCCCGAACACTATTTTCCATACTGGCTGATTATGCATTGCATGCTGTAGGCCTATCAAAACAGCTGTTTGTCACTTCACTGTCATTCAGAAAAATATTTCCTGGATTAGCTGATGGTTGGCAATATCACTAGGCCTAACTAAATAGCTGGATACCAAATGGGCACCCAACAAGTAGGTTTATTAAACTACGCATTGCCTATTGAAGAACCATACACATTTGAAGTGTTAATCTCAGTGTTGTGAGTGTTATATCTGACTGTTGATTCTAGTGGGGTTAACACCATGAATTGACACCACATGCAGTGAATACATTAGGTGTCATTTGAATCACAGTGGAATCAACTGTGTGGTGTTGTGGTGTTATTGTTATTCGACTGGGTTGAGTTAATTTCAACTCGAGTTTAAGAGTGAAAAAGACATGGGAGTGGCTTCATTATCATTATTGACCAGAACACTTTTTTACAGGTTGATTTTTAGAATAATTTGTTTTAATCAAATAAAGCTGAATTTATACAGCACATTTCAGGCAGGGAATGCAAAGCAATGTGTTTTACAGGAAAAAAACAATGAAACTAAAAGCTGAAATATTTATTACACAACAAATATAAGATAAAAAAAACAGAAGAATAACACAAACTGAACAACTAAAAAGCAAGGCAAAAAGTATGTGTTTTTAAGATCTCTTTTAAATATGTCCACAGTTTCGGCACCCCTCAGGTTCTCTGGCAGGCTATTCCAGAGGCTGGGGGCATAATAACTAAAGGCTGCCTCTCCATGCCTCTTGGTCCTAGGCTTTGGCATTATTAAGAGGCCAGTGCCAGAGGACCTGAGGGACCTACTGGGTACATAACTTAAAAGCATGTCTGACATGTATTGAGGTACACAATTGTGGCTTGGTTTAAAAACCAATAGAAAAATCTTAAATTCATTTTAAAACTCACAGGCAGCCAGTGCAAAGACATTAAAACCGTTGTAATGTGTGCTCTCCATCTGGCCTTGGTCAGTACACGTTCTGCAGCATTCTGTATGTTTTGCAGTTGACCAATGGCTTTCTTGAGTAGACCAGTATTACAGTAGTCAAGCCTGCTTGTAAAAAAAAAAAAAAGTGTGAATTAATGTTTTCGTGTCAGCCTGAGAGAAATGGCCGTACCTTGGCAATGTTCCTCAGGTGCTAAAAAGCTATTTTGGTCACATTCCTAATGTGTTATTCAAAATTTTGTTCAGAACCTAGATTCTCTCTCTTTGCTTTGGCTCCAACAATAAGTACCTCGGGCTTGTCTTGATTTAGCTGCAGAAAGTTGTGAGCCATCCAAGCATTTAAATCACTAATACAGCCTAATAATGTATCTGTGGTGCTAAAATCCTCTGGTGACACATCTGAAGTTGTGTGTCGTGTGCATAGCAGTGAAAATCCATGCTGTGCTTTCTGATAACGTTGCCAAGGGGTAACATCACTCAACAGTTCCCAACTCAAAATCAAACCTTGTGGACCTTGTATTTTCTCAAACCTTGTATGTATTTCTCTGAGTTATGTTCACCAAGGGTGACAAAAAATCTCTTGACCGGTTAAATAGGTCCTAAACCAATGTAGAACTGGACCGGAGAGGCCAACCCACCTCTCCAGTCTGTCCAGAAGGACATCATGGTCGACAGTGTTGAATGCAGCACTTACTATACAGGACAGAGTCGTTTGGCATCTGTGTTGGCTCTAAAATCATTTACCACTTTAACTAAGGCTGTCGCTGTGCTGTGGTGGGCATGAATTCTGAATACAGGTTGTGGTTGATAAAATATTCTAATAGTTGAATATCCTCCCTCTGGCTGGATTCTGATAGGAATTACTAATCACTTCACTAACCAGCATATTGTGACTTGCAGGTCTGATGTGGCCCGTGTAGGGCTGTTCTGGTGACCATAATACCACCACACCGGCAGCAATGCAAATAAAATCGAAAATCACATCAAACACGTATCATCAAAACAATATCATACTTTTAAAACTCACCTCAATGTGATGGATCAATTTGAAAAAAGGTGTTCAACAATAGGCTGAAACTGAGTGGAAAACGTGGTCATTGTGGATGTTGTTTCAAAGCCAAACACAACTAAATGGACAGCGCCAAGATGATGATTAATTCAAAACACCCATACACATATTGTAAGATGTCTTTGGTACATAATTGGTCTAGCCTATACTCCAAAATGAAACAATTCTACTAATCGCCTTTGAGTTTGGACTGTATTATTATGCATACTGGATGGACTGGTTACTTTACGCCTGCTACGCTCCAAAATGTCTATAGAGTCTGGGAGAGGACGTGCTTACAGAGTTAGCACGTTAGCTTAAATAGTAAATTGGTATTTGATTTTGAATAGCCTAGTAATAGGGCATTTTTTTATGTTTTCATAATTAATGGGCTGACATTACCTTTAGCTACAGCACATCTCCCCGCCATGCTATTTCTCTGCGCGCTCGAGAAATGAATGAAAGAGAGAGAGGAGCTGTCAACAGTTTAATGAAATATGTTTTGTGAAAACATGTTACTATTGATGTTCCCGAACAGATTTCACTTGGTTTCCCAAATTAAGCACTGGGTAGTTGTAGGAACACGGTTGGAGATCCCCTTGCATACAGAGTTTCAGCGGAATGTCAGTGGTTGATGCGTCAGACATTTCTAAATGCAATCCCGTGTATAAGCAGCTACTGTATATATTTCTCAGCTGCTTAAACCTAGCCATCATGATTGGAAAAACAAACTGCTGGGAAAGAGGCCTCCATTCACTATTGGAATGCATAAAGATCTATTTTTACCCCTGTTCCTGTCAATTTGATAATGGGTCATTCTAAATCAAAACTAATTTAACATATTAGTAAAGACAATATTAAATTGAGAATAGTCTGATGGGTGAAACTATGATCACTTGATGAGAGAACAGGATGTGCAGCCTGAGGGAATGAACAGAGCTCAAGGTTTTTCAGCAACTTTTTCCAATCCTCAATATCCTATAGTCGCATCATGCAGCCCATATATGTTTAGATTTCTAATATATTCTAAGGTTTGTATCATTCACAACCACATTTTGCAAATAACTCAATCTAGCATGTAGGATATGTTTCAAATGATCCCTTTCATGCTCAACATAGCCACTGCATATGCACACTCGCTCCGGAATGGGAAAAAATATCCTTTTTTTTAACTCAGCTAAGTTCAATTATATTATTCTTACTATAAAATAATATAAAATGAAATATTGGTACAGGACTTATAAGCATATCTTGTCTGTGAATTTAACTAGCCTACAGCCTGGCGCATAGCCAGATAAGATAATGTAGACCATCTCATATTCTATTCTTCTGAAATGTTCATATCATAATATTTCTTTAGACCTGACTAAAATCAATAATGACTGTACACTCTAAAAATTAGTTTCAAAAATGGTTATTCTACAGCATGATCCTCAAAGTTCTTTAAAGAACCGTAGAGCTCCTGGCACTGAATTGCCACCAGAAGGTTATTCTAAGAACCCCATAACCTGTCTAGCCCAGGCGTTCCGCTAGCGGAACTCCTCCCACATTCCACTGAAAAGGCAGAGAGCGAAATTCAAAAAATATTTTTTAGAAATATTTAACTTTCACACATTAACAAGTCCAATACAGCAAATGAAAGATACACATCTTGTGAATCCAGTCAAAATGTCCGATTTTTAAAACGTTTTACAGAGAAAACGGCACGTATATTTATGTTAGCTCACCACCAAATACAAAGGACAGACATTTTTCACAGCACAGGTAGCATGCACAAAGCCAACCTAACTAACCAAGAACCAACCAAACTAACCAACAAACAACTTCATCAGATGACAGTCTTCTAACATGTTACACAATAAATCTATGTTTTGTTCGAAAAATTTGCATATTTGAGGTATAAATCAGTTTTACATTGCAGCTACCATCACAGCTACCGTCAAAAATAGCACTGAAGCAGCCAGAGTAATTACAGACACCAATGTGGAATAACTAAATACTCATCATAAAACATTTCTGAAAAATACACAGCGTACAGCAAAGACACAGATCTTGTGAATCCAGACAATATTTCAGATATTCTAAGTGTTTTACAGCGAAAACACAATATAGCGTTATATTAGCTTAGCACAATAGCAAACATCACAACAGCATTGATTCAAGCCAAACATAGCAATAACGTATAAATTAATTTTTTCACTAACCTTCTCAGAATTCTTCCGATGACAGTCCTATAACATCATATTACACAATGCATATAGAGTTTGTTCGAAAATGTGCATATTTAGCGGCACAAATCGTGCTTATACATTGAAAATAGTGTCCATAACGTCAAGCAATCTGTCCGGTGCCATCTTGGAAAGACACCTATTCTTATCAAAACTATTTATAAACTTGACTAAAAAAATACAGGTTGGACAGCAATTGAAAGACAAATTAGTTCTTAATGCAATCGCTGGGTTAAATTTTTTAAATTAACGTTACTTCAAGCATACAGCTTGCGCTAAAGCGAGACCGCACCATAATTCATGGCGGAATTATTATTTGACATTTGTCAACATAAGTACGAATTAACAGCATAAAGACTGCTTACTATTAGCTGAGCTTCCATCAGAATCTTGGGCAAGGTGTCCTTCAGAACAATCGTCTTTTGGCTGAAAGATGTCCTCTTGTCCTGTCGAATTAGCCGCTAACGTTAGCCACCCACTGGAGAGGTGTCCAACTCGTGAACGCGCATCACAAAGAAATCCAGGAAAATTGCTATAAACTGCTATAAGTCGGTTTAAATTAACTACCTTATGATGTCTTTAACACCTAACGAATGAAAACATGACCGGAGATATAGAACTACTAAAACGAAAGCGTTTGCAGGACGTCATTGTGATGTCGTCTTGCGCCAGGCGCACCGTTGAAAAGGACGGTACTTCCGTTCCACGGTCTTATAAAAGGCCCCAGATTGCGCAATCGACTCCATTCAAATTCTCACCGCTTACTGACATCTAGAGGAAAGCGTATGCAGTGCATGTAGCCCAATAGCTTGCATGGGGACTTATAAACTGATCTCAGAACAGGGACCTCGATTTCTGAAATCTCACTCCCTGATAGGAAATGTGCTGCAGAATGAGTTCTGTTTCACTCAGAGAAATAATTCAAACGGTTTTAGAAACTAGAGTGTTTTCTATCCAATAGTAATAATAAAATGCATATTGTACGAGCAAGAATTGAGAACGATTTTCCCCCAAGTGTAAATAGCGCCCCTTATCATCATCAGGATAAGAGGTGGGGTTCATCGAGGAACCTTTTTAGTTGGTGAGTGTAACGATTGTCTTCCTCTTCTGATGAGGAATATGAAGGATCGGACCAAAATGCAGCGTGGTAAGTGTCCATGTTACTTTAATATAACAGAACACGAAAAAATACAAAATAAAAAAGTGAATGACAACGAAAATCGAAACAGTCCTGAATGGTGAACCAAACACAAAACAGGAAACAACTACCCACAAACACAGGTGGGAACAGGCTACCTAAGTATTGTTCTCAATCAGAGACAACGATAGACAGCTGCCTCTGATTGGGAACCATACCAGGCCAAATACATAGAAATACAAAACTAGGACAACATAGAACACCAGACATAGAATGCCCACCCCAACTCACGCCCTGACCAACCAAAATAGAGACATAAAAAGGATCTCTAAGGTCAGGGCGTGACAGTGAGTGTTCTTGCAGGAACCTAACTGCCCAACTGAAACATTTGGATTTGAACTTGAAAGGACAGCAGGTGCAGGCACTTAACTGAAAAATGTAAAGATCTCCTCAATTTAAGGTAAGGTTTGTCCCTTATAAGATGACTGAACTGCTCACTTTTGTGTCTGTGTCTGCAGGTATACAGACAAGGAGGCAAACAAAGGTATGTCTGTTGGTATGTTAAGGAGATCACATGTACCATCCTCCCTTACCTCTTCAATGAAAATCCCATAGGCCTCTACATTATGGACAAGGTATGTGTATGAAAACATCATCAAAACAGTTTTTTTCATTTACATTTACCACAAAAACCAAGGTATGAGTACTGTTGTGTACATGTTTTATTAAACATCTGTATAATAACTATTTTTGGGATTTACAGACTTCACCCTCCCTACACATCTGATGAATATGACAGGAAACCTGTTCAATTACCATGCACTGCAAAATAATTCTGGCTATGGATACGGAGAACATCAACACATTAACATCAACACGACAGAGGATATAACCATTGGACTTGGGGCTCTGCTGGGAGTTTACCTCACGTTTTGATTTTATTATTCTGCTTTGCCACTAAAAGCATAATAAACACTGACAACTAAAATATGGTGTTATCGTTATACGTATTATAAATAATAATAGGGGAGGGGGGTAGTTAATCCCAAAAGGTTCTTCGAGGATCTGTTATAAGGGGTTCTTTGGAGAACTTGTAGAGTTCCCCCACAGTTTCAATTTTAAGAACCAGTAAAGGATACTGCAGGAACCTTCTATTTTTAGAGTGTATTGTGATGGTGTATATTACATTTATTTAATAGACTTTAAAATGTACATGTTTCAAAAGCGAGCATCAGCGGCTTGTATGCGTGGAGGCTTGGAGATGCTAAATTTGTTTCTGGTAAATAACGTTCAATTACCGTGAGACCGGCAGACATTTGCATGACAATAACTGTATCATGACCGCCACAGGCCCATGAGCCAAGATTCTCAGACCACAATTTTGAGGATAATTAGGCCATAACTAAATGCCTTATGAAATGTGTAAATGCAGTGCATTTGGAAAGTATTCAGACCCCTTACCTGTTTCCACATTTTGTTACTTTAAAGCCTTAGTCTAAAATGTAATAAAATTTGTTTTTTCTTCATCAATCTACACACAATACGCCATCATGACAAAGTGAAAACAGGTTTTTAGAAATGCTTGCAATTGTAAAAAAACAAAACAGAAATACCTTGTTTAACCTTTGCTACCTTATTGACCCTTTGCTATGAGACTCGAAATTGAACTCAGGTACATCCTGTTTCCCTTAATCATCCTTGAGATGTTTCTGCAACTTGATTGGAGTACACCTGTGGTAAATTCAATTGACTGTACATGATTTGGAAAGGCAAACACCTGTCAATATAAGCTCGCACAGTTGACAGTGCATGTCAGAGCAAAAACCAAGAAATTTTACATAGAGCTCCGAGACAGAATTGCGTCGAGGCACAGATCTATGGAAGGGTACCAAGAAATGTCTGCAGCATTGAAGGTCCCAAGAACACAGTGGCCTCCATCATTCTTAAATGGAAGAAGTTTGGAACCATCAAGACTCTGAAAGTGTCTGTTGGAAATCAGACCAAAAAGGCACACAACAGCCCACTTGGAGTTTGCCAAAAGGCACCTAAAGACTCTCAGACCATGATCAACAATATTCTCTAGTCTGATTAAACTCTTTGGCCTGAATGCCAAGCATCACATCAGGAAGAAACATGGCACCATCCCTACGGAGAAGCATGGTGGTGGCAGCGGGATGTTTTTCAGCTGCAGGGACTGGGAGACTAATCAGGATCGAGGGAAAGTAAAGAGAGATCATTGACGAAATGCTGCTCCAGAGCACTCGGGACCTCAGACTGTGGCAAAGGTTCACCTTCCAACAGGAGAACAACCTTAAGCACACAGCCAAGACAATGCAGGAGTGGCTTCGGTACAAGTCTCTGAGTCCTTGAGTGGCCAAGCCAAAGCCCGGACTTGAACCCGATCGAACATCTCTGGAGAGACCTGAAAATCGCTGTGCAGCGATGCTCCCCATACAACATGACAGGGCTTGAAAGGATCTGCTGAGAAAAATGGGAAAACTCCCCAAACACAGGTTTGTCAAGCTTGTAGCGTATTACCCAAAATGACTCAAGGCTGAAATTGCAGCCAAAGGTACATCAACAAGGTACTGAGTAAAGGGTCTGAATAGTTATGTACTGTAAGTGTGATATTTCAGTTTTTGCTTTGCCACCCCCCAATGTAATCCATTTTAGAATAAGGTTGTAACGCAACACAATGTGGAAAAAGTAAAGGGGTCTGAATACTTTCCGAATGCACTGTATAGTCATAAAGGGTTTCCTTTTAATTCAACACACCCATGCAAGGTCTGAGTGTTCAAAACATTAAGAACATCTTCCTAATACTGAGTGCCCCCCCTTTTGCCCTCAGAACAGCCTCAATTCATCAGGGCATTGACTCTACAAGGTGTCAAAAGCGTTCCACAGGGATGCTGGCCCATGTGTACTCCAATGCTTCCAACAGTTCAGTCAAATTGGCTTGATGTCCTTTGGGTGGTGGACCATTCTTGATACACACAGGAACATGATGAACCTGAAGAACCTAGCAGCGTTTCAGTTCTTGACACAAACCGGTACACCTGACACCTATTACCATACCCCGTTTGTCACGCCCTGGCCTTAGTTATCTTTGTTTTCTTTATTTTAGTTAGGTCAGGGTGTGACATGGGGGATGTATGTGTTTTGTATTGTCTAAGTTTTTGTATGTTTATGGGTGCTGTGGCTTAGTTGGTTAAAGTGTCTAGTCTAGGTATGTCTATGGTTGCCTAGATCGGTTCTCAATTAGAGACAGCTGTCTATCGTTGTCTCTGATTGGAACCATATTTAGGCAGCCATATTCATTAGGTAGTTGGTGGGTGATTGTCTATGTCTAAGTTGCCTGTGTCTGCACTTATTGTTTATATAGCTTCACGTTTGTTGTTTTGTTTAGTTTGTAAAGTGTTCTTCGTCTTTGTTAATTAAATATGTATTCATTTCACACTGCGCCTTGGTCCTCCTCTCTTCAATGTTACAACGATCGTGACACCGTTCAAAGGCACTGAAACAGAAAAGGGCCTTCCCCAAACTGGAACTATGGGGCCTTGCCCGAACCATGAAATGAAAGCCCCAGACAAATTATACCTCCTCCACTAAACTTCAAAATGTATAATTATACGTTTTCTCACCCATCTACACAAAATACCCCATGACAAAGTGAAAACATGTTATTTGATTTTTTTTTCTCAAATGTATTACATTAAATATCTCATTTTTATATGTATTCTTACTCCTGAGTCAGTACATCTTAAAATCACTGTAGGCAACGAGTTAAGGTTGTGAGTCTTTCTAGGTAGGTCTCTAAGAGCTTTGCACAGCTGGATTGTACAATATTTGCACATTCATATTTTTGTCAAGTTGGTTATTGATCATTGCTAGACATATTTTGCCATAGATTTTCAAGCCGATTTAAGTCAAAACTGTAACTAGGCCACTCAGACATTCAATGTCATCTTGGTAAGCAACTCCAGTGTACAGTATAATTGGCTTTGTGCTTTAGGATATTGTCATGCTGAAAGGTGAATCTGTCTCCCAGTGTCTGTTGGAAATCATACTGAACCAGGTTTTCCTCTGGAATTTTGCCTGTGCTTAGCTGTATTCCGTTTCTTTTCTTCCTAAAAAAACTCCCTAGTCCTTGCCAATGAAAAGCATACCCATAACATGATGCAGCCACCACCATGCTTGAAAATATGAAGAGTGGTAGTCAGTGGTGTGTTGTGTTGGTTTTGCCGCAACATAACACTTTGTATTCAGGAAAAGTAAGTTAATTTCTTTGCCACATTTTTGGCAGTTTTACTTTGGTGCTTTATTGAAAACAGGATTCATGCTTTGAAATATTTGTATTCTGTACAGGCTTTTTTCTTTTCATTATTTCATTTAGGTTAGTATTGTTGAGTAACTTATATGTTGTTGATCCATCCTCAGTTTTCTCCAATCACAGCCATTAATGTCTGTAACTGTTTTATCACTGACAGTGATAAAAATGGCAAGAGTGTGCAAAGCTGTAATCAAGGCAAAGGGTGGCTTCTTTGAAGAATCTCAATTATAAAATGTATTTTGATTTGTTTAACACTTTTTGGGTTTCTACATGCATCCACATTCTACATTCCATATGTGTCATTTCATTGTTTTGATGTCTTCACTATTATTCTGCAATTTAGAAAATAGTAAAAATAAAGAAAAACCCTTGAATGAGTAGTTGTGTCCAAACGTTTGACTGGTACTGTATATGTAAAAAAAAAAAAAAAAAAGCTCAGTGCTATTATATGATACAATGTTAGTACTTGTTGCATTTACAATTTATCTATGATAGGATTCTATCATCTACTGATTTCAGCCAGTGTATGGCTGTAGATTAACTGCATTGTTTGAATGGAATGTTGGCATATGTAAGGGATAAATGACAACGTTCTGTTCATTACCTTCGAAATAATGGACAACGCAGCGGGACGAGGCGGCGCCGAGTCCCTTTGAGTTCATTTTCCCAAGGCAATGATGTCACACCCTGGCCTTATCTTTGTTTTCATTATTATTTTAGTTAGGTCAGGGTGTGACATGGGGAAGTTTGTGTTTTTTGTATTGTGTTGTAACCAATAACCAGCTGTCTCTAATTGAGACCCAATTCAGGCAACCATAGACTTTCCTAGACACCTACACTGAACACTAAACCATCTCCTCTACTAAACCCCCTAAAACATACAACACCCTAGGGAGCCATATTTAAGGCAACCATAGGCTTTAGCTTTTTGTGGGTAATTGTCTGTGTATGTGTAGTGGTTGTGTCAGCACTATCTAGATTTATAGCTTCACGGTCGTCTGTTTGTTTGGTTTCATTTTTCTTCTTAAAATAAAAGAGAAGATGTATTTTCAACACGCTGCACCTTGGTCCTCTCTCTCTCCCTTTGACGATCGTGACAAATGAACAGAACGTTGTCGTTTATCCCGCTACTACCACAGTTACCAAAGAAAAAATATGAAAGCCCCCATTTACCGGTAGAAATACTTTTTTTATTTGTTGATATTTTCATTTTTTTAAGTGAATTCATACTTTCTCATCTTTTGGTTGCTAGAGATGCGACCCAATTGTTTGATTCGTTCGATATTCATAGCCTTGACCAAGTGATTTGTTCTTCATTTTCCATTGTTATGGCTAGCCAGCTAGCTATGGCTTACACAGTCATGACCTCTGCAACCAGAATAACAGCAAAGTTGCCAATGGCCGATTTGCCTGCATGGCTAAAAAAAGTTTGCCTTCTCATCAGGACACTCGACATTGTTCATTATGAGGAGATCGCATTGCAAAATAAACACTAGGCTAGAAGCTCGCTGGTACAGGGGTGGTACGCCAGTGCTGAACTCTTACCTTAACACTTATTGCTAAATCTAACCTTAACGGTAACCTAAGCAAGCAGTTGCTTTTTTCAACAGATAGTATGACCATCTGTTTAACATCTACAAAATGGATAATCCGGACTATCCAAGTAAAGTGTGACTGCGACCAACACTCTAGGGTGTAACCTAAAATATCAATATGAACATTTGATAAAGCTGTGCTGACGTTAATAGCTCACCATCTCATAAACTCAGCAAGACTTTTGTCCCGCTGATGGCTCATAAGGGTCGATGGGTTTCATATTCAGACGATTAAGCTTTTAGAACCTTCACATCTAGCCTATTGGTTAATGAGCTCACAATCGCTTGGATGCTTTCGTATGCAGGTCAGTCATATTTCCCTCTCCTTAACATATTGAAAAAATGCAACTGGTAGCCTATTGATCCAGACATTACATAGGCTGTTGGTGCTGATCACTACAGCCTAATACTCCCCGAATTGATGGAAAGATTTAGTGTGCTGCTGACAATCAACAGTGCAGAATCTCTAATCTCTAATCTCTAAAACTGATCTAGCTCATCTAAAAATCGCCTATTCAAGAAAATATAATATGCCTCGTTTTATTATATTGATAATTAGATTCTACAGAGCAAATTGAAAGAACTTTTTTATTTTATTATTATTACAAAGTTGAAGACATATGAGAGCCTTCACGACTTGCTCCACCAGCGCACAGGTGTCGTTCCCTGACACATGGGAGCCCGAGCAGAGGAAAGAGTCGCCAACAAAGGAGTTTGCTTCTGCTGCAGCCTTCACTGTAAAATATTATGCCCTGGATACATTGTCGCTCCGGCCGCCCAGAGTGGCTCGCTTGTGGGTGTGCTGGCAGCATATATCAGCACGTTCAATTGTGCGTCAAGTATTCAGCATAGCAAGTTTGTATGAAGGTCTGGTTATTAAATGGGTAAATAGTTTAATCCATTCTCCATTTCATGAATTTATTCACAGGTAAATAGTCATATGTTCTAAACCGCTCTGGTGACAAACACACTTTTCTATCCTGTTTCGAATCCTCCACATGGCTGGGAGAACCTATTCAAGTATGTAAATACATATTCTAATTTAAATGTAAATAAAACTATGTATTGTTAGCCTGCACTGTAGCTGGTTAGCTAACTAAAATGAGCTGCTAATGTATCAATCTAGCCATCTATCTAGCCAACTTTACATACTCTATAGCTAGCTAATAAAGTTAATTAAATATCACCAGCTACATAACTTCATACTAGCTTGTTATGTTGATATATTTATCATTGTAAAAAAAAAAATCTATGCATTTGTAGGTAGCTAGCTAACAGCTATGGAGGAGGGTGAAAGGATAGCAGCCCCAACTGTTAAAGTGAGAGAGTAGACTATTCTTGATAGGGCAGGTAATTTTGAGTAGTTCCAGTCCCTAGAAATCGGGAGAGAGATAATAACAACATAATATTCAGTGCTGTCTAATTTGAGCATCTGTTTCTTGTGATGTTTTCTGTCTTCAGATACAGAGAGCAGTGAAGCCTGTCTGCAGATGAAGAGGTCCCAATGAAGAGCAGTGGTTCTCAGTGTTTTTATATTCCTTAGCACTACAGAGCTGAATCAAATTATTATCTCAGCATCAAGCTTAAAGGGGTATTTATGTATTTATTTGTGATGCTATCCTTGATTTGATCCTTAGTCACATGCTACACATGCATCTATCCAATGTTATCATGATTTGTTATCAGTGATATTATACTTTAGTAGTCCACAATGACCTTGTACAAAAAAAGTATAATAATGACCTTATCTTCCATATTCCTACAGATACCATGCAACTGGAGATTCCTTCAAAACAATTGCCTACAGTTACTGTGTAGGGCACTGAACGGTTGGGTGACCAGGGCCATCTGGGACTGCCTTCTGGGAATTCAGGCTTGTGAAGTCTACCTGTGTCCTGCATAACTTCATGAGGATGGACACGTGGACCAGGAGGGGATCTGCAGCTCGCCGCCATGTGCCAGAGGAGAGCAGTATGTTTCAAGGATGCTGGCCAACAACGCAGTACTGGAGTGTAACGATGTTCGTCTGAGGAAGGAGTAGACCAAAGCGCAGCGTGGTACGCGTTCATGATGTTTTAATATAGCCTGAACACAAACAAAAGTGGAACAAAACGCAACAGTTCTGTCAGGCACTCACACAAAACAGAAAACAACTACCCACAAAACACAGGTGGAAATAGGCTACCTAAGTATGGTTCTCAATCAGAGACAACGATAGATAGACAGCTGCCTCTGATAACCACACCCGGCCAAATACATAGAAATAGACAACATAGAACAAAAACGTAGAATGCCCACACCAACTCACGCCCTGACCAACCAAAATAGAGACATAAAAAGGATCTCTAAGGTCAGGGCGTGACATGGAGGCAATTTGTGTGCGGGAGATATATTCACCTTCTACTTCTTCGAAGAGGGTGTTTTTTCCTGGCAACACCATAGACTACACTATGCACAACCAAAGAGCCATCCACATTGCAATAAGAGTATTCTTCCATTTACCTAGTTATGTCAACTGCAGTTATTTCAATTCCCAGTTTCTCTCCCTTTGATTTCTACTTAACAGGTGAGGGTGCTCTTCAGGTAAGGGCGATGTCTGTACGAAAACAAAATAGGCTGTTAAGTCACCCATATTGAAAATGTTTAGACACCCTATAACCCACACCTACACACTTGTGTATCAATCGGATTGATTTATTGTGTTGTGCAGTAAGCAGGCTCAGGTGTATAACTGTGTATAACCTTATTTTCTCAATAACAGTCTCTCTCCTTCACTTCATGCCTCTCCCCCCTTCTCCCTGAATCCTCTGTATCAGCTGTGTCGGTGAACCCATCCCTCATCTGAACTGGCTACATACTGTAGAGTCATCGATACCTCACCAGCTCGTAAGATAACATTCGGGCCAACTGGGGGCGCAAGGCTTGTTAGGAGACACCGCTAGAGACACTATTATGTAACTGTGATGGAATTAGAGAATATTAAGTTTAGTAGCACTGTAATTCATTAATCATATTCTGTCTTCCCTGCTCCTCTGTTCTCACCTCTTTCCTTTTCTGTTTTTTACACTCTCACACCTCTCTCCCCACCTCTTTCTTCCCCTGTTTTTATATATACCAAATGTGCATTGAAGTCCAGATTGAACTTGTATTTATAATATAACCTGTCTAGGATCAGCGTGCCGCTAGCGGCACCCCCCCCCCCCCCCCCCCCCACTGAAAAACAGGTGCCGCGAAATTCCAAAAAAATATTTTTTTTAAATATTTAACTTTCACACATTAAAGTCCAATACAGCTAATGAAAGACACAGATGTTGTGAATCCAGTCAACATGTCCGATTTTTAAAATGTTTTACAGGGAAGACACAATATGTAAAGATGTACATCTATTACCTAAAAACACATTAGCATAATCCACCATCTTTTATTTGTCCACCAACACCAGTAGCCATCACCAATTCGGCTAAACTAAGATATTTATAGCCCCTAACCAACAAAAAAACTCATCAGATGACAGTCTGATAACATATTTATGGTATGGGATAGGTTTTGTTAGAAAAAAGTGCATATTTCAGGTAGATGGCATAGGTTACAATTGCACCCACCGTCACAAATGGAATAGAAAAACTACTTAGAGCAACGTGTTTACCTACTTACTAATCATCAAACATTTCGTAAAAATACACAGCATACACGAATCGAAAGACACAGATCCTGTGAATACAGACAATATTTCAGATTTTCTAAGTGTCTTACAGCGAAAACACAATAAATCGTTATATTAGCATAGCACATAGCACATAGCAGCCCAGCATTGATTCTAGCCAAAGTGAGCGATAACGTCAACATCGCCAAAAATATATTAATTTTTTCACTAACCTTCTCAGAATTCTTCAGATGACACTCCTGTAACATCATATTACACAATCCATATAGAGTTTGATCGAAAACGTTTATATTTAGCCACCAAAATCATGGTTAGACAATGTGAAATGTAGCTCAGCTGGTCAGAAAATGTCCTTGCGCCACTTAGACAGTGATCTACTCTTATACATAAATACTCATAAACGTGACTAAAAAATATAGGGTGGACAGGGATTGATAGACAATTTAATTCTTAATACAATTGCGGAATTACATTTTTTAATTTATCCTTACTTTTCAATACAGTTTGCGCCAAGCGAAGCTACGTCAAAAAACATGGCGTCCTAAGCCACTAAAATGTTTCGACAGAAACACGATTTATCATAATAAAAATGTCCTACTATGAGCTGTTCTTCCATCAGTATCTTGGGCAAAGGATCCTTTCTTGGGAGTAATCGTCTTTTGGTGGAAAGCTGTCCTCTTGCCATGTGGAAATGCCAACTGCGTTCGGGATGAACTGAAAAGCGTGCCCAGCTATTCACATCGTTTCAAAAATAAATGTCCCAAAATCGCACTAAACGGATATAAATTGCTATAAAACGCTTTAAATTAACTACCTTATGATGTTTTTAACTCCTATAACGAGTGAAAAGATGACCGGAGAAATATAACAGGCTAAACTAACGCTTGGAACAGGAGCGGGTCGGTGTCTTCCACGCGCGTTACGCACCAAGAATAGACTTGCTAGCTACAGGGTTTTTTCATTTGTAGTGCCTGTGAACGCGCAATCGACCCCATTGGAATCGTCATCACGTAAAGGCATCCAGGGGAAGACGTAAGAAGTGTCCGTATAGTCATAGCAATAACAGTGCCCTTTTAACTGACTTCAGAACAGTGGCCAACATTTCTGAAATCTGACTCCATGTCAGGGAAATTGCTGTAGAATGGGCTCTGTTCCACTTAGAGACAAAATTTCAACTCCTATAG
The DNA here is from genome assembly GCF_029448725.1 of Salvelinus fontinalis. Classification (NCBI taxonomy): domain Eukaryota; kingdom Metazoa; phylum Chordata; class Actinopteri; order Salmoniformes; family Salmonidae; genus Salvelinus; species Salvelinus fontinalis. The sequence goes on from NC_074669.1 coordinate 21,594,962, forward strand.
AAACTATAGACTGTTTTCTATCCAATAATAATAATAATATGCATATTGTACGATCAAGGATTTTGTGGGAAGCCGTTTCAAAAATTACCCAATTAGCATAAATAGTCTCAACAGCGCCCCCATCCTCAACAGGATAATATTACAATTATAATATAAATAATGCATGTATTATATTTTTATAATACTTGGATAATGAACTTCTTTCAATAAAGCGTTTCACATTCTCTACTGGTTGAAATGAAGTCTCATTTAATAAAATACTGCACCTATCCTGTATCAGATCAGTGCAGATGAAGGAAATTACATATTAAGATGAACCTCTTTATAGTATTTACATGATGGAAAGGAAGTGTAGTGTACTGTTTTTAAACTACGTTTCTAAATATATGAATTACAAATCGGTCTTTAACTAGTTAAATCATGTTTCTAGTCTATTGCATAGTTACAATGTCTTACCATTGATGTCCCAGGACCAGGATTTGTAAACATTGTGACGTGTATAATTTAATACATGCATGCAGACAGCATCATTCAAAGACTGGAGTGTGGTACTACTGGTATTGGATATGACTGAAAAATAATGTCACAGACATTCATACCTGAACCGCACCTTTATTTTCCAAGGTAGAGTACATGATCAGTGAATATATTCAATGTACAGGCTACAATGTGGGGATCTCATGCTTGGTAATAACTACATGTATGTACGACTTGCATTCTTGGCACAATAAAGTTATATTATTCTACTCAATCCATATGCTTTATTGAAGCTATTCAGACTCCTGAGTGGCACAGCGGTCTAAGGCATTGCATCTCAGTGCTAGAGGTGTCAATACAGACACCCTGGTTTGTATCCAGGATGTATCACAACCGGCCTTAGTTGGGAGTCCCATAGGGCGGCGCACAATTGGCCCAGCATAGTTCGGTTTTGGCCGGTGTAGGTCGCCATTGTAAATAAGAATTTGCTCTTAACCGACTTGCCTAGTTAAAGACAGGTTACATTTACTGATTTAAAAATACTGTTTTGAAGTCAATACAACCGGCTATGATAGCTGAAGTTCATAACTAATATTTATACCAAACGTTTTAGGGTCCATACACAGATCAGCTACATAGCTACAGTAGTTACACATCCATAGGCATACAGGTATTTTTATCCTCCACTACACAAGAAGCTAGAAAATAGTTAGCTAGCTACGTTACTTCAGCTGCATTGCATGGCAAATATCAGCAAGGCAAGCTTGCAAAATTGCACATTCAATTTGCAGTAAATGCTTTAGCTAGCTAGATTCTTTACATCCACTTTCACAAGACAACAGCCTAGTTTGAAGGTTTTCTCAGGAGTCCCTAAAACATTAAATAACACTAATTACAATTTCATAATCATGTCACAATGACCATAAAGCTAGCTAGCTAGCTAGTTGGCTAATATTAGCTAGTCAGCTAGCTTGCTAAATAACGATTTTTGTAAATTAACTTTATGAAAGAACAATATGCATAATCGTTTGTCTCTACATTTTTGTCTCTACATTTGCTTCCGTCCTAGTATTTTTGTCAGCCATCTTTGCTGAAGAAAGTCTCCAGCGTTGGTTCCCATAGTGTCAAATTCGTTAAGGGAACCACTCCACATGATTGATCATTTCCCAGCGGTCATCGCTGGTGATTTGCATACATTTGGGAAATGTTGAATTTTTTCACCGCCTCCCATGGCACGTACACACCGCTCAACAATAATACCCCGCCCTCTCCGATTCTCAGCACTTCTATTGAACATTTATGGGAAGTGGTGTTTCACTGCGCGGTACCGCATGCTAGTGTACACGAGGCATTATGCATTGCAGCGGTGCTTCGCTGCTTCAAGATTTCCCATAACATTGTCAGTTCTTCTTCTGTTCCCCGTGGAGATATCCCGATTTGAATGAGAAGACCTGTGAATGAAGCCAGACTGTTTTGGGTTGGTGCCAAATTGAATTTATAAACACAATCTCCCATTAATCATCAGCTGGAGTCATATTAACCCGACTGGTAGGGTGCCAATCAGAGACGCGACAGTGAGTAAGTGCAGCGTTTAGAGATGATTAAGTCAATTCTCTAACAGGTGGAGCAGCTGCCAAGCCAATTTTAGATTGCATCTAAAAAATGTAAATAATAGCTTAACTTATTGAACTACATTAGATTTTTTTCTGATCTAAGATTATCGATTAATTAAGAACAGCAAAATAAACTATCTATTCAGGTTCACAGCAAGGGCGGTTCATTGCTCCAGTGCCTTTCCGTTCACCTTCACACTCCTGGGCCAGACTACACTCAATCATAGGACCTACTGAAGAGATAAGTCTTCAATAAAGACTTAAAGGTCGAGACCGAGTCTGCGTCTCTCACATGGATAGGCAGACCATTCCATAAAAATGGAGCTCTATAGGAGAAAGCCCTGCCTCCAGCTGTTTGCTTAGACATTCTAGGGACAGTAAGAAGGCCTGCGTCTTGTGACCGTAGCATACGTGTAGGTATGTATGGCAGGACCAAATCGGAAGGATAGGTAGGAGGAAGCCCATGTAATGCTTTGTAGGTTAGCAGTAAAACCTTGAAATCAGCCTTGGCCTTAACAGGAGGCCAGTGCAGAGAGGCTAGCACTGGAGTTATATGATCCAATTTTTTGGTTCTAGTAAAGATTCTAGCAGCCGTGTTTAGAACTAACTGAAGTTTATTTAGTGCTTTATCTGGGTAGCTGGAAAGTACAGCATTGCAGTGGTCTAACCTAGAAACGACAAAAGCATGGATAAATTGTTATGCATCATTTTTGGACAGAACGTTTCTGATTTTTGCAATGTTTCATAGATGGAAAAAAAGCTGTCCTTGAAACATTCTTGAAATGTTCGTCAAAAGAGAGATCAGTGACCAGACTAACGCCGAGGTCATTCACAGTTTTATTTGAGACGATTGTACAACCATCAAGATTAATTGTCAGATTCAACAGAAGATCTCTTTGTTTCTTGGGACCCTAGAATCAGCATCTCTGTTTTGTCTGAGTTTAAAAGTAGAACATTTGCCGCCATCCACTTCCCTATGTCTAAAACACATGCTTCCAGGGAGGGCAACTTTGCGGCTTCACCATGTTTCATCAAAATGTACAGCTGTGTGTCATCCGCATAGCAGTGAAAGTTAACATAATGTTTCTGAATGACATCACCAAGAGGTAAAATATATAGTTGAAACAATAGTGGTCTTAAAACGGAGCCTTGAGGAACACCGAAATGTACATTTGATTTGTCAGAGGACAAACCATCTATTAGACCAAATGTGAGCACACAAATGTTCAACTGACACAAGTCTGAATCCAAACATTACACTGTTGATTTTACGTGCATTTTACATTTACTGAACATTGCATTATTTGTTGATAACTGAATCTGAAAATGCTCTGGATACATTAAGTAACATGATAAGACTGTTCCTGGAAAATGTGGGGTAGGTGCAACATAAGGGTTTGAGTGAGGACTAATTGGTGTCTCCAATTGGCCACACACGTCTCCAAAGTGTGCACAATTCCTAAGCAATTTCAATGCACTTTTATGACTCAAAGACGAATCTTCAACTACAAGGTACTTTTATGAGCTCTCCTAGCTGTGCTGTTGAGGAACTAGAGCAAGCACAGTTGTAGTTGTTTCATTTGGAACACAATCCTGCATCCCCACCATCACACATTTACTGTTGTTGTTTACGAAATCTAAAAACAGTCCATTATAAATCGCAGTCTGGGTCAGGTATTTGTATTTGTATTTATTACGGATCCCCATTAGCTGGTGTCAAGGCAGCAGCTACTCCTCCTGGGGTCCAGGAAAATTAAGGTAATTTATACAATTTCAAAACATTACAATATATTCACAGATTTCACAACACACTGTGTGACCTCAGGCCCCTACTCCACCTCTACGTATGTTATCGTGAGTGTGTGTATGCATATATCTGTGCCTATGTTTGTGTTGCTTCACAGTCCTCGCTGTTCCATAAGGTGTTTTTTAAATAAAATGTTACTACTTGCATCAGTTACTTAATGTGGAATAGAGTTCCATGTAGTCATGGCTCTATGTAGTACTGTGCACCTACCATAGTCGGTTCTGGTCATGAGGACTGTGAAAAGACCTCGTGGCATGTCTTGTGGGGTATGCATGGGTGTCCGAACTGCTGTGTGCCAGTAGTTCAAACAGACAGCTCGGTGCATTCAACATCCTGCCTCTCATAAATACAAGTAGTGATGAAGTCAATGTATCTTCCACTTTGAGCCAGGAGAGATTGGCATGCATATTATTAATATTAGCTCTCTGTGTACATCCAAGGGCCAGCCGTGCTGTCCTATTCTGAGCCAATTGCAATTTTCCTAAGTCCTTTTTTGTGGCACCTGACCACACGACTGAACAGTAGTAAAGGTGCAATAAAACTAGGAACTGTAGGACCTGCCTTGTTGATAGTGTTGTTAAGAAGGCAGAGCAGCACTTTATTATGGACATACTTCTCCCCGTCTTAGCTACTGTTTATCAATATGTTTGTCCATGACAGTTCAGCTCAACTTGCTCAATTTCCACATTATTTATTACAAGATTTAGTTGAGGTTTAGGGTTTAGTGAATGATTTGTCCCAAATACAATGCTTTTAGTTTTAGAAACATTTAGGGCTAACATATTCCTTGCCACCCACTCTGAAACTAACTGCAACACTTTGTTAAGTGTTCAGTGGTAAGTGCTGACGTGTAAAGTGTTGAGTCATGTGCATACATAGACATTCTGGCTTTACTCAAAGTCAGTTGCATGTCATTAGTAAAGATTGAGAAAAGCAACCGGCCTAAACAGCTACCCTGGGGAATTCCTTATTCTTCCTGGATTATGTTTGAGAGGCTTCCATTAAAAAACACCCTCTATGTTCTGTTAGACAAGTAACTCTTTATCCACATTATAGCAGGGGGTGTGAAGCCATAACACATACGTTTTTCCAGCAGCAGACTTTGATCAATAATGTCAAAAGTCTAACAAGACATTTTGGTGCGCATAGAAAGGAGTCATGAGTGCAATCAGGTACATGTGCCCTGGCAAATGTTCTTCTCAATAAACAAACAAACTCATTCTTCTCAGAACAACACAGGGTATGACACCATGTCATCTTGTAACTGTTGATCAAACATACTGATCATAAACGTTGACACTGTATATGACACGAGTTTTATGATTTGGAAATGTGAAGGGCACAAGCGGTATTTATTATAATCCTCAACGTCTCATCTTTTAAAATACATCAAGTCATCTTAATTTACAGCATTTTCCTCACTCAGACAACAAAACATTTGCAAAAGTTGCCCAATTAGCAGGAGGGATGGGGGAACTTCTTGTTGCACGCAGTGCTCAGGTTCAGAACCGCTGTCAGTCAACATCCATGCAGCGCTGTGAAGTGCAGGGCCAGAGCTCTGACGTCATGTATAGCGTGTTACTGTACAGCCACTACGTTCCAATTTAGGCACTTAATAGTGCCCAAATCTGCCATTTTCAACCCGTATATTGGTACAAGTGTAAAGGGCTACCACATTTGGGGTCACAGCTCTTACAATATTGAATGTTGCCCATTAGCAGCGGAAATGTTAGCGCTACAGAGGGTAGTGCGTACGGCCCAGTACATCACTGGGGCCAAGCTTCCTGGCATCCAGGACCTATCTAATAGGCGATGTCAGAGGAAAGCCCCAAAAATTGGCAAAGACTCCATTCACACAAGTCATAGACTGTTTTCTCTGCTACCGCACAGCAAGCAATACCAGAGCGCCAGGTCTAGGACCAAAAGGCTCCTTAACAGCTTCTACCCCTAAGCCATAAGACTGCAGAACAATTAATCAAAAGGCCACGAACAATTAATCAAAAGGCCACCGGACAATTTACATTTACACGCCCCCACCCATTTGTTTCGTACACTGCTGCCACTTGCTGTTTATTATCTATGTATAGTCACTTCACCCCTACCTACATGTACAAATTACCTCGACTAACATATACCCCTGTATATATAGCCTTATTATTGTTATATTATTGTGTTACTCTTTATTATTTTTTACATTTGTTTATTTGGTATAATATTTTCTTAACTCTTCTTGAACTGCACTGTTGATAGAATTTTTATGTTTGGAAAAATAATGTTCCCAATGTAAGCTGCCTATTTCTTAGGTCCAGATGCTAGAATATGCACATAATTGACAGAGTAGGATAGGAAACACTCTAAAGTTTCCAAAACTGTCAAAATATTGTCTGTGAGTATAACAGAACTGATTTTGCAGGCGAAAATCTGAGGAAATCCAACCCGGAAGTGACACTTATTTTGAAAAATCCCTGTTCCATTGCCTGCCTTTGAACCAGATTCCTTTTCCAATGGCTTCCTCAGGGTGTGAACAGTTTTTAGACATAGTTTCAAGCTTTAATTCTGAAAAATGAGCGAGATTTATCAAAACGCGTCAGTGGATAGACGGATGTCCTTCCATTAGTTCATGTGCACGACACTGGTTGCTCGACATTTTATTTCTCTCCTGTATTGAATAGTTTACAGTCCGGTTGAAATATTATCGATAATTGATGTTAAAAACAACCTGAGGATTGATTATTAAACACGTTGACATGTTTCTACGAACTTTACGGATACTATTTGGAAGCCTTGAAGACCTGCCTAAGGCTGTGGAATACTGAACATAACGCGCCAAACAAATGGAGGTTTGTTGATATAAAAATAATTTTTATCAAACAAAAGGAACATTTATTGTGTAACTGGGAGTCTCGTGAGTGCAAACATCCGAAGATCATCAAAGGTAAGCGATTAATTGTATAGCTTTTCTGGCTTTCGTGACCAATCTACATTGCTGCTAGGTGCTCTTAATGTTTTGTCTAGTGATCGATAAATTCGCACAAACGCTTGGATTGCTTTCGCTGTATAGCATATTTTCAAAATCTGACACGACAGGTGGATTAACAACAAGCTAAGCTGTGTTTTGCTATATTACACTTGTGATTTCATGAATATAAATATTTTTAGCAATTTCTTTTGAATTTGGCGCTCTGTAATTCAGCGGTTGTTGATGAAAATGATCCCGCTACAGGGATCCGTGCTTCAACAAGTTTTTAAGGGCTTGTAAGTAAGCATTTCACGGGTCTACACTTGTTGTATTCGGGGCATGTGACAAATAAAGTTTGATTTGATTTGATTTGAAATGAGCCTTACACCTCCATTAACCTGTGAGCAAACAATAACCACACACTCGTCCTGCATGGGTGGCAGAGATTTTGTAGACACATTCGAGCCCAATAAATACATTGTGTTATATGCATCAACAGCAACCCCGGGAAAATCATTTGCATTATCATTAACAGCAGACTCCTACATTTTCTCAGTGAAAGCAATTTTCTGAGCAAATGTCATATTGGCTTTTTACCAAATTACCGTACGACAGTCCACATATACAAAGTGCACCCTTATTGACAAACGAACAAATCGAAAGCAAAGTCTCCTCATGCTTTGTTGATAAAAAAAAGCAATTGACTCAATTTGACATGAGGGTCTGCTATACAAATTGATGGAAAGCAGTGTTGGGGGGAAACATATGACATTATAAAATCCATGTACATCATGTAGTGTAGTTCTGACTGGAAGAAATCTCTCTCTCTCAATTCAATTTCAAGGGCTTAATTGGCATGGGAAACATATGTTTACACTGCTAAAGCAAGTGATATTGACAAACAAAAGGGAAATAAACAAGGACCATATTTTTTAATTGGCTATGAATTGTGTTGTAACAATGTGCAAATAGTTGAAGTATGAAAGGTAAAATAAATAAACAAATACAGGACCAACCTATAGGTTGCATTTACAAATGGTGTTTGTGCTCCACTGGTTCCCCTTTTCATGTGGCAACAGGTAACACATCTTGCTGCTGCGGTGTCACACTGTGTTATTTCACCTAATAGATATGGGAGTTTATGAAGATAGTTTTTGTTTTCAAATTCATTGTGGGTCTGTGTAATCTGAGGGAAATAATGTGTCTCTTATATGGTCATACATTTGGCAGGAAGTTAGGAAGTGCAGCTCAGTTTCCACCTCATTTTGTGGGCAGTGGGCATGTAGCTTGTCTACTCTTGAGAGCCAGGTCTGACTATGGGGACTTCTCTCGATAACAAGGCCATGCTCACCGAGTCTGTATATGGTCAAAGCTTTTCTTAGTTTTCCATCAGTCACAGTGGTCAGGTATTCTACTACTGTGTATTCTCTATTTAGGGCCAAATAACATTACAGTTTTCACAGTTTTTTTGCTGTTGATTCTTTCCAATGTTTCAAGTAATTATATTTTTTGTTTTCTCATGATTTGGTTGGGTCTAATTGTGTTGCTATCCTGGGCCTCTGTGGGGTCTGTGTATTTGAACAGAGTCTCAGTATCAGCTGGCTAAGGGGACTCTTCTCCACGTTAATCTCTCTGTAGGTGAGGGCATTGTTATAGAAGGTTTGAGAATCGCTTCCTTTTAGGTGGTTGTAGGATTTAATTGCTCTTTTCTGGATTTTGATAATTAGCGGGGAATCGTCTTTGTTCTGCTTTGGATGCATTATTTGGTGTTTTACTTTGTACTCAGAGAATGTTTTTGTAGATTTCTGCATGCAGAGTCTCAATGTTGTGTTTGTCCTATTTTGTGAATTCTAGATTGGTGAGTGGACCTCAGACCTCACAACCATAGAGGGCAATGGGTTCTATAACAGATGCAAGCATTTTTAGCCAGATCCTAATTGGGATGTCAAATTTTATGTTCCTTTTGATGGCGTAGAAGGCCCTTCTTGCCTTGTCTCTCAGATCGTTCACAGCTTTGTGGAAGTTACCTGTGGTGCAGATGTTTATGCAGATGTAGGTATACTTTTTTTCTGTGGTCTAAGGCAACAGTGTATAGCTGGAATTTGTATTTGTGGTTCTGGCCACCATTATTTTTGTCTTACTGACATGCCACGTCTGATAGGTCCCACGTCTGCCAGAATCCGTGCAGAAGATCTAGGTGCTGCTGTAGGCCCTCCTTGGTTTGGGACAGAAGCACCAGATCATCTGGAAACATTAGAAATTCAGAGTCTAGTAGGGTGAGGCCGGGTCCTTCAGACTGTTCTAAAGCCCTCACCAATTCATCAAAATAAATGTTTGAGAGGGTGGGGCTCAAGTTGCATCCCTCTCTTACCCTCCGGTCTTGAGGAAATAAATACATTTTAACACACTTGTTGTTGATGTACATAGATTGTATAATGTTTGTTTTTGCCCTTAACACTGCTTTCCAGTCAATTTGTATAGCAGACCCCCATGCCAAATTTAGTCAAAAGCTTTTTAGCAACAAAGCATGAGAATACTTTGCCTTTGTTTTGTATTGTTTGTTTGTCAATAAGTGTGCACATTGAATATGTGGTCTGTCATATGGTAATTTGGTAAAAAGCCAATATGACATTTGCTTAGAAAACTGTTTTCACTTAGGAATTGTAGGAGTCTCCTGTTAATGATAATGCAGAGGAATTTCCCAAGGTTGCTGTTGATGCATATCACAAGGTAGTTATTGGGCTTGAATTTGTTTCCACTTTTACGGATTGGGATGATCAGTCCTTGGTTCCAAGTATTGGGGAAGATGCCAGAGCTCAGGGTGATGTTAAAGAGTTTAAGTATAGCCAATTGTCATTTGTGGTCTTTATATTTTATAATTTTATTTAGGATAATATCAACACCACAGGCCTTTTCAAATTGAATGGTTTGTACTTTGTCCTGTAGTTTATTCAGTGGGTTCAGGTAGTCTTTAATAACGGACTGATTTTTAATTGATCATGTATATGTTTTTGCTGTTTGTTCTTTGTTATATGGACAAAAAGATTGGAGAAGTGGTTTATCCATACATCTCCATGTTGGATAGACAGCTCTTCATGTTGTTGTTTGTTTAGTGTGTTCCAGTTTTCCCAGAAGTGGTTAGAATTCTTCAATTACATTAAGCAGATTTCTGAAGTGCTGTTCTTTCTTTTTCCTTAGTGTATTTCTACACTAGTGTTTTACCATAGCGAAGGCATAGGTTCAGGTTGTCTGTGTCTCTGTGTTTTTGATTGTATAGGTTCCTCAATCTCTTTCTTAGGTTTTTGCATTCTTCATCAAACCATTTGTAATTGTTGTTAGGTTGTCTGGTTGAATTGTTTTGATTTGATAGGGAAGCTGAGAGGTCAAATATACTATTTAGGCTTTCTACTGCCAAGTTTACACCTTCACTAATGCAGTGAAACGTTTTGTCCAGAAAGTTGTCTTAAGGATTGCATTTGTTGTTGGATAATTGTTTTCTGGTATGATATTGTTGTGATCTGATAGGGGTGTCAGTGGGCTAACTGTGAACACACTGAGAAACTCTGAGTTTAGGTCAGTGATAAAGTAGTCTACAGCTCAAGAGATGAGCTGTAGGTGTAGCTACTGTAGAAGTCCCCTTGACGTCTACCATTGACTATGTACAGACCCAGCATGTGACAGAGCTGCAGGATTTGTGACCCATTTTTGTTGGTTGTTTTGTCATAGTTATACCTAGGGGGTCATATTGGGGGGGGTACTGAGGTCACTTCTAGATAGGTGTTCGTCGCCCTGTTTGCTGAGGGTGTCAGGTTTTTGTCCAGTTCTGGCGTTTAGGTCGCCACAGACTAGTACATGTCCCTGAGTCTGGAAATAATTGATATCCCCCTCCAGGGTGGAGACGCTGTCTTCATTAAAGTATGGGGATTCTAGTGGAGGGAGATATTGTAGGTCGTACACGGGAGGATATTTTTCTCTGTTGAGATGATTTCCTTTTTTCTAACCAAATGTCAAATGTTTGTGTTTTGATTAATTTAATAGAGTGTGTTTGGTCTGCTCTATACCAAATTAGCACAGCCCCTGAGTCCCTTTTTCACACCTGGTAGTCTGGTGGATGGTACTACTAGCTCTGTAATTTAGAGAGCAATCAGTGGGTCCATCTCCTCTGTATTTCCAATTTCTTTGGTGAAGTCTGGGTTCCTGCTCTTTAGTTCAAAGGCAGATGACCTCAGACTTAGCATATTACAGGATGAGATAGAAAAATCTTTGTGTTCCATAGTGTCCAGTGTTGTTATTTGTGTGGTTTAGACTTGGGCCATGAGGTGTGAGCAGAGCATGCTAAGCATCTGGTACATGCCTCTTAGGTCGCAGGATGGGTGGGTGTATTAGTGGGGTTGGTTCTGTTGCTCTGCTCACAGCCTGGGCATTTCTCTCTCTCTCTCTCTCTCAGCCTGTACATGAACTCCGCCACAAGATAATCTGGAGCTTGTAATATGACATGGGGCTTGTAATATGACATGGGGCTTGTAATATGACCTGTGAATAGCACTGGTAACATTCCTATTGTAGAGTACCAAATTCCTCCTAGACTTATTGAGGATATTATGTATTCTTTAACAGACATGTCATTATGATTGAATGCTTTTGCATAAATAGAACTGTACAACTTTGAGGGAATATAGTGTCATATTATGAGCGCCAGTCTTTCCATGGGTAATCTTCATTGGAATTGAATAATGACAGTTGGGTGTCAACATGAACCATTGCCAAGTCGGACTAAAGCTATTATAGTGTGGCACGTATATCAATAAAAGTATGTATGGTGTACCAAATAATGTATGATATGAATACAAATCTGAAATGAGATTAAAAGAAAAAATGTGTTGTGTGTGTGTGAGAGAGAGCAAAAGAGAGTGAATGCAGTTTTTTCTAACTCTGCACAAGCACTACTCATTCAAGGCTAAGACCCATTATTAGGATACACATGTTTATTGGATGGGATAGCACTTTTTTCAACTTCATATGGCTGCAATCCCGCTACCGGGATCGATATGACAACAGCCAGTGAAAGTGCAGTGCGCCAAATTCAAACAACAGAAATATCATAATTAAAATTCCTCAATCATACATGTATTTTAACTTCTTGCGACTACAGGGGGTGCTGTTTTCTCATTAGCATAATTGCATTACAGATTAAACGGCTTCCTACTAAATTCTTGCTCGTACAATATGCATATTATTACTATTATTGGATAGAAAACACTCTCTAGTTTCTATAGGCGTTGGAATTTTGTCTCTGAGTGGAACAGAACTCATTCTACAGCAATTTCCCTGACATGGAGTCAGATTTCACACATTTTGGCCCCTGATCTGGAGTCAGTTTAAAGGCCACTTTGAACGCTATCAGGATACGGACACTGCTTACGTCTTCCCCTGGATGCCTTTACGTGATGACGATTTGAATGGTATCGATTGCGCAATCACAGCCCCTATAAAACAAAAACACGTGTAGGTAGGAACTCTTTTCCAGATGCGTCGGGCGCGCGGTGGACACAGACCTGCTCTTTTTCCAAGCATTAGTGTCGCCAGTTATATTTCTCCTGTCATGTTTCTACTCGTTATAGGAGTTAAAAACATCATAAGGTAGTTAATTTAAACCGTTTTATAGCAATTTATATCCGTTTAGTGCGATTTTGGGACATTTATTTCTGAGACACTGTGAATCTCTGGGCACGGTTCCAGTTCATGCCGAACGCAATGGGCATTTCTACATGGCAAGAGGACAGCTTTCGACCAAAAGACGATTAGACCCAAGAAAGGATTCTTTGCCCAAGATTCTGATGGAAGAACAGCTCAAAGTAGGAACAATTTATTATGATAAATCGTGTTTCTGTCGAGAAATGTTAATCGCTTATGACGCCATTTTGTTTGACGTAGCTTCGCTTGGCGCAAACTGTATTGAAAAGTAAGGATAATTTAAAAAATGTAAATCAGCGATTGTATTAAGAATTAAATTGTCTATCAATCGCTGTCCACCCTATATTTTTTTGTCACGTTTATGAGTATTTATGTATACGACTAGATCACTGTCTAATATGGCGCACGACATTGTCTGACCAGCTGGGCAACTTTTGTCATTGTCTAACCATGATTTTGGTGGCTAAATATGCACATTTTCGAACAAACTGTATATGTATGTTGTAATGTGATGTTACAGGAGTGTCATCTGAAGAATTCTGAGAAGGTTAGTGAAAAAATTAATATATTTTGGCGATGTTTACGTTATCGCTCTCTTTGGCTAGAATCAATGCTCTGGTAACGTTTGCATATGTGGTATGCTAATGTGGTATGCTAATATAACGATTTATTGTGTTTTCGCTGTAAGACACTTAGAAAATCTGAAATATTGTCTGTATTCACAGGATCTGTGTCTTTCGATTAGTGTATGCTGTGTATTTTTACGAAATGTTTGATGATTAGTAATTAGGTAAACACGTTGCTCTATGTATTTATTCTAGTCCATTTGTGATGGTGGGTGCAATTGTAAACTATGATATCTACCTGAAATATGCACATTTTTCTAACAAAACCTATCCTATACCATAAATATGTTATCAGACTGTCATCTGATGAGGTGTTTTCTTGGTTAGTGGCTATCAATATCTTAGTTTAGCCGAATTGGTGATAGCACCTGATGGAGTAAGAAACTGATGGAGTTAGAAAAGTGGTGTCTTTTGCTAACGTGGTTAGCTAATAGATTTACATATTTTGTCTTCCCTGTAAAACATTTTAAAAATCTGAAATGGTGGCTTTATTCACAAGATCTGTATCTTTCATTAGGTGTCTTGGACTTGTGATTTAATGATATTTAGATGCTACTATTTAATTGTGACGCTATGCTAGGCTATGCTACTCAGTGTGGGGGAGGTGGGGGGTGATCCCGGACCCGGGGTAGATACTCGTGAAAGGTTAAATCATTTTAAAGATAATCTTGTTGTTAATCCCACCAAGTGTCCGATTTCAAATATGCTTTTCAGCGAAAACACTACAAACGTTTGTGTTAGGTCACCACCAAACCACAATAAGCACAGCCATTTTTCCAGCGAAATATAGCAGTCACAAAAAGCAGAAATAGAGATAAAATTCATCACTAACCTTTGATTATCTTCATCAGATGACACTCATATGACTTCATGTTACACAATACTTGCATGTTTTATTTGATAAAGTTCATATTTATATAAAAAAATCTGAGTTTACATTGGCGCGTTACATTCACTAGTTCCAAAAACATCAAGTGATTTTGCATAGCCACATCGTTTCAACAGAAATACACATCATAAATGTAGATGATAATACAAGTTATACACAATGAATTAGAGATATACCTCTCCTTAAGGCAACCGCTGGGTCAGAGAAAATACTTTACAGAAAAAGCAACCCATGCAATAATCTGAGACGGCGCTCAGAAATACAATAAAATTAGCCGCCATTTTGGAGTCAACAGAAACCAGAAAATATATGATAAATGTTTCCTTACCTTTGATGAACTTCATCAGAATGCTGTCCTAAGAATCCCAAGTCCACAATAAATGCTTGATTTGTTCGATAATGTCCGTTATTTATGTCCATTTAGCTACTTTGGTTAGCGCGTTTGGTAAACAATTCCAAAGTTACAAAGCGCGTCCACTATAACGTGACGAAATGTCCAAAAGTTCCATAACAGTCAGTAGAAACAGGTCAAACGATGTACTGAATCTATCTTTAGAATGTTGTTAACATACATCTTGATAACGTTCCAACTGGAGAATTACATTGACTTCAGTTGAGAGATGGAACGGAGCTGCCTATCACGTGAACGCGCGTGGTCAAAGCATGGTCAGCTCATGGCAGTGGTGACTAATTCCTGTCTCCTTCGGCCCCCCTTCACATTAGAGTCATCAGACAAAGTTCTATTGACTGTTGACATCTAATGGAAGCCGTAGGAAAACTCATCCATATCTCACTTTAATTTCAATGAGAGCTTGGTTGAAAATCTGCCACCCTCAGAAAAAACTCAAACAGGAAATGGAACTTCTCAGGTTTTTGCCTTCCATATGAGTTCTGTTATACTCACAGACATAATTCAAACAGTTTTAGAAACTTCAGAGTGTTTTCTATCCAATACTAATAATATGCAAATATTAGCAACTATGACTAAGGAGTAGGCCGTTTACTCTGGGCACCTCTGTGCACCTTTCAACCAAGCTACTCAATACTGCCCCTGCAGCCATAAGAAGTTAACACCTGTTTGGGCTGCAAGCCCGAAATCGGCCGAAAATGACAACAGCTGCAGGGCGCGAAATTCAAAATCTATTTTTTTAAAATATTTAACTTTTACACATTAACAAGTCCAATACAGCATTTGAAAGATAAACATCTTGTCAATCCAGCCAACATGTCCGATTTTTTAAATGTTTTACAGAGAAAACACCACATATATTTATGTTAGCTCACCACCAAATACAAAAGTGGACAGACACGTATGAATATGATTATGAAGTATGAATTATGATTGAAGTAGCATGCACAAGCCAACCGAAATAAACTAAAACCAACCTAAAGAGCCCAGAAAAAACTACCTCAGATGACAGTCATATAACATGTTACACAATAAATCTATGTTTTGTTCATAAAAAGTGCATATTTTAGCTATAAATCAGTTTTACATTGATGCTACCCAAAAATGCTAATACATAGCTAGAGTCTGAATCCAGCCGGGAGTAGCCAGAGAAAATACATACACCAACGTCGGCTACTAATTACACCTCATAAAACATTTCAGAAAAACATATGGTGGATAACTAATGAAAGACAGATATCGTGTGAATAAAGCCAACATTTCCGATTTTTGAAGTGTTTTACAGCGAAAACACAATATATCGTTATATTAGCTAACAACATAAGCTAGCATAAGTCAGCACTAGGATTGGTCAAGCGCTAGCCTAGCACAGTTAGCCCACTTAGCACAACACAGCTCAACAGATATATGAAAAAGCATCCCAAATTGGGTCTTATCTTTCTTGATATTCCATCAGAATGTTGTAACGGGGTCCAATGTCCAGTAGAGTCTTTAGTTGGGTTCCAGAACGAATTATTTCCCTCTTTGGTTAGCTAGCACAATAGCATTGCGGCGCTACACAGCGTTTCTTCAAAAAATTCTTCCGTCGTAACACATCTAAAGTCCAGAATAAATTGCAATAATATAATTAAAGTATATTGAAAAAACATACTTTAGGATGATTTTGTGACATGTATCAAATAATATCGTAGTCAGGCATCATATTCAACGTTATCTACCTTGTTCCAGAAGCCGAGACCACATTATCCTTTGCGCCCGGAATTTTTTTTTAACTGCGCAGGTCTCACAAGAAGGTGTGTTATTCAGTCCATGGACGAGATATTCGACTCCTTTCAATTCTCACTTCCGCATTACAGCCTGAGGAAGGCGTGTGAAGTGTCCCTATGGTCCTAAGTCAAAGGGCCTTTTATAGAGAAGGTCTTAAAGAGACACATCGCATTTTAAAAATCTCAATTCGGCTGGGAAAATGGCTGTAAAAATATTTATGTTCGACTTAGAGAAACAATTCAAACCTTTTTAGAAACTACAGACTGTTATCTATCCAACAGTAGTAAATATATGCATATTGGAAAATAAAAAGTTTCTTAGGAGGCCGTTTGAAAATGTGCACACATTTTCCAGTTTTTTCAATATTCAGCTTGCAGCCCAAACAGGTTAATGATGGGAGAGATTCCAAAATGGCTTACAATACTTTTCAACATTTCAACAAGAACCAGCTATTACCAACTTCTCCCCCAACATCCAGGTCAATTCAGGTAGACTTTTAACAGCAGTCAAATGTGTTTTTAAAAGAAGAACTTGGAAATCAACTTCTGGAAACAGATTGCTGCTATGGCAACACGCAGGATGAGCCCTTGCATGCACGGCTTTGACTCACTCCAACCAAACTTCCCAGAGTGTGAAGCCCAGGGTGCTGGTTTGTGAAAAGCAATTAAAGTAGGGAGCTAGTCTCTGTGAGTGCAGGGGAGCAGTACAGGAATCAGGAGTCAGATGTTGGATGGATTCACTGTTGGCCCGTGACATTTAAAACAAACCGTGTTTAAGCCGGATATTACCAAAGTGACTCTGTCTACTGAGGTCATTTTGGTCATTTGAGAGTTTTGGGTGAAACCAAGGTAATGACTCCCTCCAGCCTTCTGCACGCCCCACTCAGACACTGCGTAATATTTCACTCTGCCTCCTCTGCCCTCCTCCCAATTCTTGTAAGCAGCCCTGCCCTGCACGACTTTGCTCAAATATTTAATAATCTACATTCCTTTGGAATTGGACGAGACATTGTCATTACAGATAGCAATCACTGAACAAAACATGTAACTTCAGTTGGAACTGCAGTATAGAGGATAGACTTCACAGAACAGTAATTTTTCTGTGTTTGGACCAAACATAGTTTCTGACTATTAACCCACTGGGCACAGACTAGAAACCCACTGGACATCAGCTCAATGCAGTGGTGTAGGCTGAAATTTGTTGATGGAAGGGCCAGCTAAAATTTAGGTGGGCCAAAATTTGGGCACTCAAATCATCATTAAGTCATAGCCTACCATATACCCTACTGTAATCGATCGCACACAACAAACCATCTAACGTGATTTCACATTACAGACCACAGTCTTGTAGGCCTACGTAAATCCATGACTCTTGCATTTAACATGTGACTCACATAAACCTACACATAAATAACCATAGGCTTATAATTAATATACTATGAGACTAGAACAATAACAGTAATAATCACAATCATCTTGGGAACTTTCACTGGCTAGGCGGCCACAAATGTAACCATTTATGACTAGGAGAGCCGAGAGCGTCATATTGACTCAAAACAATATAATTACTCATCCATTTTAAAGGGGGGGGGGGGGGGGCTGGTCGGGTGCAACCCAGGTGACATTATGGTATGTCTCCTGGGAGCGCCGATAGTCAAACTTGACTATCTAGAGGAAGTAAAAGTCGTAACACGGTTTCCGTAGGTGAACCTGCGGAAGGATCATTAATGGTTGACAGCCGCCGGCACAGGGCTGTGCTCCAAAAACAAAACTCTGTGTGGGCTGGGTAGGGTAGGGCGCACACTATCATTGTTAGAATCTTAATATCACAAACAGAATGTGTTATAAACAGTTTTAAAGTGATATTTCGGGATTTGTCAATTTGCTTCTATAAAGTTCAGCTGCACAGGCCTGACGAGCAGGGGGAAAGAAATGACACGTCCTCTTAAGGACACTTCGGGATTTCCCTAGAGTCAGATGAATTTGTGGATACCACTTTTATGTCTTTGTTGTTTTAGTGTTTTTTTTACTACATATTGCCTACAGTTAAATAAACGAATTAAAATACTACTGTGTTCTTTTCTGTCTTATTCTAATGTTACCCAAGACCTTCTTAAGCACAACAAAATGATTATCCTTCCGATAGCATACAGTGACATCGGAAAATATTCAGACCCCTTAGATTTTTTCCACATTTTGTTAGGTTACAGACTTATTCTAAAATTGTTTTTTCCCCCTCGTCAATCTACACACAATACCCCATAACCACAAAGCAAAAAGTGTAATTTTTGAATTTTTTGCTAATTAATACAAATTTAAAAATGGAAATATCAGCAGACCTTTTACTCAGTACTTTGTTGAAGCACCTTTGGCAGCAATTACAGCCTCAACTCTTCTTGGGTATGACATTACAAGCTTGGGGAGTGTCTCCCATTCTTCTCTGCAGATCCTCTCAAGCTATGTCTGGTTGGATGGGGGGGGGGGGGTGTTGCTGCACAGTGATTTTCAGGTTTCTCCAGAGATGTACGATTGGGTTCAAGTCTGGGCTCTTGCTGGGTCACTCAAGGACAGTCAGAGACTTGTCCCAAAGCCACTTCTGCTTTGTCTTG
Source organism: Salvelinus fontinalis (assembly GCF_029448725.1). Taxonomy (NCBI): domain Eukaryota; kingdom Metazoa; phylum Chordata; class Actinopteri; order Salmoniformes; family Salmonidae; genus Salvelinus; species Salvelinus fontinalis. Next base: position 21,613,811 of record NC_074669.1, read on the forward strand.
ACTGTGTGCTTAGGGTTGTTGTCCTGTTGGGAGGTGAACCTTCGCCTCAGTCTGAGGGGCTGAGTGCTCTGGAGCAGGTTCAATCTTGGTTTCATCAGACCAGAGAATCTTGTTTCTCATGGTCTGAGAGTCCTTTTGGTGCCTTTTGGCAAACTCTGAGCGGGCTGTCATGTGCCTTTTTCTGAGGAGTGGCTTCTGTCTGGCCACTCTACCATTAAGGTCTGATTGGTGGAGTGCTGCAGATATGGTTGTCCTTCTGGATGGTTCTCCCATCTCCACAGAGGAACTCTGGACCTCTGTCAGAGTGACCATCGGGTTGTTGGTCAACTTCCTGACCAAGGCCCTTCTCCCCTGATTAATAAGTTTGGCTGGGCGGCCAGCTCTAGGAAGTCTTGCTCTGACATGCAAGGTCAACTGTGGGACCTTATATAGACAGGTGTGTGCCTTTCCAAATCATGTCCAATCAATTGAATTTACCACAGGTGGACTCTAATCAAGTTGTAGAAACATCGCAAGGACGATCAATGGAAACAGGATGCATCTGAGCTCAATTTCGAGTCTCATAGCAAAGGGTTTGAATTCTTAGGTAAATAAGTGTTCAGATTTGCAAAAATGTCTAAAAACCTGTTTTCACTTTCCCATTATGATGTATTGTGCGTAGATTTAACGTGAAATCAACAAAGAAAATCACTATGTCATCGGATTTAGGTTAAAAGTTGGGCGAAAATAATAAATGCCCTTAGTTGACTTTTCGCAAATCCAATTAGTGGAAACAACATTGATTCAACTATTTTTTGCCCAGTGGGAATGCAATGGTATGATATAATGTTCAGAGGAGAAACATATCCTGTAAGAGCCAGAGGGAATGTCATCAGAGCACTTCCGACAGCCTCTATTCAGCTGTGGTCACAGATGCACAGTAATGTGAAGAGATGAGGGTAGATTATTGTGATAATGATATCATGTCTGGAACATCCTGAATGTATTTTCTCTGAGTGACCTTCATGTTGGTTTGCATCCGAGTTTATTTACATTGCAGTCCAGTTATGTCCGTATATTACTGCATCATCTACAGATAATGAGTTTCATTGTCTTTCTTTGTAAAATTAGCTACATCGACTGAATATAACATAGGCTTAGAATGTAGTTATTTGAAGTATTCTTAATTATTTCATGGCTTATGAAGGTCCCATGTGGGTCAGTTGGTAGAGCATGGTACTTTCAATGCCAGGGTTGTGGGTTTGATTCCCATGGGAAACGAGTCCTAAAAAGCACAAAAATTAATGTGCTCATGACTGTCAGTTGCTTTGGATAAGAGTGTCTGTTAAATGACTAAAATGTCAAATAAACACCCTATCTATTTGGATAAGACCTAAAGGGCAATTGCAACAAACAAAAGAGTCAATTAGGAATCATTTACAGTCTTTAATGTATTCAGATCTCTACCAAATCATTAATCACACTAGGGGTCCTCTTTAACCTCTAAAAGTCTAAGCCTTTGGGAGGTGTGGGTGGGGTTCTACTAAGCTAACATATGGAATTGTTTTAAGATGGTCATACCATGGATCATTTAGCTATTTGATTTAACATTAAAAAAATATATATATATATATAAAAAATGTTTTTAAATATTTGATAAAATATTGCATTTGGCCTTTACTACTATAGCCCATAGAAATGCATTGAATAACACATTCGTAAATGACAAAACAGACAGTCAAAAAATAAATCATAGGAAATAAGGTTTTGAAGTATCTGTCCTATATTTAGGAGACATAAGAAAGCTCAGGAAATATAACAAAAAATTGACACATATTTAACCTCTTTTTGTTGTTGGCAGAAAACTACTTCCGTACTTCTATATAAAAAAAAAAAAAACGTACCAGGCTACCTTCAGGCAAGTCCAGTGACACATGTGGGAATCACATCTTTCCATAGACTGGTCATAATAGTTCTAGGCCAAACCATTCAGACGCAACATGCATTTTCATGAGAAGACCCGTTTTCGGGGTGTCTCATGGTTTAACAAACACCGCTGTAACACGGCAACCTTCCACCGCAGATGCAGATGACCGACATAAGCGGATGCTGTGGATTGAGACGCAACCCATGCTTAAAATTACGGATTTTGATGTGGCTTTTTTAAATTACAGATTTTGATGTGGCTTTTTTAAATTACAGTATTTTAGATTGACGCACAATTTTTTACTTTAACTGTGGGCACCATTAACAGGAAAATGCACTTTGAACAACACTAGACCAATCTCCTACTATTATGAACACTGGATGAAACTCCAGTGAAAGCTCTCAGTAAAATCTCTAGTTTTTAGGGGGTTAAGAGTTAGCTGTGGTAAAATGGGTTAGTTGCTTGAGGCTTTCTAGGAACTTTCTAATGTCTTTTTATAAAAAATAAAGAAAATAAAAAATTAACTAGACAAGTCAGTTAAGAACAAATTCTTATTTACAAGAACCAAACGACGCTGGGCCATGTGTGCACCGACCTATGGTACTCCTAATCACAGCCAGTTGTGATAGAGCCTGGATTTGAACCAGGGTGTCTGTAGTGAAGCCTCAAGCACTGAGATGCAGTCCCTTAGACTGCTGCACCACTTGGGAGCTTTTGTCAGTAGCAGTGCGTGGATAACATCATTGGTTAAGCCCCGCAAAAATACCATATTACAACCAATGTGTTGTGATAATTGCATTGTTTGCTCTATAACCTGTTAATTCATATGCTTTTCAGCCGTGATATATAGGCCTTTCGGCCGAGAAAATGAGAAGACACAGTAACAGAAAAAATTCAACCACACTTTCGATTTATCACAAAACCGGTTAGCAACCTCTGTCCGGTGAAGTCCACAAAGTATATTGCATGTAACAAACAGTTGCATGACCTACAGCATGGTCAAGCAAGTTAATGTTTCCAACCACTAAACAACTATTGATTTAGAACCCCAGAGAGTTACCACAAGTTGCAAAGAAATCAGGAGCTCCCTCCACTATTCCGGCACCATTTCAACTTCAACATCATCAAATCACCTCTGCTTAGTCTCATACAGTGACAACTAAAAGGAGCATCAGGTAGACTAGTGCTTAGAGTGTTGGACTAGTAACTGAAAGGTTGCAAGATCGAATCCCCAAGCTGATAAGGTAAAAATCTATCATTCTGTCCCTGAACAAGGCAGTTAATCCAGTTAACCCTAGGCTGTCATTGAAAATAAGAATTTGTTCTTAAGTGACTTGCATAGTTAAATGAAGGTTTAAAAAAAGATAGAACAATTTAGTCTAATCAACATAAGTTAACTATTATGTGGCTGTCCATGGTTCTGATTTGTGTGTGTGTGTGTGTGTGTGTTCGTGCAAGTAGAAAAACATGTTGCTCACCCTAATTGTAGAGAAATGCCATCCTCCTCTCTTTCATGTTGATGAAACGGTCTATCACCTGGCTAAAATGCTTGCCCGCTAGCCTAACTTCCATTCATGGGCAACGTTAGCTAGTTAACATTAGCCTTCTACATCTAGCTACATATTGAACTTCCATCCTCTCAGACCAGGGGCACAACAAGGTATGAATTAATGGTTGGATCAGAATAGGCGTCATAATCATTGGCCAGTACGTAGAATTAAGTAAAACTACAAGTCGAAATCCTTATCTCCATCCATGGCTATTTAGGAAAGGGCCAATTTTAGCTAGCTAGCCACTGGAGGACAACAACACAACAAGACGCAACAATTCAAGATGTTTCTGTCAATGACGTACAGTATGCTCTCAATGCGATATGATAGGAGTGATGCCAAAATCCAAGATGCTTTCTCTTGACACTTTTTTTTGGTGCGCCAGGACCATTCACAGTTGAGCTCACTCAGTTTATCTCAATGCAGATTGGCACATTTTAAATACTTTTTTTATCAAGGGAGGCCAAATGCTCACTGGCTTCCCTTGCATTCAATGCTGTGGGCGACAACAATGTCACCCTCTTTGGACCAGACAGCGTCAGACAGCATCAGGTCTACACATAGAGAGGCAGAGGGGCGCTGTATCGCACGCTCGGCTGCTTTCTCCGGTAAGATACATTCATTTGCCTTTTGCAAATTGAAGGAAAATGATGAAACGCAGAGAGATGAAAGATAATTATTTCTATGTTTTTTAACTAAAATACTGGTCAACTTTTGGGGAAGCCGGACTTCCCTTGGCATCCATGAATACACACCACTGGGTCTTGTACAAGATAATTTGTCTAAACGAATCCTAACAATCGCTAATGGCTGTGATATGTTAGGTCAGGTTTGACTGCATCACGTGGATTTTTTTGACACATCATTTGAGGTCTATCTTAGAAATGTAGATCCTTCCTTCTAAGACATTTCAATCTGGAGTCTTGAATGTATCTTCCGGCACTCAGAAGTGGATAGTTCGTAAGTCTGACAAACGAAACACGTTCCCCTTTCGCAAACTTTCACATCTGCACAAAGCTGGCGTGAATAATTGAGCTGTGATGGTAGTGGGATCCCACAACGCACGATTGGGGAACCCACCACCACCAATCACCACACCACCACACGGCCATGCTCCCTACACTGAGCCAACCAGAATTCCCTCTACTACACTTCTCAACCATGATAAGATAGACAGGCGTCAAAGAAAGGTCATGGCCAACTTGTCCCGAGCAACTCAGCCAAAATGGCGGATTGTGCAGGTGGCTGTTAAGACGATTTATGTTCTGCATGTCATGTGCATATTTTGGATCAGTCCACTCCTAGATGTTTGTTGTTGTTTTGTTCTATAGCTAACGTCTTAAAATAGGTTCAGGTTGTGTCATCACACTGATTCTCATCCCGATTAGAACACGACTGTCCCTTGGGAACTAAGCTTATGAAGTTTCCCAAGAAGACATAAACAATCAGCCAATATTTGTGTAGTTTAACATATTTGAATGTACATATCTAGAGTATACTGTATTAGAGTGCTATACTTCATATCTACTTAGTCTACACTGCATGTCCCCACATACCATCAGGTAATTACTGTGACTGGGTCTAATTGTGACCCGATTCAGGAAACAAGACGTATGTTGCAAGTCAAGACTTCACAGGAGAGCTGTTTGAACGTATTTTTTTTTAAATATTGTTCTCAGAGTGGTGACATCCTGGTCAATATTCCAATTAGGGGCTAAGGTGAAGGTGCATCATGGGATAGAGGAGGTCATTAGATCTACAAGTGTCACGTTCCTGACCTGTTTTCTGTTGTTTTTTATGTGTGTGATGGTCAGGGCGTGAGTTTTGGGTGGGCAGTCTATGTTTTCCGTTTCTATGTTGGCTTTGGGTTGCCTGGTATGGCTCTTGATTAGAGGCAGGTGTTTTGCGTTTTCCTCTAATTGAGAGTCATATTAAGGTAGGGTGTTCTCACTGTTTGTTTGTGGGTGATTGTCACTGTGTCTGTGTTTGTTGCACCACACGGTACTGTCTCGTCTCGTCTCGTTCGTTCGTTCGTTCGTTCGTTCGTTCGGTCGTTCCTGTTTATGTGTTCCTCGTTTCATGTAAGTTCATAGTTTAGGTCTGTCTAGTTCGTTTTGTTGTTTTGTAAAATTATTCAAGTGTTCTTCGTGTGTTTAGTTTCGTCTTGTTAAATAAAGTTCATTATGTATTCACAACCCGCTGCGCCTTGGTCAACTCACTCACCGAAAGAGAGCCGTTACAACAAGTCTCCTGATTATCTCTGATCTCCTTTGTGATCATATTGAGACATGATTGTCCATTGCATGTCAAACATCACCATTACAGTTCTAGTCCATCCCAGTGAGTGGAAGTTCCAAAGTTGATGAGTAATAATAACGAGGTAGGTGACCGGTGCCAAGAAGTTGGAGAGATGTTTTATTAAAGATCTCACTGTTTTTATAACGCAGTTCTAGCTCTACACAGATATTTAGGGTTGACACTGCTGAGGTGATTCTTAAACATATGTACAGTAGCAAACTGTAAGTGCATTTTTATTATTCTCTATTTCAGTTCCACCATTTACATGTTGTATTTTGACAGTGCTGAATCCGCCATACTTTAGAATGGCCATTCACGATTCACCATAAACTATTGAAAACAATGTTGTGGTGATCAATGCTCTTATATTCTAATTAGAAAACATTAAATACTAGATTTTAATATCTGTATCCAAACCGTAGATGCCAAGATTGTTTGAATAGTTTAATCGTGATGGGAATGGAGTGCTATGCTTTCAAACTGAACATTTGCTCTCTTTTCTATTTTGCTAACCTCTCCCTCCTCTTTCGTACTACAGCTAACTCTCTCCTTTCATCCGTTGACATCCATAAAGGCTGTTAAGGGAGGCTCTCCTGACAATGTTTAGTACAAAAAGGGATGACTTGATAACTGTTATTCCCTGTGGCAGTCAAAGCCTCCGTCAGCCAAAATGGTGTAATTATCTTGTTCAACAGACTCAGTGCATCAATACGTGATGACCTCAATAGTTTTAGCTTCCATTTTTATTATAACCATTTCCCTTTTAATTGTTTAATGGATGATATTCTGGTTTAGTGAAAAAAAAAAAAATGATTAATTGCAACTAAAATTGACCAAAATCACCTTAGATTGATTTGCCCCTGTAAGGAGGCGGACCGGCTGGAATGGTGTCTAAGGTGCCGAAGGACTGGACAGAAGGATGACAGACAGTTGCAACTTCAATAGCTTGTTCAACCAAAATAAATATTACATCATCCAGTTTGTTCTCTAGTGACTGCACATTCACCAACAAAACAGAGTGAAATGGCGGTCTACATGCTCGCCGACATGTCTTGTCATGACACTGCCTCCCTTGTCTCACTTTAGCCACCGCTTCCTCTTTCGAGTCCTGGGGATCAGGGCCTGACGACTCGCTGAAGTAAAAATCCTTATCCAAATTGAGGTTGGTGACCACTGTTCTGATGTCCAGAAGCTGTTTTAGGTCATAGAAAATGATGGCATAGACATTATGTGTAAAAACAAAAGTTAAGATCAGTGTAAATAAACACACAAAATAGCAGATTTGGTCAGGAGCCCATAAGACGGCAGCTATCCACTGCAGCGTCATCTCTCCACCACATCAACACCATCATCCCAGACACTCTGGGCCAGCTCCAATTAGCATACCGCCCCAAAAGATCCACAGATGACGCAATCTCTATTGCACTCCACACTGCCCTCACACACATGGACAAAAGGAATACCTATGTTAGAATGATGTTTATTGACTACAGCTCAGCATTCAAAACCATAGCTACAAGCTCATCCCCAAGCTCAGGAGCCTGGGACTGAACACTTCAATCTGCAATTGGATCCTGGACTTCCTGATAGGTCGCCCCAAGGCAGTGAGGGAAGGCATCAACACATCCACCATGCTGACCATCAACACAGGGGCCCCTCAAGGGTGTGTGCTAAGTCCCCGTCTGCACTCCCTGTTCACCCATGACTGCATGGCCGCGCAAGACTCCAACACCTTCAAGTTTGATGACAACATTATGGTGGAGGTCTGATAACCAACGACGATGAGGCAGCCTATCGGGAAGAGGTCAGAGACATGGCAGTGTCAACAACCTCTCCCTCAACGTCAGCAAGACAAAGGAGTTGATAATGGACTACAGGAAACGGAGAGGCAAGCACATCCCCATCCACATCGATTGGTCTATAGTGGAGTGAGTCGAGAGCTTCAAGTTCCTTGGTGTTCACATGAGATGAAAGGAATTAACATGGTCCACACACACTCACACAGTTGTGAAGAGGGGACGTTAGCACCTCTTCCAGCCCACAGGAGGCTGAAAAAATTTCACATGGGGCCCTCAGATCCTCAATAACTTCTACAGCTGCATCAAGACTGCTAAATAGCTCATTAAATGGCTACCTGCGTTGACCCTTTTTTGCACTAACTCTCTAGCACTGACTCTATGCACACACACATTGGACTCTACCCACACACTCACACATACTGTACTTACACTGACATCCCAATACACTCACACTACATATGCCCATACACACACATAGCATGCGCACACATGCATACTGTTGGCAAATATACACTGTCTCACACACACACACACACACACACCACATGCGCTGCTGCTATTGTCTATACTGTTGCCTAGTCACTTTACCCCTACCTATATGTACATATCTACCTCAATTACCTCATACCCCTGCACATTGACTCTGTACTGGTACTACCTGTATATAGTCATGTTACTTTTACTCATTATTATTATTCACTGTGTATGTATTCCTTGTGTCACTGTTACAGATTTTTTTACATTTGTATCTTTATCTTAATCTGCATTGTTGGAAAAGAACCCGTAAGTAAGCATTTCACCGTTAGTCTACACCTGCTGTTTACGAAGCATGTGACAATTCAAATTGTATTTGATTAGCCTATCATTTTAGACTTGCCTAGCTGGGCCAGCCTGCTCTCATGGCACTCCATGTCTAAAGCCTTGTTCACAATGCAGGCCTTAAATGCTCAAAGTATTTGGAATACTGACTGTCCAAACACCAAGTTACAAGTAACCAAATCGGATGTGTGTGTGTTCGGACAGCAGTCATTTGCGGACATGGCTATGCTAGTTGTCATATTTACTACAGGTGTGTGTGCAGTGGTGTAGGCTGAAAGGTGACATCAATAACTGCCAATGTTTCCAAGTTGCTTAGAATTTTCAGTCAACTAGCTAGCTAGAGAGCTATTTAGCTTTCCAGCACATTCACCAATTTGTTGGTAAACATTTAACACTCTAGTTACAGTAGCTACCACATTCTTGCCAAACTGTTAACAGATTAGCTAGCAAGCAACAAGATATGCAAATAACAGTCTAAAAACCACTTGAGGGCAAATGCATCAGATTTGACCTTGCCAGGAATCAGATTTGTATCTTATTTCAAACCATTTACGAAGGTGGTTTGAAATGTGGCTTGAAATACCTGATTCCATGTGCTTTTTGGCTCTTCAGACTGCAGGAAAAAGAACAGATTTGAATCGCATATTCAAACAAATTTGATGAGTTTCTTCAAACTGCCAAATGAACAACTTACTTTTTTCACATTTTAATCATCAACATTTATAAAATGTTGACAAATAATATCAATCTTCATGACAATCAATTACATTGAGAAATACACATCACATTTAACTACTGATGTGGACCAGCCCATGTCAAAAGTGGTGGGAACCCATTCCTAAAAAGGGTTGAATGTGCAGTCACTTCCTTTCCAACGATTGTCACTAGTTACCACAGCCACAAAGTCATAAACCCCACCTATTTTTAAATGTTCCCTTCTTAAAATGTGATTTTAAACTTAACCTTAACCACAGTGCTAATCTAACCAAGCTCACTTTTGTTTTCATGAACTTTTACGATACAGCCAATTCTGACTTTGTGACTGTGCTATCAGGTAGAAACCAATGGAGGCTGGTGGGAGGAGCTACAGGAGGATTAGCGAACAGATATTCACCCACAGAGCACAACATAAGGATTCTTAACAATACTAGGTGATCAGTCTAATAATGGCCAAGAGATCGATTAAATGTGTTGTTTGTTTCTTCTGTTACAGTTTGCTGTGTACCCGCTGTGTCTTTATCTGTGATAATTTATACTAGATGGTGACGGGATGAAAACCGTTACATTTCCTCCCCTATCTAAAGACGGAGAATGCGGCCTTTAGTCACATCTTGCCAGAAAAGGACTGGCAATTTTTGGATCCTTGGTTCCATCTGCCGGAGGTGCTGCTCTTAAAAATACTAATAGGTTGTAGGCCAAAGCCAAAAAACGTGAATTGATCAATCCAGGTCAAGGGAGGTTATTTTTTTGTATATGACAGTAAACCATTCTTATGATGTCCATAAAATGTGTTGGCACATTAAATTCTTGCACATTTTCTCATAAAAAGTATATTTCAACACTCGGCAAACAGCAAATTTCAACACTCAGCAAACAGCAAATTTCTCTGACTGCTAAACTTGGAACCAATCAGAACACCTACATATACCGCTTGTGATAAAGGCAGCCAGTCGCCTGCGTATATATACGATGTAAACAGAGCTTCTTTTAAAAACGCGAGCTGCTCTCTAATGAAGAGGAACAGATATAGCTAGCTCCCAAAGACTGAAACAAGATAAACATATGTTTTCTAGTGCACTTAAAATGTGCAGCATGCAATAGGAATTGTTTTGATCGTAGGAAGCGGTAACTCCTTTGACCATTTAGACAAATTATTGAAAGCTAGCCAATGTTACACTTGCCTACCCAGCTACTGTAAATGTGATTTTTCTGTCAATCTCTGTCAGTAAATACACATTTTGAATCGTGTTTTGGCATGGTTGTCTCATTTCAAGTAACTAGCTGCAGGCCTAAATAAACATTAGATCATATACTTTGCATAGAAACCCAAATAAAGCATGTAGATAGAAATGTGTGTTATTTATGCTAGAATGGAGGTTTAAAAACGACAGGAATATTAGCCAATACATATGGCATAGCCTACACATATAGCATACCTTGCAATACAATATTTTCTAAAAATGGTTATGCAATTTGCTCTGCAATAAGATAACCCGAGTTTGATTTCTAAACCAGATGAGTTCTCAAACAGCAGCTGCCAATACCATGGAGGCCATGAATCATGTTGGATGCATTGGAATATAAGGTATGGAGAATGATAAAGAGCCTGTTAGATTATAGAAAAAGCAGTTGGGAAATTAATGTTTCAATTTCAAATACTAAATGTTCAGTGAATGTGAGTATATTTATGTGGTTTAAATTATTCACTTTCCCACCAACCCTCTAAAAGTTGACATTGCCAAAATCTTGACAATCCATGTGAGACACATTTTCCATAATGTACGTTTCATGCATATACATTTGAACAAAGAACACCATCACAAATAGCGTTTCACCATTTATTGAGTACGTAGACAAATAGCAAAGGTGTATCAGGCAGTATTTGAAGTATCTAAATATAATGTAACCTGCCAATCAATGTATATCAAGTGCTGTCTAGTGCACAATCTTACAATATTGAAAGCTCGTAATGAGAACTTTACCATCTATGCCAAAAGCCTGGGCCTCTGATGGAGACTGTAGAACTGTCATAAACACGTGCTTCAGTATTCCCCCTTCTCACTAGGAGAAGTAGTGTGCCCAAGCCCCATAGGCGTATCGAAAGGATCCCACCCTGGTCACCAATGTAGCTGATCAATATAGAGAGAGACAAGTGCCCTAGCTGAATACAATCTAAAGTGTGTGTGGTCCAGAGATGAGAATTCTACCATCTATGGCAAACGCCTGGGATCCTGACAGGGGCAATGGAATTCTCCCCACTGCATGAATGAATTAAAAAATATGTTTGTGTCAAATCGCCAATTGGTAACCCATCCCTTATGGGATTCATTGACACATAAACAAACATTACAATAATTCACTATGGTAATTAAAATTATAATTAATCTGCATGTTACAATAGTAAAAAAAAATGTTTTCCACCTGTTAGCCTGATTCTAAGTTGAATTTAGTCTTCGAGATTCTCAAACAAGCATCTGTATCTGTGGTTGGTGTTCTTCAACTCTAAAATGCACAGGACTGTGTAAAACACAACCCACAAAGAAAAGACAACAAGCAAATGCACATGTGGTCCCAATGTCTAAATAGTGAAAGCAGGGCTAGTTCATATTGCAGTAGGATGAATCAGCCTATGCTTGGTGAATAGCACTTGGTTGATCTCTGGGAGCAACAAAGAAGAGCTGAATACATCGTGTGAGACAAAAGTGAGAGACAATAAGTAGGAAAAAATAAATCATCACAGCAAAGGAATGTAGTTTGTGAGCTAGAAATTAAACAACCTGAGTGTGCGGGGTGCTCTGCAAATCATTCTACTTGACACGGATAATGTAGAATGTCTTATTTGTCAGTAGGAAGGAAATTAGTGTGTCCTGCCTTGATGACTGTCTTAGATTTACACTACTTGTTTTATAGATTGTGTAGTCTAAAAAATTTATTTGAAATAAACTGATAGCTAAAACACTCCTTGTCCCGTTGTTGTGCCGAAAAGCTCCCCCCTGCCAGAACCCCCCCCCCCGCGCGCGCGTGTGAATGTGCACACAATTCTTCATTACTGTGACTTGCTTGCCAGTTGAGATTTATGATCACGTTAGGCTGAGTTTCATTTTATTGTTTAAGTCCGTTTGATCGCGGGGGAGGCTCTAGTAATGTCTGCAGTTTTTGGGTTTGGCTATTTGTTTCAAGTGCATTCGACAAGTAGTTGTTCTGAAATGTTTATTGCTTGCCTACATTTTACTAACTCCTCTATGTTTGATATAACATATACAGTTGAAGTCGGAAGTTTACATACACTTATGATGGAGTAATTAAAACTTGTTTTTCAACCACTCCACAAATTTCTTGTGAACAAACTATAGTTTGGCAAGTTGGTTAGGACTTTGTGCATGACACAAGAAATTTTTCCAACAATTGTTTACAGACAGATTATTTCAATTATAATTCACTGTATCACAATTCCAGTAGGTCAGAAATTTACATGCACTAAGTGGACTGTGCCTTTAAACAGCTTGGAAATTCCAGAAAATTATGTCATGGCTTTAGAAGCTTCTGATAGGCTAATTGATATCATTTGAGTCAATTGGAGGTGTACCTGTGGATGCATTTAAAGGCCTACCTTCAACCTCGGTGCATCTTCGCTTGACATCATGGGAAAATAAAAAGAAATGTTTATTTATTTCACCTTTATTTAACCAGGTAGGTAAGTTGAGAACACGTTCTCATTTACAGTTGCGACCTGGCCAAGATAAAGCAAAGCAGTTCGACACATACAACAACACAGTTACACATGGAGTAAAACAAACATACAGTCAATAATACAGTAGAAAAATAAGTCTATATACAATGTGAGCAAGTGAGGTGAGATAAGGGAGGTAAAGGCAAAAAAAGGCCATGGTGGAGAAGTAAATACAATATAGCTAGTAAAACAGTGGAATGGTTGATTTGCAGCTGAAGAATGTGCAAAGTAGAGATAGAAATAATGGGGAGCAAAGGAGCAAAATAAATAAATAAATACAGTAGGGAAAGAGGTAGTTGTTTGGGCTAAATTATAGATGGGCTATGTACAGGTGCATTAATCTATGAGCTGCTCTGACAGCTGGTGCTTAAATCAGCCAAGACCTCAGAAAAAAAAATGGAAGACCTCCACAAGTCTGGTTCATTCTTTGGGAGCAATTTCCAAACGCCTGAAGGTACCACGTTCATCTGTACAAACAATAGCACGCAAGTATAAACACCATGGGACCATGCAGCCGTCATACCGCTCAGGAAGGAGACGCGTTCTGTCTCCTGGAGATGAATGACCTTTGGTGCGAAAAGTGCAAATCAATCCCAGAACAACAGCAAAAGACCTTGTGAAGATGCTGGAGGAAACAGGTACAAAAGTGTCTATATCCACAGTAAAACGAGTCCTATATCGACATAACCTGAATGGCCGCTAAAGCAAGGAGGAAGCCACTGCTCCAGACCGCCATAAAAAGCCAGACTATGGTTTGCAACTGCACAAGGGGACAAAGAATGAGAAATGGAGAAATGTCATCTAGTATGATGAAACAAAAATAGAACTGTGTGGCCATAATGACCATTATGTTTGGAGGAAAAAGGGGGAGGGTTGCAAGCCAAAGAGCATCATCCCAACCATGAAGCACGGGGGTGGCAGCATCATGTTGTGGGGATGCTTTGCTGCAGGAGGGACTGGTGCACTTCACAAAATAGATGGATCATGAAGATGGAAAATTATGTGGACATATTGAAGCAACATCAATACATCAGTCAGGAAGTTAAAGCTTGGTCACAAATGAGTCTTCCAAATGGACAATGACCCCAGGCATACTTCCAAAGTTGTGGCAAAATGGCTTAAGGACAACAAAGTCAAGGCATTGGAGAGACCATCACAAAGCCCTCTCCTCAATCCTATAGAAAATGTGTGGGCAGAACTGAAAAAGCATGTGCGAGCAAGGAGGGCTACAAACCTGACTCAGTTACACCAGCTCTGTCAGGAGGAATGGACCAAAATTCACCCAACTTATTGTGGGAAGCTTGTGGAAGGCTACCCGAAACGTTTGACCCAAGATAAACAATTTAAAGGCAATGCTACCAAATACTAATTGAGTGTATGTAAACTTCTGACCCACAGGGAATTTGATGAAAGAAATAACAGCTGAAGTAAATCATTCTCTCAACTATTATTCTGACATTTCACATTCTTAAAATAAGGTGGTGATCCTAACTGACCTAAGACAGGGACTTTTTACAAGGATTAAATGTCAGGAATTGTGAAAAACTGTGTTTAAATGTATTTGGCTAAGGTGTATGTAAACTTCCGACTTCAGCTGTACATTAATTATACATTTCAGTTAGCTATCCTGGTGTGAGGTTTGTTCTATCGAAAGTATTTGACTCTAGCCACAAGATTAAGGAAATTAGAAGTGGGGAGAGGGTTTCGGCAAGGCTATTTTCTTGCCTGCCAAAATCCACCCCCCCCCCCCTTCTATCTTGGGACTGCAAGGCCTGGCACACTTATGAATAATTTTGGTAGCTTATGTTGACCAGTAGTGTGATTTAGAGTTACCAGCCTCAGAAATTACAGCCCAAATAAATGCTTCAAGCACAAGTAACAGACACACCAACATCAACTGTTCAGAGGAGACTACATGAATCAGGCCTTCATGGTTGAATTGCAAAGAAAGAAACCACTTCTAAAGGACACCAATAAGACGAAGAGACTTGCTTGGGCTAAGAAACACGAGCAACGGACATCAGACCAGTGGAAATCTGTCCTTTGGTCTGATGATTGGTTCCAACCGCCGTGTCTTTGTGAGATGCAGAGTAGGTTAACCTGTTAACCTGTTTGGGCTGCAAGGGGCAGTATTGAGTAGCCAGATAAAAGGTGCCCATTTCAAACGGCCTCGTACTCAATTCTTGCTCGTACAATATGCATATTATTATTACTATTGGATAGAAAACACTATCTAGTTTCTAAAACCGTTTGAATTATTTCTCTGAGTGAAACAGAACTCATTCTGCAGCACACTTCCTGACTAGGAAGTGGAAAGTCTGAAATCGATGCTCTGTTCTTCTTCCTGCCTATAAATGGGCACGAGACCTATTAGTATACATGCACATCATACACCTTCCCCTGGGTGTCAAGAGGCTGTGAGAGAAGAAATGAGGTGATTATCTTGGTCTGAGATGGAACACATCATCTTGGAATGACGTGTCCCCCATTTTCGGTACTCTGAAGAGCGCGAGGTGGACAGTGGGATTGCCTTTTGTTTAGCTGCCGTTATAGGCGACTACTATCTCCGGCTTTGATTTTATTTGATACATGTCACCATATCATCGTAAAGTATGTTTTTTCAATATAGTTTCATCAGATTATTGAAAAAAAAATTGGGAGTTTTGCCGTGTTCCGTTCTCTTCCGTTTGTTGACATGGAGAGATTCGAGCCACTTGGCCACTTGTTGGACAAAGGACACCTTGTCCAACATTCTGATGGAAGATCAGCAAAAGTAAGAAACATTTTATGATGCTATTTCATATATCTGTCGTAGTCGTCGGCGCCCAAGTGTTTCTGGCTATTGTGGTAAGCTAATATAACGCACATTTTTTTTTCTCGCTGTAAAACACTTAATAAATCGGAAATATTGGCTGCAATCACAAGATGCCTGTCTTTCATTTGCTGTACACTATGTATTTTTCAGAAATGTTTTATGATGAGTAATTAGGTATTTGACGTTGGTGCCTGTAATTATTATGGCTGCTTTCGGTGCAATTTCTGATTGTAGCTGCAATGTAAACTATGATTTATACCTGAAATATGCACATTTTTCTAACAAAACATATGCTATACAATAAATATGTTATCAGACTGTCATCTGATGAAGTTGTTTCTTAGTTAGTGGCTATTTATATTTTTATTTGGTTGAATTTGTGATAGCTACTGATGGAGTAAAAAACTGGTGGAGTAAAAAAAGTGGTGTCTTTTGCTAACGTGGTTAGCTAATAGATTTACATATTGTGTCTTCCCTGTAAAACATTACAAAAATCGGACATGTTGGCTGGATTCACAAGATGTGTACCTTTCATATGCGGTATTGGACTTGTTAATGTGTAAAAGTTAAATATTTAAAAAAAGATATCTTTTGAATTTCGCGCCCTGCACTTGAAGTGGCTGTTGTCATAAGTGTACCGACACCGGGCTGCAGCCATAAGAAGTTAACGGATGATCTCCGCATGTGTGGTTCCCACTTTGAAGCATGGAGGAGAGGGTGATGGTGTGGAGGTGCCTTGCTGGTGACAATGTCAAAGATTTATTTAGAATTCAAGGCACACTTAACCACCATGGCTACCACAGCATTTGTGGGACTAGATTTGTTTTTCAATTTTTTTTGACCCAACACACCTCCAGGCCAAGAAGGAGAGTGATGTAGTGCTGCATCAGATGACCTGACCTCCACAATCACCTGACCTCAACCCAATTGAGATGGTTTGGGATGAGTTGGACTTCAGAGTGAAGGAAAAGTAGCCAACAAGTGCTCAGCATATGTGGAAACTCCTTCAAGAATGTTGGAAAAGCATTCTAGTTCAATCTGATTGAGAGAATGCCAAGAGTGTGCAGAGCTGTCATCAAGGCAAAGGGTGGCTTCTTTGAAGGATCTAAAATATATTTTGATTCATCTAACAATTCTTTGGTTGCTACATGATTCCATATGTGTTATTTCAAAGTTTTGATGGTTTCACTATTATTCTACAATGTAGAAAATAGTAAACAAAATAAAGAAAAACCCCTGAATTGTCATGCAGAGTGGAACAGGGAAACCCAAGAGCATACTCCGACGAGGAGACTGGGATGAAGTAACCAAGGTATTTATTGAAATACAGGGGAAAGATGGAGTGCAGGCCAGGGGAAGCTCCGGCGGGTTGCAGGAAACCAGGTGCTGAGGCTGGAGCGAGAGGGGTTGGGACTGGGTAAGCAGGTCCAAGGGAGCAGTAGAATGGGGAATCCAGGGCAGAGTAGCAGGATGGGGAGATGTGGGACTGGAGACAGGAACCAAAGTCACAGCGGGCAGAATGAGCAAAGTTTACGAAGTGGCAGGACTGAGTATTTGTAGGCGTCTCGACTATGGAACAGGTTGCAGCTGGTGGGGATCTGCTCTGACTCCAGCACACCTGTCTCTCACAACAATCACACACACAGAGAGAGAGGGAGAGGGAGAGAGCACTGGGGGAGTGGCGGCAGGTCAAGGAGACACAGGATGAGCAGTAGAGGGCATGGCAGGAACAGATGTAACATGAATGAGTAGATGTGTCCAAACTTTTGACTGGTACTGTGCATCTTGTTCTTGCCTTCTAAAGGGATGCCTTTTAACTGGCTGTCACAGTCTCTGTACAATCATTAGATTTCCACTACGTTTTCTGATAAACTCTTTGTGATCATAGTCAGACTTAATTGTCCATTTGGATGTCATAGGTCACCATCACAGTTCTAGTCCATCCCATTCAGTGGAAGATCAAAAGTTAATGAGTAATAATAACGAGGTGGGTGAATGGCGCCAAGTGGTTGGGGAGATGTTTTATTGAAGATCTCACTATGTTTTTATAAAGCAGGTCCCCATGCAGCTCGGGTACCAAGACAACGCAGTGAATCACAATTCTAGCTTCACACAGCTGTGTAGGGTTGACACCATTGAGGTGATTCTTACACATACATATAGTAGCAGACTGTGAATAAATGTTCTAATATTCTCCATTTCAGCTGTACCAATTACAGGTCGTATTTTGAAGGTGCCGAATCCGCCATACTTTAGAATGGCCATTTATGATTCCCTGTAAACTATTGAAACCAAACGTCAAAGTTCTGATACTTACAAAACATTAAATTGTAGATTTTAATATCTACACTCTAACCGTAGATACCAAGTTTGTTTGAATAGTTTAATCGTAATGGGAATGGAGTAATATGCTTTCAAACTGAAGATTTTCCATTTTGTCTTTACTTTTGCTAACCTCTCCCTCCTCTTTCCTACTACAGCTACTCTCTCCTTTCATCCGTTGACATCCATAAAGGCTGTTAAGGGAGGCTCTCCTGACAATGTTTAATACAATAAGGGATGACTTGATCACTGTTATTTCCTGTGGCAGTCAAAGTCTCTGTCAGCCAAAATTGTGTAATTATCATGTTCAACAGACTCAGTGCATCAACAGTTGATGACGTCAAGTTTCAAGTTTTGTTAGTCAATGGTTTAACCTTCCATTTTTAGTATAACCTTCTTTTTAATTGTTAAAAGGGGGTTGGATGATATTCTTGTTGATTAAGTAAATGATCTGTTTATAAAATAAAGTAGTACAAACAAACAAAAGTGAATTATCTGATTCATTGCAAGTAAGGGTGTTTTCACATACGTGTAGTCCTATTTAAAATAACCAATCTCAGTCCTCTTTAAAGTGAACTCTGGGGTAAAGAAATGAGCTAAATACCTCAGTGCTCTTCATATTCACACTGCCCTTGCTTTTGAATGACAACTCAACTCTGTTGTCCGTTCACTTCATCCCCGTTCACATTGCTTTGTTTAGAATGGGACCAAGACCTTTTTTCAACATTCACTCAATGCACTCTTGGTATTTACAAAGTACCCTACGTTGTGATTCTCACCAAGATCACAAACTGAAAAACAAGTAATCTGATCTAAAAACTCCACACATATTTTGGATTTCTGTGCATCCTTGACAAACACTAATCAATATCCAAAAACAGGACTTTCATTTCTGCAAACCCTCACATCATCATATTCTCTTTTTTGTGGCACCAATGTGAGGGTATTGAAACAGTGTTGTAGCAGTCCAGTGTGAGGGTGTTGAAACGGTGTTGTAGTAGTTCAGTGTGAGGGTGTTGAAACGGTGTTGCAGTAGTCCAGTGTGAGGGTGTTGAAACGGTGTTGCAGTAGTCCAGTGTGAGGGTGTTGAAACGGTGTTGTAGTAGTCCAGTGTGAGGGTGTTGAAACGGTGTTGTAGTAGTCCAGTGTGAGGGTGTTGAAACGGTGTTGTAGTAGTCCAGTGTGAGGGTGTTGAAACGGTGTTGTAGTAGTCCAGTGTGAGGGTGTTGAAACGGTGTTGTAGTAGTCCAGTGTGAGGGTGTTGAAACGGTGTTGTAGTAGTCCAGTGTGAGGGTGTTGAAACGGTGTTGCAGTAGTCCAGTGTGAGGGTGTTGAAACGGTGTTGTAGTAGTCCAGTGTGAGGGTGTTGAAACGGTGTTGTAGTAGTCCAGTGTGAGGGTGTTGAAACGGTGTTGCAGTAGTCCAGTGTGAGGGTGTTGAAACGGTGTTGCAGTAGTCCAGTGTGAGGGTGTTGAAACGGTGTTGTAGTAGTTCAGTGTGAGGGTGTTGAAACGGTGTTGTAGTAGTCCAGTGTGAGGGTGTTGAAACGGTGTTGCAGTAGTCCAGTGTGAGGGTGTTGAAACAGTGTTGTAGTAGTCCAGTGTGAGGGTGTTGAAACGGTGTTGCAGTAGTCCAGTGTGAGGGTGTTGAAACGGTGTTGTAGTAGTCCAGAAAGAGGGTGTTGAAACAGTGTTGTAGTAGTCCAGTGTGAGGGTGTTGTAGTAGTCCAGTGTGAGGGTGTTGAAACGGTGTTGTAGTAGTCCAGTGTGAGGGTGTTGAAACGGTGTTGCAGTAGTCCGGTGTGTGGTATTGGAATAATGATAAGTGAACCTGGGGAGCTTCGTTTTCACATCGCCCAAAAAAAGGACCGGACCTCGCTAGATGGTCTCAGTTTGGTTTGCGCCTGGGGCTCTTTTGAAGTGTCTGAGTTCCTTTTGAGTCACACTGCACACAAAAAACAATAAGCGAACCGCACTGAGATCACAGAAGTTGGCTGAACGGGACCAAGTGTGATATAACACTGCTCTACTTAGCAAAACACTAAGAAACAACAGAGAGGTGTACCCTATCCAGCAGGCCTTAAGAGACAGCTCTGCTACTATATTCACCTCTGTTTTTCTGTTAGGTCTCCTTCCACTCAAATACATGGCTATATCTATTTCAAAGGGGAGATAGTTGACATGCGGAAGTATTAGACGGAATAATTAAGTAGTTTCACTAGAGGGCACTGTCTTGAATATAAAGTAGGCCTACATGTGGAAACTATACATCTTTGAACAAGTACTATTGAGAGTTCATCAATTTGTATTTACCGTCATTATGTCTGGGTAACTACAGTAGAATGGGAAACCTGTTAATGGAATGCCAGGTGTGAACAAACATGTTGATTACCACACAGAAGACTAGGTGCTGCGACTATTGAGTTTCCTCCCAGACATGCTTTGTTATATCATCCACTGTTATAATATACAATATAATACATTTCTCCTACTAATATTACTAGGAGGAGAAACAGCACCCAACATGCTGAGGTAAATGATGACATTGGGGTTTTCCTTCCTAACATGTTAAACCTGTGCTTCACAAGGCGTTTTAGATAATATGGAGTGACTAGCAGGGAACAGGCGGCTCAGCATGGCAGCGCTCACAGTGCTTTTTTTTTTTCTCTCTTTCTGCATTGTTGGGAAGGGCCCATAAGCATTTCACTGTTAGTCTACACCTGTTCTTTACAAAGCATGTGACAAATAAAATGTGATTTGTTTGGTTTATTTTACAGCACTGTTGGGAGACGGTGCAGTGGATTATAGTCAATGGGCCTCTGGAGAGTTGCTGAGACTGACAAGCGCTGTCTCAACTAGCAACTCCACTGCAATGTTGGTATTGTCAAATCCGTTCGTTGCCTACCTGGAGAGGCTGAGATCGAGCCAGGAGGTGTTCACTGTTTCACTGAAAGGCCAAGGTCTGAATGGACTGTCTGGAATACAGTACAATATGGACAGGGTTGTACTCCCTCATCTACAGAGCTTTGACTGCAGCTGAGCCTCATCAGGCGCCCTGCGTATGTGTGCATGAAACCAAGGCTCTGCAGATGAGAATAGAGGCCCTGGCTTTCTATGACGGGAGCTCAATTGACCTTGAAGAAGCAGTCAAGGTGTTGTCGTCAGGATCTGTTTGATCCCCCTGCAAACCCAGGCTGAGAGCAAGGCCCTGTGATATTTAGTGAAAGCATGTTAATAAAATATTATACTGTTCACTGAAGTTGAAAAGGCAGCTTGATCCCGTTTTAAGCTGAAATGCCATCAGACATTCATTCATTTACACTCTTGGTAGAAAAGATGAAGTACAGCGCCAGGGTTTGATTTGTCATAGAAGAGTCGTAGAAATAATTCTGAAGCTGCATTGAGATGTTAATCTCACTCTTTGTTTACCTGATTTGTTTATTTTATGAGTTGAGGCTATGTCACGTTCCTGACCTGTTTTCTGTTGTTTTGTATGTGTTTAGTTGGTCAGGGCGTGAGTTGGGGTGGGCATTCTATGTGTTGCGTTTCTATGTTGGGGTTAATGTGTTGCCTGATGTGGTTCTCAATTAGAGGCAGGTGTTTGACGTTTCCTCTGATTGAGAACCATATTAAGGTAGGCTGTTCTCACTGTTTGTTTGTGGGTGATTGTCTTCCGTGTCTGTATGTATGTTCGTACCACACGGGACTGTAGCGTTTGTTTGTAGTCTGTACCTGTTCGTGCGTTCTTCGTGTATTTGTAAGTTCTCATGTTTTAGGTCAGTCTACGTCGTTTATTTTGTTTTGTAGTTTGTTAAAGAGTTTTCGTGTTTCGTCGTTCTGGTAAATAAATATTCATTATGTTTTCAAAACCCGCTGCATTTTGGTCTGATCCCTACTCCTCCTCTTCAGACGAAGAGGAGGAGAGAAACCGTTACAGGCTACGTGTTAATACTATGATGAAATCAGGTTTCAAGAGTTTCTGTACGCTCTTCCATATAACATACATGTATTTAGGGTATACATTGTTTTATGCATGACTCATTGTAACCTGGAGAGCTAGGCATTATGTTGAGGAACTATACTGGGAGCACATGAAGGAACCACCTCATGCTCTGTGCCAAACCCAGTGGATAGAGATGGGGCTTTTTGAAGTGAACTTGCCTTCAGGGCCAGAGAGATTGATCATTTTTGCCACACACAATCATATCTTTCTAGGGCATCATTGCAGCTAGTTCTTTCCTGTTTTATGCAGCCAGGAAGAGGACATAGAGTACGACAGTATGAGTCATAATACCCATAAAACCTAGCGGTCGAACAGGAAAATGGTTCCAATAATTTTCCCACCATTCATTTTTACCATAGGGGGTTTAAGAAACACTTAAAATAAGGGCTGTGTTTTATGAATGCTTACCCTGGCGTGACGTTTTGATAACCATGTTAATCTCTCTAGGACAAGATGACTTTTAACAATATATTCACCTCTATTAACCCCCCCCCCCCCCCCCCAAAGAAAGCTAATTAGCTGCTAATGTGGCTATCATAAAGAACTACAAATGCCATAATGACCTGGACGAGACTGCCGAAACACGGCAAAGGTAAGAATCTCTGCATTAACTATCTAATGTCAGCTACATGTTTTTAAAATGAGCAATTCTGTGCACTGTCTTGTGCACATTTTAAATTGACACTAGATATTTCTAGTCTTGCATAATTATACTTTGATGCTAATTAGCATTTTCGAATTTGAGAGTAAATACAGCTGAAAATGTCACCTTGTCCAAGAGAGATTTACATGGTTATCAAAACATCATGCCAAGGTAAGCCTACACGAATCAGCCCTATGGGGAAAATGAATGGTGGAAAAAAAATGATTGGAACCATTTCCCTGTTTGACCGCTAGGTTGTACAGGTATTATGACACCTCCACTCTGGGACTCTATTACATATGATTTCTAGAGAAACTACTGAAGAATTCTGCCTTCAGAGTTGCTTAGATAACATCAATAAGGGCACAGATGTTTTTGTTAAGGGATTTGAATATTTTAGCATTGTTTATGAAATTGAGCCTGAAGTTGTATTTTTCTGTTTTAATAACAGCATTGTTTTGCTTCCTTAAATTATTTACATAGCCTTCCATGTGTGTCTCTGCTAATGCAAATGTCAGAAGTCCATATCGAATTTAAGCCCATTAAAAGGTGTGCTGTAATCAATGTCCTGCAGACATAGCTGCCCCTCTGAGCACACCACATTCAGACACACACTCTGTTGTGTAGAGGGAGTTGGCCACCATACAGTAGCTTTTGAAACAGTGACATCCACACCACCATCAACAGCATGACAAGATGTCCCTCAGTACAGAATACACTCTAAACAAGACCGTCCTTCACGCTGGCGTTTTGATATAAATGCTACCGTCATTCCAATGTAGCCCATTGCCCACAGACATAATCATCCCTTTCCCTTCATCGCATACACACAGTGCTGTGATGTTTTTGCCACTTGCCTCAGCCACATAGCAGTAGCAAATGTCCTTCCTTGCTGGTTTTTCTATCATCTTCACTACAAGAAATGAGTGCCAGAGATTTGGAGTAGAGTGAGAGCGGTACATGTGCCTTGGAGAGGTCACCTCCCTGTCAAGGTGGCAGTGACACATGGTTCTCTCACTCAGGCCATTCTATTTGTGACTGTGCAGGGACGTTTGGCTTCACATGTCACCTTGGCTCAAATGTTAGCTGGGTTTAGTAGGCTAGTTGCTGCCGGGCATGAGACACACACACACACACACACACACACACACACGCTCCCCCAGGACTCTGGCCGCTGTAGGACCTTTCATCCCTATGTAATGGAATGCAATAATGTGTCAAAACTACTTAAGGAAAAGTTCTCATTTGATCACTGACTCCATTAAAATTGGATACAGTAGATTAAACTCAAAGTATGCATTTAGAAACTCAGTGTGTCATCAATACTCCATTGCGTTCAGATGTCAGGTCAAATTCAGAGCTCTCTAGTACCGTAGCCTACATTTACCGTAGAGGCCTTATTTACATTAATTTCCATCTGGCACAATAGAATGTACAAGTTGTAGATTTGTACAAGTTGCAGATTTGTACATATATACCCTTTTCACCAGATTTTGGAATGTTGCTGCGGGGACTTGCTTTCATTCAGCCACACGAACATTAGTGATGTCGGGCAGGGATGTTGGGCGATTAGGCTTGGCTCGCAGGCGGCGTTCCAATTCATCCCAAAGGTGTTCAATGGGGTTGAGGTCAGGGCTCTGTGCAGGCCAGTCAAGTTCTTCCACACCCCAATCTCGACAAGCCATTTCTGTATGGACCTAACTTTGTGCACGGGGGCATTGTCATGTTGAAACAGGAAAGGGCCTTCCCCATACTGTTGCCACAAAGTTGAAAGCACAGAATCGTCTAAAATGTCATTGTATGCTGTAGCATTAAGATTTCCCTTCACTGGAACTCAGGGGCCTAGCCCAAACCATGAAAAACAGCCCCAGACCATTATTCCTCCTCCACCAAACTTTACAGTTGGCACTATGCACTCGGGCAGGTAGAGTTTTCCTGCAATCCGCCAAACCCAGATTTGTCCGTCGGACTGCCAGATGGTGAAGTGTGATTCATCACTCCAGAGAACATGTTTCCACTGCTCCAGAGTCCAATGGCGGCGAGCTTTACCTCACTCCAGCCGACGCCTGGCATTGCGTATTGTGATCTAACATGCTGACCATACGGCTCACATGTCCGCCTACACTGTCGCACACATGTTGATTTTGTCCACCCACACTGCTCCTAAAAAACAATGAAGAGATGGGAGAGGCAGGATTCACAGCACATCAAGCGTCACCGATGGAACCAAGTTCTATTTTAGAGCCTGGCTATGCAGATGCTTGCAGACGCTCGTGCTGTGTGGATACAATGATTGAATAACATGTATGTGTACATTTATTTTACACCGCTCGCACACACGACTTGAGCAATGTGGTCAGCATGTTAGGCTTGTGTGCGGCTGCTCGGCCATGGAACCCCATTTCATGAAGCTCCCGAAGAACAGTTCTTATGCTGAGGTTGCTTCCAGAGGCAGTTTGGAACTCGGTAGTGAGTGTTGCAACCGAGGAGACAGTTCAGCACTCGGCGGTCCCGTTCTGTGAGCTTGTGTGGCCTACCACTTCACGGCTGAGCCGTTGTTGCCCCTAGACCTTTCAACTTCACAATAACACCACTTACAGTTGACCGTGGCAGCCCCAGCAGGGCAGAAATTTGACGAACTGACTTCTTGGAAAGGTGACATCCTATGACAGTGCCACGTTGCAAGTCACTGAGCTCTTCAGTAAGGCCATTCTGCTGCCAATGTTTGTCTATGGAGGTTCCATGGCTGTGTACCCAAATCCACAAATTTGAAGAGGTCTCCACATACTTTTGTATATACAGTGTGCCTTACCTTCACAACCAAGAGGACATAGAGGAACAGCTTAGTTAAGTGTACTTTATGTCTTGCAATTTCACATTTGGAAGGTGCATAGAAACAATTAGCTAGTATGATTATACCATTTCTAGCACAACCAACTAGTTAGCGAGCCAGCTATATCTGAATAATGCCCAAAAATTAGCTACTCTCGAGGCGATCACAATGGAAGCTAGCTATGGCTATTCTCAAGAACAAGCAAGCCCCTGTATCAGAAGCATTTCCGACTGATCAAGAGTGCTCAATGAGCGCTGATTTCATCAAAGTGCATTAGAGTGCATTAAAGTGCATTACAGGCTTGGAAATTCAACAAAATTGCAAAAGGAGTCAATTAATTAGCAGGAAATCCTTTAGTCATCATTTGGATGTCGCCAGACTGACTTTAGATGCAGTATAACTTTAGATAGCTAAGATTGAGGGGACACCAACTCAGATTTTAGCTAGCTACCATTAGTATTGCTATCTATTTTGACAAACTTTGTTAGCTAATAACAGCATACCATCCATTTGACGACATGACAATGATGACAAAGTTTTTTCCTACTAAACATTCGCAACTTTAGCAATGTCATCATATTTCCAGGCTACTGGATTGGCATCTTACATTCAAACAATGAATCCTGATCTAGGATAACTTTTAAAACATGAAATTATTTGGCTTGCTCTAAAAGGATTTGGCTAAATAATAATAATAATTGTTAGCCTCAGTCTATCACAACTTTTGGGCACCACAATGCGGCTTGAGAATGTTCATAACAGCTCTCAGACTGTGAGTATCTGCGTATGTCTGTCTGTCTGCCTGTCTTGGAGTTCCAGATGTGGCTGGAGGAGTCACTGGAGGGAAACTTTACTGGAACACATGTAGGAGCTCATCTTCATGAAGTTAATCTATAACAGTTTATACAAGTATCCTATATTCGGTACTACTACAATGCTAGCTACAGTAGTACATGTACTGGACATATGGATTTACAGAACGAATCGTACTTCATTACTGTACAGTGTCTAATTTGGCCAAAGAGAACAATCCAGACTAAGAATTTGCGAATGGTAAGATTATAATGAATGCTATTATTATATGGACAGAGTGTACCTGATCCTAGATCAGCACTCCTACTCTGGTGGTGAATTCTCTCTCTCCCTCATCCTTCCTATAACTTCAGATTGACCCCTGGTCTATGATTAGTAGATGTGGGTGAGTGGACATACAGATCTGGGACTAGCCTAGCAGCAGCAGCAGCTCTTCTCAACTATTGTCAATGATGAGATATGCTTTATTCTGCATTGAACACTTATATTGCAGGTGAGTTGAGCACCTATCCAATCCTCCTGTTGTACGTCACCCCTCGGTGCAGTTTGCTGACCATCGCTCCAGTACTGTTTACACCATATTTGCTTGAACAATAGAGTTGTTGCCTGAGTCAATACTTTAAAGATGCACTTTACTTCACAAAGGTGAAAATCCTACATTCAATGCATATCAAATTTTTCCTTTCCACTATCAACATGAACAGGTTGTGTGAGATATAATGTAACAAACAACGTTGATTTCATTAGTTCATTGATTTGCCATGCCCAATCTGAATATTTAAACCAACACAAGTTATGTAAATGATATACCTTTACTGTACCCTTGGGGACTTGTGATGGAGACATTGTCCTATAGATTACACAGTCATTCTTGTCCTAAAAAAGTACTGGTGTTTAAGAAACAGTACCGTGCAACTAGGTTTCCATGAATATGGTTTCCAACCTAAGATGGACCGAACTTCACTAAAGTTCAAGTACATGTCTGTATTGTAAATAAATATACAGAATACGTCATTGCCCATATGACTACGTAACACCTGCTGCCTATAGGATTACCTAAAATGGCACAACTACCAGACTACGGCAGTTCCTTTTTACTGAGGGGGAGCACCTCAACCAGTGGAGGCTGCTGAGGGGAAAATGGCTCATAAAAACGGCTTGAACGGTGCAAATGGAATGGCATCAAACACATGGAAACCATGTGTTTGATGTATGTGATACCATTCCAGACATTCCGCTCCAGCCATTATCACGAGTCCATCCTCCCCAATTAAGTTACCACCAACCTCCTGTGACCTCAACCATAGGAAGACCGATTCGTGATAGGCCACCTATTGAGTTGGTTGATGAGATCTGAGCATTACATATGAACAGACAGCACTTTATCAAAAATAGTTTATCTTTAAGTTGCAAGATTAAAACTACTGGCACTTTCTGTTTGTTAGCCAGTTCCAACAGTCATCAATCAATAATACATACCCGGATGGTAGTCTCTCTAGAAAGATGGGTGGCCTCCCACAATGTACCAATGGCTTACATGTCTGTATGCAAAAAACGTTGGTTTGGCGTAGAGGACAGGGACATCTGGCGTTCCTACATCACTGCCTTATCCACTTGTTGCCGTAACTCCAGTCCTCGAGTACCCCCAAAAGTGTACATTTTTAATAGCCCCAGACAAGCACACCTGATTCAACTTGTCAACTAATCATCAAGCCCCTTAGGGGCAACATCGGAAACGTGTACATTTGTATGGTACTTGAGGAACAGAGTTGTGAAACACTGTCCCTGCACAATGGGGGATTTCTATTAACCTGAGCCGTGGTGCACCGGTCTATGGCCTGTGACGTGAACAGGCAAAAGTGGTGAGGGAGGAGCTCCCTTCTCAAATCTAGCAGTAATTTGTCAACAAGGCAGCATGGTGCATCATCCAGAAACATACATCTCTTAACATTTTCAAACTAGTTTTCATTGGAAAGGCAGATAAAGCATTTTTATCAAAAGGAATCACTTTTGCTTGTGAAAAAACAGAATCCTACTCATTAATCTAGTCCAGGCTACGTCACTTTTGTTTTTAGCCGACTTTGCATTGGGCTTTGAACGGGGCACCTGGCTCACGCGCAGGAGGCGTTTAAATGCCTTTGAACGGTGTATGTTAGTAGGTGCCAGGTGCACCGGCTTGTCTCAAGAATTGCAACGCTCCTGGATTTTCAAGTTTCCCTGTGGAATGCTTTCGACATCTTGTAGAGTCCATGCCCCGACGAACCGAGGCTACTCGGAGGGCCAAAGGGGGGAAGGGGATGCAACTAAAAATTAGGAAGGTGTTCTTCATGTTTTGTACACTCAGCGTATGTTAGGACAGACACCAATATGAGCTAGCTCCAACCAGAACTCCGCAGCTCAGACATTTGCAGTTTGGCCTGACAGCTTGATTCTTGGACCAAAGCGTCGCAGAAACGTTCCTGCTCCCCGCTCTGCCCTATGAGGCGATCAACCATAAACACAGGTGGACTACAGGTTGTAAAGAGGTAGGAGGTGTGAACTGCAAGGAGAGGAACAGTAGTTAAGTGGGATGTTCCAATCACAGGAGGAGGGTGGTTAAAATGTTAACAATTAAACACAGTTGGTTGGAGTGTAGGTTCAGTAGCTGTTTTTTTACACACAGCAATGGCATTGGTCAGGTGGCCCAATCCCTTCCCATAGTCTCTTGAGGGTTGGAAAACAAAATACATTAGTTGATAGGCAAACCGTCAGGTCGATATTAGATGAACCCTAAACTAATAGAGAAAATAACATATAAAAAAAATAACTTCTGTAAACTTATAATCAGGCAACAGCCCCCTTACAGTCTCTGGTACTGTCCCCTGAGCGAATATAATAATTCACTGTTGTAAGTCATCCGACCATGATATTTAATTTAGAAAGTAATATCAGAGCTTCAAGAAGAATGTGAGGCCCCTAGTAGATAATTGAGGTGAGTGGAAGCAAACGGGATATTAACTGTAGCCCACCTGGTAGGCTAAGCCGGGCCGGGGTGAAGCTCTTGATTCACCTAGCTACAGCAAAAGGTTATGCGGTGCGGTCCAGCTAAGGCCACTATGAAGGAGATGTGAGACCACATGGGAGAAAGGGAGATGAATGGGATGGGAAGGGAAGGGAGAGGGGGTACCTGTGAGAAGAGTGCTGTCGATATAAGGTCAAGTCAAATGTGAGTGCGTGTGTGTCTCTGCCTGCCTGCCTGCCTGCCTGCCTGACTGCCTGTCAGTCAGTTTCTACTCAAAGCATAGTCTACCTCGGTCCGTAGAGCAATGCATGGCGATGAACATGGCTCCTACTTTGGTTGGCAGACTTCTTCCTGGCCTCAGCAATGGTCAGCAGAGGGATCTGATAGGTGCTTACCTCTCCTGCAAAATAATGTTGAATGTAGAATAAAGCATCTCTCATGGTGATTGGATGTAAAATAAATCCTTGCCAATAGTTGAGAAGAGCTGCTGTTGCTAGGCTAGTCCCAGATCTGTATGTCAACTCACCCACATCTACTAATTATAGACCAGGATGAGGGGGAGATCATTTGTCATCAGAGTAGGAGCGGTGATCTAGGAACAGGTCCACTCTTTCCATATAATGCTAGTATTCATTATGATCATACCTTCTGCAAATTCTTAGTCTGTATTGTTCTCTTCGGGCAAAGTGGACCATGTACATCAATGAAATATGATTTGTACTGTAAATCCATATGTACATGTACTAGCTACCACTGTAGAAGTACCTAATATAGAAAAGTCGTATCAGCTGTTGTAGATTAACTTCATGGTGATGAGCTCCTACATGTGCTCCAGTAAAGTTGCCCTCCAGTGGCCACCACCACTCCTCGAGCCACATCTGGAACTCCAAGGCACAGTCAGACAGGCTGGCAGAGAGACAGAAACAAATGTAACTATTCATAGGTTATACCTCTGGTGCTACAGTAGGTCATGTCATGCAAACGGTGGAGTTCGTTTTGCATTGCCCGGTGCCCCGGTTGGGTGGAGACTTCACAAAGGACTAATGGAATGGTCTAAAATGCACAAACCATGCCCACCCGGGGCACCTGATCATACAAAACAAAATCCACCATTGTAATGAACGTTCTCATCCCAGCGGGACCATAACGGAGCCCCAAAATTCATGATAGATGGAGGCTAACGACTGTTTCATCGTAATAACACTGTAGTGGCCCGGAAATATGATGACATTGTTAAAATAGGCACTTGTTCAGTAGGAAACAACTTTGCCATCATTATCATGTCGTCAAATACATGGCAATGCTGTCATTAGCTAACAAAGTTTGTCAAAAATAGCTAGCAATGCTAATGGTAGCTAGCTAAAATCAGAGTTGGTTTCCCCTGCATCTGGTGCTCCAATGATGACTAAAGGTTTTCCTACTAATTATTTGACTCCTTCTGCAATGTCGCTGTATTTCCAAGCCACTGTAATGCACTTTTGATGAAATCAGCGCTCATTGAGCATGCTCAATCAGTCGGACATGCTTCTCAGATAGGGGTTTGCTTGTTCTTAAGAATGGCCGTAGCTAGGTACCATAGAAATCTCCTCGATAGTAGCTAAATTCAGTGCATCATTCAGATATATCTTGATAGCTTTCTAGTTGGTTGTGCTCGAAAATATAAAATCATACTAGCTAATTGTTTCAATGCACCTTCCAAATATGAAATTAGAAGAACACTTATGCTATGCTCTATGTCTTATTGTGAAGGTAACGTATATACTGTAGCTAATCTCCTTTCCAGAGACTTCCGCTCGAATGCACAGTTCATGGGGGTCTAGTATATGAAGTAAACGCCGGACTGTTTTGTGTCACTAGATAACTCGTTTCAATGCATTTAAGATGCATTAGTTTGTATCCATGACATTTCCCCATGTCCACCCATTTGATCATGAAGGAATAACACTATGTCAAGGTCGATCCGGTAGTTTCTTCCATCTGCTGTAGAGCCATAGAGAACTCAGATTTCTCCGCAGTGTAAGTAAGCTAATGACAACACCATCAACATTTCTCAATGACACTAATATATCCTGCCTGAATAGCTGCCTGAAACCAAGGAGAAAAATCAAAGGAGATCAACTCACACAAACCGGCCATAATGTCAAACTGTGCATGAGAGGAAGCCAAGCTTGCCAAGTAGCCTATGCTAATGGTTCATCATAATAAATGCTATTTCTCATAGTAATGTCATCTTTCTGGCCTTAAGTTGACATTCAATGGTGGGTGGACTGGCGGTTATCTTTGTGGTAGTAAATAGAACTTACAATTTCTATTCAATTATAATGTCAATGGTGTACTAGCTAAATTGCAGTAGTCTGAAGGGATAGCTTGCTTCTATGAATTATATTTCTATGATTGAAACAACACCCACACTGTACTCAAGAGCATGTTGTGTCTCAACAGATGGCGGGCACAACACAGACCTCAGATGATGTGAAATAGGGTCTAAGCTAGAACATATGCGAACATGAATAGTTTTTTTGAGTTTACAATTTTTTTTTAAATGTAATGTTATTTAAGGTTTAAATAATAAATAATATAAAAGTTTGACAACACTTTTTGCAAGCTTAAATGATATCAAACTCAACCATTTATCTTTTCCAGTGATGAAGACATGGGTGTGGTAAGGTGGGGTATGCAAAATGAATCAACATAAAGCACCATTATCTCCTAAATGTTTGGTCATTCTGGTCCAAAAAGTCACTTCCTGACCATTTCTTCCATGGGCAACATGTATGGAAAGTTTTGTTTAAATCAAAAGGGAAGCCGTCAAAAAGTTATTGAATTTAAATGGATTTACCGCTTATTGTGTTATTTAGCCCATATTGTGCAGCTGTGTGTGCAATCTGTTAGTCTGCAGCCAGGAAATAGCCGTCCTCTCCCCTGGCTCCTGCTGCCTGCCTGGGCGACACCGTGGTCTCCCTCTGCTCTCCCTACCCTTCTATCCTTCTCAAACCCCCAATCCCTGCCAAAGACACTGCATTCTTCTTTTTCCAGGCTCTCCCCCTGAGTTTTGGTTAAAAAAATGCGTTATGTCATGATAATCATATTTCACCTCTGTGAAGGGTAAGTTTTCAGCAAAGCTGGTTAGCGTTAAAGACCTTACTGTACGTTGATGCTGCAAGAAAGGA
Organism: Salvelinus fontinalis; assembly: GCF_029448725.1. NCBI lineage: Eukaryota > Metazoa > Chordata > Actinopteri > Salmoniformes > Salmonidae > Salvelinus > Salvelinus fontinalis. The sequence goes on from NC_074669.1 coordinate 21,646,232, forward strand.
ATCTGTTAGAAAGTGATAAGGAGGGCCCATCTAATACAAGGGAGTGCATTTTCTCTGACAACCCCCTTACCTTGGTGCTAATGTTTACACTGTGTGTAGCGCTTTCATTCCCTGGATTCATGGGCTAATAGTTTAGTGAAAGTCCTAATCCCCCCAAGCATCAGCATTGATCCCCCAACAAAGTCTCTATTTAGTGCATCCCACATCCCATAGTCCCCAGTACACCCAGTTCAGAAAACACTACAGTCAATGGGTAGTGAAGGTGCTTACAGTTGTGCTGCACAGTGAAGGAATGGTGGGCACAGATAAGTCAGTATGCTGAGTGGAGAAGGCTGCTTTCCATGGTATAGAGCAGAGCAGGGCCGTGTGTGTGGAAGCGGCATGGCTTGTCAGTGACTCAGATGCATTGCTCCAGTAAGGTTTTGTGTTTACTGCCCTCTCCCTCAGGGCAAAGCACACAGGGCTGCAGTGCCTCTGCTATCTGTTATGCCACCCTACAACTAAACACCCCATCCATCCCCCTACGATACGCTACAAACCCACAGAGGCATCCACACTTTATCTAAGTGCAGGGGATGTGTTTTGCATTGTGGGTAGCTCCAAGCCACATCCAAAGTCCCAGCTCAAGAGTTTGATATTTCTGATTTGAATAATGTGGCGAATAATGTGGGGATTAAGGTTCAGCAGGTGGCTTTAAAATGGTGTTTTTCATAAGTCTTCTGCAGTATGACACATGGCACCAATGATTATGGGAATTGCCATAGGCAGATTGTGGTATCTTGGTTGAGACTTGATTGTAGAAATCAGCAGCTATATGCATTCGGAATAAAGCATGTTGTGCATATGGCAATGACTAGGTCTTCTGCTGCAGGCTGGACAGCCACTGTAACGTCCCTTTGACAAATCTCTGAATCCCAACCGACACTCAAGTCATTTCACATCTCCTTTGACAATGCTCCCACATACAGCTATCTCTCCAACCTAAGTCTCTGTGTCAATGAGAGTCACTCAGATGGGTAGAACTCCTTTCAGAATGAGGAAAAACTCAGTATGAGTGTCTAGAGAGTTGAAATACAATAGTGGATGATAAGATATTTCCTAAGCGATTCTGATTTGTTCAAAAGTTTGAGATGGTAGACTGCATTGCTCATCTTCTTGCTGGCCTTTGCTGGTGGAAGGTTTGTGGTTTTTGGTATGATGATGGAAGATATGGAAGTTAGGGTCCTACTGCTGATGTGTGGAAGGAGTATGAGGCTAGACTCTAGAAGCATACAGCACAGGAGCATTGCACCAAGAGCAGCACTGCTTCCTCACAGGCAGCTTTGAATTCCAAACACACAGTGACATTCAAGCCCTCTGTGTGTGCCTGGGCAGGGGGCAGGGTGAATGAAATATGAAAGTGAAGCACAGCTCCTGAATTCCAGATTATTCATCTGTCTGATGAGATGTGCTTCTGTACCTGGCCGTGACCTCTTTCTCTAGAAGGCAAAACAGTCCTTCCTAGTGCTGATCTTTATATTTAACCTTTATTTAACTATGCAAGTCTTCTTCGGTATCGGTGTCCCTTCGACGGGACGGTTGAGCTAATGTAGGCTAATGCGATTAGCATGAGGTTGTAAGTAACAAGAACATTTCCCAGGACATAGACATATCTGATATTGGCTTAAATTCTTGTTAATCTAACTGCACTGTCCAATTTACAGTAGCTATTACAGTGAAATAATACCATGCTCATGTTTGAGGAGAGTGCACAATTTTGAACATGAAAAGTTATTAATAAACAAATTAGGCACATTTGGGCAGTCTTGATACAACATTTTGAACAGAAATGCAAGTGTTCATTGGATCAGTCTAACACTTTGCACATACACTGATGCCATCTAGTAGCCAAAATCTAAATTGCAGCTGGGCTGGAACAATACATTTTGGCCTTTCTCTTGCATTTCAAAGATGATGGTACAAAAAAATACAAAAGAACGGTTGGTTTTTTCTTTGTATTATCTTTTACCAGATCTATTGTGTTATATTCTCCTACATTCCTTTCACATTTCCACAAAGTTCAAACTGTTTCCTTTCAAATGGTACCAAGAATATGCATATCCTTGCTTCAGGGCCTGAGCTACAGGCAGTTAGATTTGGGTATGTCATTTTAGTAGAACATTGAAAAAAAGGGACTAATCCTTATTAAGAACAAATTATTATTTACAATGAAGGCCTACCCCGGCCAAACTCTAACCCAGACAACCCGGACTATGCCGGGCCAATTGTGCGCAGCCCTATGGGACTCCCAATCACGGCCGGTTGTGATACAGCCTGGAATCTAACCAGGGGCTGTAGTGACACCTCTATCACTGAGATGCAGTGCCTTAGACCACTGCACCACTCGGGAGCCCAAATATGAAGCTGTCGATGCTAGTGTCACCATTTCACACGCAGAATATTGCCCCATAATGCAAAAGATTGATGTCATGGATCACCGGGTAGACTGGATCGTTAGCATGACGTACAGTAGACCTGTCTAACAATGTTCAAATGTCAAATTGTGTTGTTAGTCATAGTGTATCATAAAGCCAGCGGTCAATGCAGTGAAGAAGAAACAAGGAGTTTAATTAAACGTTGACTGGCTGTGTACAGTATATGTATTCATAAAGAGGCCTGTGTCATACCCACAGGATTTAGACAGCAGTTGTCAATTATATCTTCAAAAAAACTCCACTTGGCTGCGGCCAGTTGAAAGATGTGGTTCAAGCTCTGCTTCTCCTCCTCTGTTGGTGGTTCACCTCTCTAGTGAGTAACATCTTAAGCCAGGAGTGTACATATTGTGCCCTCCTACTCGTGTTATGCTACAGAACAATTTGACCTCTACTTTGTTATAAAGTGCCTCCAGAAAGTGTTCATACCCCTTCACTTATTCCACATTCTGTTGTGTTACAGCTTCAATAAAAAATAAAAAGCTCACTCATCTACACACAATACCCAATAATGACAGTGAAAACATGTTTCTAGAAATTGTAGCTAATTTATTGAAAATGAAATACAGAAACATCTAATTTACATAAGTATTAACACCCCTGAGTCAATACATGTTTGCGTCACATTTGACAGCGATTACAAACTGAGTCTTTATGGGTAAGTCTCTAAGAGCATTCCACACATATTACATTTGCCCATGATTATTTGCAAAAAAAATAAGCTCTGTCAAATCGATTGTTGATCATTGCTAGATAACCATTTCCAGGTCTTGCCATAGATTTTCAAGTAGATTTAAGTCAAAACTTTTACTCGGGCACATTCACTGTCTTCTTGGTAAGCAACTCCAGTGTAGATTTGGCATTGTGTTTGAAAATATGGAGAGTGGGACTCAGAAGTGTGTTGTATTGGAATTGCTTTTCCACATTTTTTGCAGTATTACTTTAGTACCCTGTTGCAAAAAGGATTCATGTTTTGGAATATTTTTAAATCTGTACAAGCTTCTTTCTTTTCATTCTCCTAATTAGTTTAGTATTGTGGAGTAACTACAATGTTGTTGATCCATCCTCAGTTTTCTCGTGTCACAGCCATTCAACTCTGTTACTGTTTTAAAGTCACCATTGGTCTCATGGTGAAATCACTGAACCATTTCCTTCCTTTCTGGCAACTGAGTTAGGACGCCTATATCTTTGTAGTGACCGAGTGTATTGATACACAATCCAAAGTGTGATATATAACTTCACCTTGCTCAATGGCATATTCAATGTCTGCTTTTTTATTTTTTTACCCATCTACCAATAGGTTCCTTTCTTTGTGAGGCAGGAAACCTCCCTGGTCTTTGTGGTTGAATATGTGGTTGAAATTCACTGCTCGACTGAGGGACCTTACAAATATTTATATGTGTGGGGTACAGAGATGAGGTAGTCATTCAGAAATCATGTTAAACACTATTATTGCACATGGAGCGAGTCCATGCAACTTATTATGTGACTTGTTTAGCACATTTTTGCCCCTGAACTTATTTAGGCTAACAACGGGGTTGAAAACTTGACGCAAGACATTTCGGCTTTTCATTTTTAATTAATTTGTAAAAAAAAAACATAATTCCACTTTGACATTATAGAGTATTGTGTGTAGGCCAGTGCCAAAAACAAATCTAAATTTAATCCATTTTAAATGCAGGCTGTAACACAACAAAATGTGGAAAAAGTCAAGAGGTGTGAATACTTTCTGAAGGCACTGAACCATGTTCCTGAAGTCATTATCATTGAGTGTAGCGTAATTGTTTTATGAATAGAGGGAAAGAAAAATATCTTGTTTTTCACCTGGAGTAATAATGGAGCAGTGGTATCATTGTAGTGCAAAAGCTCTGAAATAACGACCTATTATGTTGTGTAAATGCTTCTTTTTAAAGGGAATACTTATCACATTATTATAATAATGACAGATGAAAAGCATAATTTTGTACTGCCGATATGAGTGAATGCCTTATATACCTCTTATGTTGAAGTCCCCTGTTTAGTGGACCTGCGTGGTTTTGGTACTGGTTCCAACCGACATTTACGCTTATAAATCGATCTGTGAAGACCTTCGATCGAAATGGCTTGCATTGAGCGATAGCCCTGGTTCCCACGGACAGGTCTAGCAAAAACTAATATTGCAATGACAACTCAAAACCCACCCAAAAGGCCTGAAAACTAGCCTCGTTTTTTTTCACAGCAAGAGAGGAGTTGCCACATTCATACAATAAAAATTTTCCCAGAAAGTTATCGAGCCAATTAAGGAGGAATATCGACGTAACTTGTAATCATGTTAGAAGATAAATTATTGCGAATGTAATAAAGAAATGTGAATATGTCGCAAGAGAAAATATCATGTGCCCTTATTAAACTCGCCAGATCATTTGACATCAATGGATGTCGATTTAACATGTTTGGCTGCTATGATTAAGCAACAAGGTACAAGGGGGTATGGTAGAGCAAGAACATGCAACTTGATGGTCAATATACACCGGCCAAGGGCTGTTCTTAAGCATGATGCAACGAGGAGTGCCTGGGTACAGCCGTTGGTACAGTATATAGGCCATAAACCAGATGTTAAGACATCAAACAGTTAAAAATGGCCCATTTGGAAGATTGACTAGTCATTTTAATAGGCATAGGCTACAGACTAAAATTTGGGTTTATGATTGTAATTCAACTTTGCCACATTGTAATTCAACTTTGGTTTGCTTAGATAGTCTACAGTAGCCTAGGCTAGATGTAAACTGAGTAACTTAGCAGCTTGCTTAGTTCAAATTAACAGATGTATTTTTTCAACATGAATAGCTTGACGATTTTGAGGCAAGAAGTGCTTGTGTTTCACAATAGCCTGCTGAAATAGGCTACTGACGATGGGTTCGTAATTTCAATCACAGAATTAAAAATTAATAATATGTATATACAGTTGAAGTCGGAAGTTTACATACACTTATGTTGGAGTCATTAAAACTTGTTTTTCAACCACTCCACAAATTTCTTGTTAACAAACTATAGTTTTGGCAAGTCGGTTAGGACAACTACTACATGACACAAATCATTTTTCAAACAATTGTTTACAGACAGATTTTTTCACTGTATCACAATTCCAGTGTGTCAGAAGTTTACATACACTAAGTTGACTGTGCCTTTAAACAGCTTGGAAAATTCCAGAAAATGATGTCATGGCTTTAGAAGCTTTTGATAGGATAATTTACATCATTTTAGTAAATTTGAGGTGTACCTGTGGATGTATTTCAAGCCCTACCTTCAAACTCAGTGCCTCTTTGCTTGCCGTCATTTGAAAATAAAAAGAAATCAGCCAAGACCTCAGAAAGAATTGTAGACCTCCACAAGTCTGATGATCCTTGGGAGCAATTTCCAAATGCCTGAAGGTACCACGTTCATCTGTACAAACAATAGTATGCAAGTATAAATACCATGGGACCACGCAGCCGTCATACTGCTCAGGAAGGAGATGCCTTCTGTCTCCTAAAGCTGAATGTTCTTTGGTGCGAAAAGTGCTAATCAATCCCAGAACAACAGCAAAGGACCTTGTGAAGATCCTGGAGGAAACAGGTACAAAAGTATCTACATCCACAGTAAAATGAATCCTATCTCAACATAACCTGAAAGGCTGCTCATCAAGGAAGAATGTCCTCTGGTCTGGTGAAACAAAAACAGAACTGTTTGGCCATTGTTATGTTTGGAGGAAAAAGGCGGAGGCTTGCAAGCCGAAGAACACCATCCCAACCTTGAAGCACGGGGGTGTGAGCATCATGTTGTGCGGGGTGCTTTGCAGCAGGACGGACTGGTGAAATTCACAAAATAAATGGCATCATGAGGAAGGAAAATTATGTCAAGACATCAGTCATGAAGTTAAAGCTTGGTCACAAATGGGTCTTCCAAATGGACAATGACCCCAAGCATACCTCCAAAATTCTGGCGAAATGGCTGAAGGACAACAAAGTCAAGGTATTGGAGTGGCCATCACAAAGCTCTGACCTCAATCCTATAGAAAATGTGTTGGAAGAACTGAAAAATGTGTGCGAGCAAGGAGGCCTACAAACCAGACTCAGTTACACCAGCTGTCAAGAAGAATGGGCCAAAATTCACCCAACTTATTGTGGGAAGGTTGTGGAAGGCTACCCGAAACGTTTGACCCAAGTTAAACAATTTAAAGGCAATGCTACCAAATACTAATTGAGGATATGTAAACTTCTGACCCACTGGGAATGTTATGGGAAAAAATAAAAGCTTAAATAATCATTCTCTCTACTATTATTCTGACATTTCACATTCTTAAAATAAAGTGTTGATCCTAACTGACCGAAGACAGGGAATTTTTACTAGGATTACATGTCAGGACTTGAGAAAAACTGTTTAAATGTATTTGGCTAAGGTGTATGTAAACTTCCGACTTCATCTGTTGAACTGAATGTGCTTGTCAACAGCAGCCAGTGTTTATTCTTTTTTTTTAACCTGTAGCCTAATCTGACTGACTGTTGCAGTCAATCTCATGTGTTCCAACAACTGATCGGCATTTGCTATCGAGCTTTTATAACTTCCAGTTTAATTAACTTTTGTCAACAGGGGGGCGCCATTTCGACTTTGTAAAAATTTGTTCACAAATTAAACTGCCTCTTACTCAATTCTTGCTCGTACAATATGCATATTATTATTACTATTGGATAGAAAACACTCTCTAGTTTCTAAAACCGTTTGAATTATTTCTCTGAGTGAAACAGAACTCATTCTGCAGCACACTTCCTGTCAGGAAGTGAGATTTCTGAAATCGAGGTCCCTGTTCTAGGGTCAGTTTATAAGGCCCCATGTAAGCTATGGGGCTACATGCACTGCATACGCCTTCCTCTAGATGTCAGTAAGCAGTGAGAATTTGAATGGAGTGGATTGCACCATCTGGGGCACTATAAAAGCTCATGGAACGGAGGTACAGTTCTTTTCAACGGGGCGCCTGGCGCAAGAGGGACATCACAATGGCATCCTGAAAAGCTTTCGTTTTAGCAGTTCTATATCTCCGGCTCTGATTTAATTTGATTTTTGTCTTAACCTCTACAGAGTACCTAACCCGGATCCGGGAGCACCCCCCCCCCCCCACACACTGATTAGCATCGCTAGCATAGCGTCACAATTAAATAGTAGCATCTAAATATCATTAAATCACAAGTCCAAGACACCCAATGAAAGACACAGATCTTGTGAATAAAACCACCATTTCAGATTTTTTAAATGTTTTACAGGGAAGACAAAATATGTAAATCTATTAGCTAAACACGTTAGCAAAAGACACCATTTTCTTACTCCAACAGTTTCTTACTCCATCAGGTGCTATCACCAATTCGGCTAAACTAAGATATTGATAGCCACAAACCAACAAACAAATTTATAAGATGACAGTCTGATAACATATTTATGGTATAGCATAGTTTTTTTTTTTTAAATGTGCATTTTTCAGGTATAAATCACAGTTCTACATTGCAGCTGCAATCTGATATAGTGCTGATGCAGCTAGAACAATTACAGAGACCAACGTTATATAACTAATTACTTGTCTTAAAACATTTCAGAAAAAATACACAGCGTACAGACATTGAAAGCCCAACATCTGGTGAATCCAAACAATATTTCAGATTTTTTAAATGTTTTATAGCGAAAACAAAATGTATCGCTAATTAGCATAACCAGGCCAGCCAAAACCAGCTGGACGCGCGCGACCAGTTCACATGCACGACAGATATATGAAATAACATCGTAAATTGGGTCTTACTATTGCTGGTCTTTCATCAGAATGTTGATCAAGGTGTCCTTAGTCCTGATGAGTCGTTCAATCCATTCACAATGGCAACCTCCCCTCTTCATTCAGCCTGGGTACTGGTCGACTGGCACGGTCAATTCCCAAAGTTAAAAAACTCAAAGAACGGAACACGGCAAAACTCCCGAAAAAATTCTAATAATCTGATTAAACTATATTGAAAAAACATACATTACGGTGATATGGTCACATGTAGCAAACAAACTTCGACACGGAGATAGTTTTCATCCATAACGTCAGCATAACAAAAGACAATGCCACCTCTGAAAACGCGCATCTCAGAAACCGGAAGTTGTCGGTCACGCTAAAGAAATAAGTCTTATTTCACGTCAGTACAAGATAAACAAAAAATTTCTCCTCTGACGTCTTCCAAACACCCATAGGAAGAAGTAGGAAGTGTCATTCGGGTCATAGGTGGCGTGACCATATATAGGCAGAGCTTTGAAGCGAGCATACACATCTTGCAATCTTTTTCAGGCTCAGGGAAAGTGCTGTGAAATGACCTGTGTTTGACTCAGAGACTCAATTGGAACGGTTTTAGAAACCATAGCTTGTTTTCTATCCAATGCTATATGGTTATATGCATATAGTAACAGCAATAATTGAATAAGAGGCAGTTTAGTCTGTAGAGGCAATTATGCTAATGCGAAATAGCACCCCCTGTATTCTCAAGAAGTTAACTTCATAAGGTAGTTAATTTAAACCGACTTATAGCAGTTTATATCAGTTTATTGCGATTTTCTGGAATTTCTTTGTCTTGTACTATCGCGAATTGGACACCTCTCCGGTGGATGGCTAGCATTAGCTGCTATTTCTACAGGAGAAGAGGACATCTTTCAACCAAAAGACGATTGTTCTGGAGAAAGGACACCTTGCCCAAGATTCTGATGGAAGCTCAGCAAATAGTAAGCAGTCTTTATGCTGTTAATTCGTATTTATGTTGACAAATGTCAAATAATAATTCCGCAATGAATTTCGGTGCGGTCTCGCTTTAGCGCACGCCGGACTAACATGCCGACCAGACCGCTCGTGCGCATGTTGATTTTGTCCACCCACACCAGATGCGATCAGGATACGCACGTTGAAATATCAAAACGAACTCTGAACCAACTATATTAATTTGGGGACAGGTAGCTGGCTTGCTGTTGCTATCAAATTTTTCCTGGGATATAAAATTGGGTTGTCAATTTACCTGAAATGCACAAGGTCCTCTACTCTGACAATTATTCCACAGATAAACGGGTAAACCGAGTTTGTTTCTGGTAATCTCTCCTCCTTCAGGTTTCTTCTTCCTCTTCTTTGGAGTTTATATGGTGGTTGGTAACCAACTTTAAGGAGCAATACCACTACCAACTGGACTGAATCACCCACGTGGGTATATGCTCCTAAAAACCAATGAGGAGATCGGAGAGGCGGACCTGCAGATGTCAAGCGTCACAAATAGAACCAAGTTTTATTTTAGCGATTGGCTACGCAGCAGTGTGGGTGCAATGATTGAATAACATGTATGTGTAAATTTATTTTGCAACACTTGTACAAACACTCGTGCACTCGTGCACGCGACGCGAGCGGTGTGGTCAGCATGTAAACCGCATGCTGCTGTGCTCTCTCAACACACACACAGCCCTCCAGCACTCCCCACCACTCACTCTCTCCGCAACAGCCTGCCTCATTACAGGAGCAGGTCACAGTGAAATGTTTTTACCCGCAACATCAAAGTAGACCAATTAGACACAAAACCACAGACATTGGAAACCCTGCCCATGGACACAGTATTATATTTTCTGAGCCTGTGAAACGTAGGATGTGAAATCTGAAACCACTTGAATCTGAGATGTCCCTCCAACCATTTTGTTCGCTCTTCCAACTGTCCATCCATCGGAACCCTATGTCACAGCCACTGCAATCTGTACATCGTACCGCAGTAGGAGAGAATGATTTCGTCACTGTAGCACATTCAGAGTTCGATTTATAGCCATGCATCTAAAATAATCTAAATTAAAATAAAATTATATATTTATTTCTGTTTGTCATCTCATACAATTAATGAGATGAAAGGCGAGTTCCTAAGGAGTTAGAGCTCAGTGAGACGTTTACAGCGATGGGGCAGACGTTTTGATCAAGAGAGACCTTTACAGAGTATACACATTTGATCTAACACTAAACATAAAAATATGCATTTTACAGTTGAAAGGAAGGTGAAATCTTAGTTAGTCATTTTATAATTTGATTATTCTATATTTAGAAAGAATATATCTAATTTCAAGCCTTATTCATACAGTTTTGTTGAATAGGAAATGGAAATCATATTTTTATCATATTTGTACTGTGTTCTTGAGCTTGTGTCCTCAAAAGTGACTACACCTCAGCAATTTATAAACACAAATTACCAGAAAGGTTTGATGTAAACCTTTCTTGGAGTATGCAGCATTACTAGTTATTGTGTATGCCCCTCTCATGATAAATAATGACATTTTTGATTACTTTTAGAAAAACTTGATTGGATTAATTCGCACTTTTCGCACCAAAGTACGTTCATCTCTAGATGAACCGCTCCTTCCTGAGCGGTATGACGGCTGTGTGGTCCCATGGTGTTTATACTTACGTACTATTGTTTGTACAGATGAATGTGGTACCTTCAGGCGTTTGGAAATTGCTCCCAAGGATGAAGCAGACTTGTGGAGGTCCACAAATTTTTTTCTGAGGTCTTGGCTAATATCTTTTGATTTTCCAATCATGTCAAGCAAAGAGGCACTGAGTTTGAAGGTAGGCCTTGAAATACATCCACAGGTACACCTCCAATTGACTCAAATGATGTCAATTAACCTATCAGAAGCTTCTAAAGCCATGACAACTTTTCTGGAATTTTCCAAGCTGTTTAAAGGCACAGTCAATTTGGTGTATGTAAACTTCTGACACACTGGAATTGTGATACAGTGAATTATAAGTGAAATAATCTATCTGTAAACAAATGTTGGAAAAATTACTTGTGTCATGCACAAAGTATATGTCCTAACAGACTTGTCAAAACTATAATTTGTGGTGTGGTTGAAAAATGAGTTTTAATTAATCCAACCTAAGAGTATGTAAACTTCTGACTTCAACTGTACCTTTGATGATGGTGGTGAAGTTATTAATTATACTTTGAATGGTTTATCAATACACCAAGTCACTACACAGATACATGCGTCGTTCCTACCTCAGTTGCCGGAAATGAAGGAAACCGCTCACGGATTTCACAATGAGGCCAATGGTGATTCTAAAACAGTTACAGAGTTTAATGGCTGTGATAGGAGAAAACTGAGGATGTATCAACAACATTGTTGTTACTCCACAATACTAACCTACATGACAATGTGAAAAGAAGGAAGCCTGTACAGTGGTACAAATCACTGAGTACCACTGAGTATTTTCAAGCATCGTGGTGGTTGCATCCTGTTATGGGTATGCTTGTCATCAGGAAGTACTAGGAAGTTTTTAAGGATAAAAAGAAACGGAATAGAGTTAAGCACAGGAAAAATCCTAGAAAACCTGATTCAGTCTGCTTTCCAACAAACAGTGTGAGACATATTCACTTTTCAGGGGGTCAATATCCTTAAACAAGGAACAAATATACCCTGGAGTTGCTTACCAAGAAGACAGTGAATGTTCCTGAGTGACGGAGTTACAGTTTTCACTTAAATCAATTAGAAAAGACTTGAAAATGTCGGTCTGTCAATGATGAACAACCAACTTGACAGAATTTGAAGAATTGTTTTAAGAATAATGTTCCAATATTGTACAATCCAGGTGTGCAAAGCTTTTAGAGACTTACCCAGAAAGACTGTAATCACTGCCAAAGGTGATTCTAACATCTGTTGACTCAGGGGTGTGAATGCTTATGTAAATGAGATATTTCTGCATTTCATTTTCAGTAAATTATCTGACATTTCTAAAAACATGTTTTCACTTTGTCATTTTGGGGTATTGTGTGTAGATGGGTGAGAAAAAAATCATATTTAATCAATTAAATAAAGGTGAAAAAAATAAAGTAGAATTCACACCGTAACACAACAAAATGTGGAATACTTTCTGAAGGCACTACATAGTGACACCATGCATTGATTCTCCCAACTCTATCTCTCTTGAAATCTCACTCTGCCTCTCTCTGTAATGCATTTGTATGACATTCGCCTGCAGAGATGACTTTCTGCCAAAGCTGAATTCCTGTGCCCATTTTTGAATTTAATTAGGGCGGAGGGATTTGCTTTCTCTGATTCCCTGAAAAAGGAGTTGTTTTTTTGTTACTCTCAATAACTTCCTTCCACTCCTCCAGACTTGTCAGCGTGATGATGATGTGATTATGAGGAAAGAAGGACAGTGTAGGGCTTTGAGAGAGTGCTTTGAGAGAGTGCTTTGAGAGTGGTCTAACCGAACACATTCACCTTGACACATTCACCTAAACCCCATAGTGTTTTCTTTGTTGTGTATTTGTAATAATGTTTTATATCTTCCCGGTGTGTGGGTTGAGGCACTGAGCAGTTTGTGTTAAGTTGAGTATTAATACAACAAATTCGGTTCCAACAGCCCTGGACCCAACTCATTTGAATGCATTGCCCAACTAGCAATGTATACCAGTCCAAATGCTGGTCCCGACAGCGCAGAAAAAAGGGGCACTACTCTTAAATACAGGATGGTATTCGTGATTCGACGATGCATACTGTAGGCCGACCATATGGACTGCACTCAAAACATTTTAGGGGAAAAAAGCTAACAATTTGGGTGATTTGGTAACCCAGCGTTTGGTAAATACTGGACAGAATACATGCTAGGTTATTTTTACCCAGCCAGTTGGGCTGTTTGAATTACCCAAACATGGGTTAATTTAACCATTCATTTTTTTTTCTCCACCTTCATGCTGGGTTGACTCAGCAGCTGTGTCTTGTGTTTAATGTAATCTAAAGGTTATTTTCAGGACGCATGGGGTCGTGGCTTTTAGGGGTCGTGACTTTTAGATAGTTATTTTTGACAACCCATAAGTGTCATGCCTGTTAATCATGTTAAGTTTGTACACTGCAAATAAAACATTTCCTTGAATATTTTTGAACGTTACATATTACAAATTCATAACATTATTATTTACATATCCCAACATTGAAGTACAATGTTAGGATATGTTTTATCTACATATATCCAAACATTGGGATATGCATAGCCTCTTGAGGAACTCATAAACTTGTGTAAGCCTCATTAAAGCTCCAAAACTGTCAGTGTTCAACCTTAACGTCTGAGAACAGTACACCAGAACAGATTTATTGGAATTATATTTTCTCTCATGGGTGGCCAAAATTAACTATCCAAAAGCCAAGTCCCTACTAAGCCACGCCTCTAGTCTTCTGATCTGACCCGATGTGACTTATCTCAATAACCCAGCATCAAGGAAATTGGCACCGTAGAAGAAGGCTGACGTTCTACGTGTCCCCAACCGATTGTGTTTTCTTGTTTGTTTATTTGCAACTTATTTTTTTACTTATTTTGAACATAATGTTGCTGATTCCGTCTCTGATGACCGAAAAAGACTGCGATTACTCACCACGGACTGGCAGAATCCTTTTTTCCCTTTTAACAAGTCTGACGAGCCCAAAGAGAATAAAATACTGCTTCTCGGGAACAGGCCCAGATCCATGTGATTTGCATGAAAAGGAGACGGAGAAAAAGAGGCCAGAGGGCGGGCTGCCTTCTGAGAATTCGTAGGTGATCGAATAAACCCCGACTTCTTTCTATTCTGCTAGCAAACATACAATCTTAGGAAAATAAAATCGATGACCTACGCGGAAGATTAAACTACCAACGGGACATTCAAAACGGTAATATCTTATGCTTCATGGCTGAATGACGACACTATCAACATACAGCTGGCTGGTTATACGCTGTACCGGTAGGATAGAACAGCGGCGTCTGGTAAGACAAGCGGCGGCGGACTATGTATTTTTGTAAATAACCTCTCCGGGATATTCGGGACGCTAGCATCCCACCTGAACAACAGCCAGTGAAATTGCAGGGCGCCAAATTCAAAACAACAGAAATCCCATAATTAAAATACCTCAAACATACAAGTATTTTACAGAATTTTCTGTTCATAAAACATAGGACTATTTGGGAGAAGTACAACGGTAAGTGGACATTCTCCCTTTCCATTTATAATGGATCTATGTCCAGCTACTGTGAAAAGTTTGGATGTGCGTAAAACCCTCCATGGTCTGCGTTGTTTTAATATTATATGCCAAAGGGGAGAAACGATGGTGCCTGTAAGTGTGACATACCGTATTTAAAACAAGTTGATGTTTCGTTTTGTTTATAATTTGATTAAAATAATTTGTTCTCTTTTTAGGCCTTACCAATAATTAATTGAATATTGCGTCATGTCATGCTCAGCCATTGTGTAATTTAAATTAGGTCTAGCCCTAACAGTGGCTTGCGAAAGTATTCATCTTCCTTAGCATTTGTCATATTTTGTTGCCTTACCACCTGCAATGACATTTTTTTTTTTTTGGGGGGGGGGGGGGTGGTTTGTATCAATTGATATACACAACATGCCTACCATTTTGAAGATGCAAAATATTTTTTTGCTGACACAAACAAGAAATAAGACAAAAAACGGACAACTTGAGCGTGCATAACTATTCACACCCCCCCCCAAAGTCAATACTTTGTAGAGCCACCTTTTGCAGCAATTACAGCTGCAAGTCTCTTGGGTTATGTCTCTATAACCTTGGCACATCTAGCCACTGGGATTTTTGCCCATTCTTCAAGGCAAAACTGCTCTAGCTCCTTCAACATAGATGGGTTCCGCTGGTGTACAGCAATCTTTAAGTCATACCACAGATTGTCAATTGGATTGAGGTCTGGGCATTGACTAGGCCATTCCAAGACATTTAAATGTTTCTCCTTAAACGACTCGAGTGTTGCTTTAGCAGTATGCTTAGGTTCATTGTCCTGCTGGAAGGTGAACCTCTGTCCCAGTCTCAATACTCTGGAAGAATGAAACAGGTTTCCCTCAATAATTCCCTGTATTTAACGCCATCCATCATTCCTTCAATTCTGACCAGTTTCCCAGTCCCTGCCGATGAAAAACATACCCACAGCATGATGCTGCCACCACCATACTTCACTGTGAGGATGGTTTTCTCTGGGGGATAAGAGGTGTTGGGTTTGCGCCAGATATAACATTTTTCTTGATGGCCCAAAAAATAAATGTTAGTCTCATCTGACCAGAGTACCTTCTTCCATATGTTTGGGGAGTCTCCCACATGCCTTTTGGCGAACACCAAACGTGTTTGCTTATTTCTTTCTTCATGCAATGGCTTTTTTTCTGACCACTCTTCTGTAAAGCCCAGCTCTGTTGAGTGTATGGCTTAAGGTGGTCCTATGGACAGATACTCCAATCTCCGCTGTGGAGCTTTGCAGCTCCTTCAGGGTTATCTTTGGTCTCTTTCTTGCCTCTCTGAAACGAGTATAAAAGTTACTTAGCTCATCTGGTAGGCTTGCGTCACTGGGCAGCTCGCGTCTGGGTTTCCCTTTGAAGTCCGTAATAGTTTTCAAGCCCTGCCACATCCAACGAGCGTCAGAGCCGGTGTTGTAAGATTCCATCTTAGTCCTGTATTGACGCTTTGCTTGTTTGATGGTTCACCTGAGGGCATAGCGGGATTTCTTATAAGCGTTCGGATTAGTGTCCCACTCCTTGAAAGCGTCAGCTCTAGCCTTTAGCTCGATGCGGATGTTGCCTGTAATCCATGGCTTCTGGTTGGGATATGTACATACGGTCACTGTGGGGACTATGTCGTCGATGCACTTATTTATGAAGCCGATGACTGAGGTGGTATACTCCTCAATGCCATTGAATGAATCCTGGAACATATTCCAGTCTGTGTCTAGCAAAACAGTCCTGTAGCGTAGCATCCGCGTCATCTGTCCAGCGAGTCACTGGTACTTCCTGCTTTAGTTTTTGCTTGTAAGCAGGAATCAGGAAGATAGAATTAATGGATAAAATATGTTTGAATGCCCAGTCATCTTCAAATAATCTCAGACATAAATTACTGCAGTTTAAGACCATTGTTAGGTTCTTATTTTTCAGAGTAAATAACTCACGGACACTAGAGAATCTTTAACCAGTTTAATTCTTCCCAAAGGTTCTGTACAGCTGTATTTCAGACAACCCAACATTTCTCCCATCACAGATATATTTTTCCCACTTAAGACACTCCTCCTTCTCTCCAATTCTGACATCTTAAGGTTCCACAGGAAGAGCGTAGTAAACCTTTATTACTCCCTTCAGGGGATCTGACCTCACCTCCTGACCTCAACCCCTCCTTCTCCTAGTCCACAGATGTCCGTCTGTCTCCCTTATAGCAATCCTTTGATCTCCTCCCATCCACCCAGCACATTCCACAGCCACTCTGTCTTTCTACAGATCTCACTCCCTAAAATATTATGCGTCTCATCTATCATGTCTTTAATATCTC
Source organism: Salvelinus fontinalis (assembly GCF_029448725.1). NCBI lineage: Eukaryota > Metazoa > Chordata > Actinopteri > Salmoniformes > Salmonidae > Salvelinus > Salvelinus fontinalis. The sequence continues at coordinate 21,663,052 of NC_074669.1, forward strand.
AATGTTTAAAATGTCGAATCCAATACCATCTAAAGAACATACTAAAGGTCCCTTTTTCAGGACCCTGTCTTTCAAAGATAATTTGTAAAATCCAAATGACTTCACAGATCTTCATTGTAAAGGGTTTAAACACTGTTTCCCATGCTTGTTCAATGAACCATAAACAATTAATGCACATGTGGAACAGTCGTTAAGACACAAACAGCTGACAGACGGTAGGCAGTTAAGGTCACAGTTATGAAAACTTAGGACACTAAAGAGGCCTTTCTACTAACTCTGAAAAACACCAAAAGAAAGATGTCCAGAGTCCCTGCTCATCTGCGTGAACGTGCCTTAGGCATGCTGCAAGGAGGCATGAGGACTGCATATGTGGCCAGGGCAATAAATTGCAATGTCCGTACTGTGAGATGCCTAAGACAGCAAGGACAGCTGATCGTCCTCTCAGTGGCAGACCACGTGTAACAAAACCTGCACAGGATCGGTACATCCGAACATCACATCTGTGGGACAGGTACAGGATGGCAACAACAACTGCCCGAGTTACACCAGGAACGCACAATTACATTTACATTTACGTCATTTAGCAGACGCTCTTATCCAGAACAGTAGAGTGCATACATTTTATTACATTTTACATACTGAGACAAGGATATCCCTACCGGCCAAACCCTCCCTAACCCGGACGACGCTATGCCAATTGTGCGTCGCCACACGGACCTCCCGGTTGCGGCCGGCTGCGACAGAGCCTGGGCGCGAACCCAGAGACTCTAGTGGCGCAGCTAGCACTGCGATGCAGTGCCCTAGACCACTGCGCCACCCGGGAGACCGGGTGGCGACTGTGGGTTCGTGCCATTGGCGATGTTGTTGCCGGTGATGTCTGGTGAGGACCTGCCTTACAACAGGCCTACAACAGGCCTACAACAGGCCTACAAGCAGTGGCCTACAACAGGCCTACAAGCAGTGGCAGACCACGTGTAACAACACACACCAATCCCCCCATCAGTGCTCAGACTGTCCGCAATAGGATGAGAGAGGCTGGACTGAGGGCTTGTAGGCCTGTTGTAAGGCAGGTCCTCACCAGACATCACCGGCAACAACATCGCCAATGGCACTAACCCACAGTCGCTGGACCAGACAGGAATGACAAAAAGTGCTCTTAACTGACGAGTCACGGTTTTGTCTCACCAGGGGTGATGGTCGGATTCGCGTTTATTGTCGAAGAAATTAGCATTACACCGAGGCCTGTACTCTGGAGCAGAATCGATTTGGAGGTGGAGGGTCCGTCATGGTCTGGGGCGGTGTGTCACAGCATCATTGGACTGAGCTTGTTGTCATTGCAGGCAATCTCAACGCTGTGCGTCACAGGGAAGACATCCTCCTCCCTCATTGGTACCCTTTCTGCAGGCTCATCCTGACATGACCCTCCAGCATGACAATGCCACCAGCCATACTGCTCATTCTGTGCATGATTTCCTGCAAGACAGGATGGTCAGTGTTCTCCCATGGCCAGCAAAAGCCCGGATCTCAATCCCATTGAGCACGTCTGGGACATGTTGGATCGGAGGGTGAGGGCTAGGGCCAGGGCCATTCCCCCCAGAAAAGTCTGGGAACTTGCAGGTGCCTTGGTGGAAGAGTGGGGTAAGATTTTACAGCATGAACTGGCAAATCTGGTGCAGTCCACGAGGAGGAGATGAACTGCAGTACTTAATGCAGCTTGTGGCCACACCAGAAACTGACTGTTACTTTGATTTGACCCCCTTTGTTCAGGGACACATTATTCCATTTCTGTTAGTCACATGTCTGTGGAACTTGTTCAGTTTATGTCTCCGTTGTTGAATCTTATGTTCATACACATATTTACACATGTTAAGTTTGCTGAAAATAAATGCAGTTGACAGTGAGAGGATGTTTCTTTTTTTGCTGAGTTTATATGCCAGTGAAACTGACAATCATGCACTCAGAAATGTAATTCCTCTGCTGTAGGTGTAAAACACAAAAGGGGACATATTTGCATATGTTATTATCGTGTGAAGGCTGGCTGAATTCTGGTAAAATGTATATTCTTTTATCTCAGCATGTACGCAGATTCTCTCTTCTCCCTGTTTTTGTTTGCTGGGAAATGTTGATACTGGAGACTGTTATCAGAACAAACTGTGTAATATATCATTTATAGTGGCTAAGAAATGCATTACCGTTAATTAGAAGGTTGGTTATCCTCCCACAATGTCACAATGGCAGAAATGTTGAGTTATGTATCACTATTTATTACAAGATTAAGGGTATACTGTGCAACTTTCATAAGGTCTGGGTGCATTATATGGAATTCTGTACGACAAAGGGGAAAACACATTTTTTTTTGGTACAGCAGTCGCAAATACAGTCTATTTTTTATCAAGGCACACAAAAAGAACTGTCTGATTTGCGCCTGTCTCAGTGGACTAATCCTTAGAGGAGGCCGAAGGGATGCCACGGTCCAAGAATATGGAGATTGTGGCTCAGATGCACAAGGCACGTCTCTCTCCAGACTGTGCTCTCTCCCGCCCTATCGTGGGTATTCATTGTTTAATAACTTCATTGTGTGCATTGTTTGCTGTTTCTATCAATTCCCCATTACATAAAGGCCTATCACCAGTACTAGCCTACATTTACCTTTAATTCCCATATTTTCTAAACTTTACTGTTTGTTTGTTTTTCTAATTTCTGTTAATGCATTCAATATTTTATTATTATATTAATTTACTGTTCTCATTGTTGGAGTGGACATGTGTTTTGCCAAACTCACAACCTTTGCTACACTTGTGAGAGACAAGTTTTAGTTTATTTCATTCCATTTACGAATTGGCAATTCATTCATTGTTTTTTTGTTTGAAACGTTCCTATCAATGTTGAGTAAGGATGCACACCTGATTATAGAGGTAGGACTAGTCTACCTGGTTCTGCAAAAAATGTAGGCCTACAAGTGTGGCCATTTGGGGATGTCTGATAGTAGCCTATTTCTCATTGTCTAAACTCAACATCACTAATGAGCTGTGGAGCTTCTCACCCAAAAAATATTCACCTCAAACAGCAAGTAAACAAAGTCTGTTATTAGAATGAATTGAGAATGACAATAGTTCCTCAAAGTATTTGAGTAATATTTCCAGCATTCTCTCTTTCGATAACCACTTGGCATGAAAATGAAAAAATGTTATGCTCTGATCCAGTGGACACATTATAAAATACCTGATTACTCCTTATCCCTTGCACAAATAGCCTACAGCTGTGTCTGTCCTGAGCTCATTAGCGCGGAAAACTCTGAGGGCACAGAATATTTGATACAATGTTTCAAGTTTGCTGGTTCGAGTTGGGGCGACCCAGTTGTTGGTTGCTACAATGTTTTGAGTTTGTTGCAGACAGGCCATGCGTAGCCAATGTGATTTATATGATAATTATTTTTATCAGGATATTTTCTACCTGCAGGCTGCAATGTTTATATGTGTTGGCTTTATGTAGACTATTTTTACATAATTTTCATTTAGATTGTAGATTAACCACAGACAATGATTTTGAGATACCTATTATAAATTAAATTAATCCGGAACAGGTTTTTTTGCTTCTTGTTAGGCTATCTCAATCTCTGGCTCCTTCTTGAGTCATTTGAGTGTATTCATTATTTAATCAAACAGCATGCTTAATAAAGCATCAGACAAGTTCAGTGCATATAGCGCATTTTATTAAAACACATACGGTGTGTCCACCGTATATATGGAAAAATGCACGTAAAAAAATTCATACTAATTGATTGGTCGAAAGAAAAGACTAATCTTGGTCAACCAAGATTATTTTGTTGTAGAAATGCAGGAAATGAGCTTTAGATGCACAAAACAATTCTGAGGGTTGACCCCCAGACCCCATGCCAGGTTATGTCGTGTGTCCCCCACCCCCACACACTACTAAAACAAAAGTTGCACCACTATGTGTGCACATTACTGAGCTTATAATGTGAATAAATAATAGTTTATCAACATTTTTAGTTAAACGTTCTGATGTCTTCCATCACTCTCGTTGTGTTGTAACATTGGAGATGGCACGAATATCTGTCAGGTAGGCTACAACAGTAGTAACCATTTGATCAATCAACTCAAATTGTGAGTTCAGAAATATCAAGAAACGAGGGAGAAAAATCCCAGGAAAATGGACTGGTGCTCAAAGTGGTAGGACATCTTATAAATATCAATCTTGAACAGGAATTGATGGAAAGAGAGAGAGACAGACAGTTACCGCGTTCACACTGAATATAAGCAACAATATTCGAGTTTTAAAACTCTGCAGCTGTGCTGACACTTATGGAAATATTAATAATGGCCCTTACAGCGTGAGTTAGTTTTGCATACATACCAGAATTCTATGCTACTGTTCTAGAATTTGATTGTTGCATTTTGCTGCTATTCTCTGCACCCCTTGCTTGCATCAAGACCGCATTGTCAGCTGCATACTGTATGAGGCTTTATAAAACGGTAATTTTTAACCACTCAATCTCTTGTCCTTTCTTCCTATAGTAGTAGCAGCGAGTATTTCTAGTATTATTGATAATTATATAATTATTATTATCTATATTGCATTTATTGTTATCAATAAATCAAAAGAGGCTTTGTTTTTAGTCTGTCTGAGGGGCTGCAAGTGTTAGACAGGGTGAGAAACCTGAGGTGCTAGTCCAGTGTATTTGATACAACAGTGGCAAACAAACAAAGTGAGAGCGGGGTATGAGCATATATTGAGCATATTACATACTGTACTGTTTGCCGACCATGGCTAAGGGAAACACTTTTGTTCATTTTTATAAATGTATTTCATTTGTTCTCCCTTGGATAAACTATGCTACACCGGTGGTTACATTTTATCATCATGTCGACATATTATCACCACTGGACATGCTTGTCTTTTCGCCAAGCGAGGAAGGATGAAGTTTAGCAATCATCAAATGGGGTGAGTATTATAGCTTGGATATAGATTTTTGCCTGGCTTATGGAGCTAGACAGGATTATCTAGGTTCATGCTTTGGCGCCATTGACAGGTTGAATGTTACGTTGACTAGTTATCACTCTCCTTCCATTTGTATAAACTTAAATTATTACTAACTATATATTCCTAGGAAAAATCTATGTAATGTAACAACTCAAATTGTGCTCTTTAGTCTACTGTAGTAGCCAGCTGATGTAACATGTTAGGTTAAAGGCTGTTGGCTAAGTAAAATATGATTTTGAAAAGTTGAATTGAAATGTATAAAAACAAGATTGCGAGAATACATTACAAATCTAGGAATACGAAAGTTGATTACAGACTTTTCTTGTTCCGTTTTCTTTCAGGAATGGAGCCCAGGAGTCAAAGTATTTCATTTCAGGTAAACAAGCATATGCTTAATTTCTATCTTGTTTTGGTGTCTTATTTTTACAGTCAGACATTTCACTACATTTTAAAATATATATTTTTAAATATCAACATAAAGCGACCAATAAAAAAAAAAGGAAAACAAACAAACAAAATAAATATATGTAAATAATAATAATATTAACCTTTTGACTCGTACGATCATGTCACGCTGTATAATGATAGGAGACAAGCGCAGGAACACGTAATAGTTTTTTTTATATTCTCCTCCCAAACAAAAGAGCGAGGTGTAAACCTCTAAATAATACACGGGACGAGACCCGTATAACAAGTGCACAATAACACGTAGCATGGAAGCCGATACAACAGCACAGGTGCTCACACGACCAATGGACATGGTAACAATAACCGACAAGGACAATGGGGAACAGAGGGCACATAGATACACATACTAGTCAGGGGGAATGGGAACCAGGTGTGAGTAATGAGACAAGACAGTCCGGGGTTGGTGGCAGTGAATCCAGTTCAGTAACGCCTAGAAGGCCGGTGACGCAGACCTCTGGAGCTGGTGAACGGAATGAGCAGCAGTACCGGGGGGATCCGTGATAGATCACATATTTGTGATCATTATTGAGTGGTCCCTGCAGCCTACCATCGCAAATATGTGATTGGAAAAATAGAAACAAACACATCTAAATAGCATTGTTTTCAGAAAAGCATCTAAACAATGTTTTATGTTTGTCAATTTCACCTGCATCTAGGCTACATAAGTGTGTGAACTCATCCATGCTTTTATGTTTGTATGATTGTTTTGAATGTGTTATGTACTGTGTGCTCATGTGAGGTTTTAGTGTGAGTGTGTGGAAGTGTTTGCTGTGTACAGTGTGCTCATGTAAGGTTTTACTGTGTGCATGTAGAAGTGTTTGTAGTAGTTTCTAGGTCTTTTCTCCCACTAAGAGCAGATTGTCTTACTTTATCTTTAAAATCTACCTCTGTTCCTCTCCCCTATTCCCTGTGCTCCCCTGGCTCACAGAGCTACTCCAGATGAATAGAAACTGTGGATAACTTCCTGGATTGAAGATAAGATATTCTCACTCTGAGAAAAACACTGTCAGATTGGTGCAAGAGACATTCTCGGCAAAAACAGATTTTGTTTTTGTTTGTTCTGAGTTTTGTTGAAGAAATTATATTATCGGTGCAAGTCTCACTTGAGTATTAAACATTCTGTGCCAATAGGCCTAAGTGTCTGAAACAATGACATGCACATATGAAAAACTAAATTCTACACATAGACCGCTACATCTATTAAACATCTATTAATCTATTAAACATCTATTAAACCGCTAGATCTATTGTAGTGGCAATGGAAAGGGATCAATTTGGTGTGCGTGAATATGTAGTGCAATGCAGCATGGTAGTAATTAATGATGCATGTATTTATGTATGATACATGCACTACAGCCACAATTTTTATGCATAGTCGCTGCTGTAGTCATAACGTACATAAAAACCTGTCACGTCTTCCACAATGATTCTGTTCCCCGTGATCTAACACAGCCATATTCACATGAAACCAAACTCATTGAACAATATCTCTACTAGTTGTAGTCATTGAAATGTGCATCAAAATATGCAATATGTCAGACTTTTAATTGTGTCATAATAATAGTGTATGTTTCTCCTGTTCCATAACACATGGAACACATTCTCTATGCTCTACAAAGTAGTTCTACACCTGAACTTTGGCTTTTGATTTCCAAATATGGATGTTCCTTTTGTTCAAAGAAACTGTCTGGCACACCCTTCTCTGCTCTCATTAAACACGGTGGTGTCACCTCTCAGGTCGGATGGATCCACTTCCAGTTGCAGGAAGTGATCACAGAGACACTTAAGCATCATTCTACATTACCTATGCAGATGTGTATGATGTGTCAGGAGCTTCTCTTTGGGTCTGCAGGCTGGAAGACAAATGCTCACTTTCATCTCGAGTTAAGGAGCAGTCTTTTGTTTTCCTCTTACAGGCCTTGATGTCAGCGTATGTGGATGATTCTCCTCCTCTTTGTCTTCTTGGGTTTCTGTTACTTTCAATTTCTGTGTAGTATTGTCAAAGAGTATTTGTTCATGATTTCAGTTGTCAGGACTCTATTTCAATGCAAATGTATCACCCAGTTTTAAATGATGATAATAACATATCAAATTTATGTTACCTTTTTCTCATTATGCCGTAAGTACATACTAATACCCCATTTTGTAAAGAGACAATATCCAATTATGGCTAACTAATAGATCAACAGCAATCATGCTGGAGGAGTAGTCTCTAGCGCAGGGGTCTCCAACAGGTGAGTGTGAGCTAACAATAGCGATGCTAATGATAACCGTCTTGTGGGTAGACAGAAAAACTTTCCCCAAAAACCTTCTCAATTAAATGTTAACTGCAAAGTAAGCTTACCTGTTTGAACCATTTCATGATTATTTGTATCAATTGGGTGACGATTGTTTTGGAAACTCTGCTATGACATGTGCTGCAGCAGTTGGCCTAACAGCAGAAACATCGATAGACTGACACATACCTCTCTTGCTAGATGCGCAAAATAAAATATTGAATTTGGTCTTTACTAATCTAGCCCATAGAAACACATTGAATAACACATTCAGAAATGGGAAAACAGTAAAAAAAAATCATAAGGAGTAAGCTTTTGAAGTGTCTGTCCTATATCTAGATTATAGACGCCACGATCGTCGTATCTACTAGCAGGATTGTTTAAAGCTCAGTGTTAAATTAAATACTCTACAATCATATCTAAGTCGATATGACACACATCTCAATGAAAATTAGCAAATTAACTTGATTGGAGGAACACAACACACTCCCCGCCTCTTGTCATGAGCCGTCAGGCTGTTACCGAGAACTACGTAATGGATTTTTTAACAGGGTCATTAGCAATTGATTTTTAAGGTATTTCTTGTGCCTACCTAGCTCAAAGTCTCGACGTTGGATTAAAAGGAGAATATAGCATCTGTAAAGTGACCATTGGATTAAAAAAATGCCGGATTGACTAAATTAGTCAGTGCAAAAGTTTTTATTACATTTATAATTTATCTCTCGCATGTGCTAATTTCTATCCGTTAAGATCCAGTGATGTGATACCTTTTTGTAGCATTTCTGACAATGCTATCATCTTTTTCCAGCCAAATCTCAGAGTTCTAACACCGGGTCAGTTGCTCGGCAACAACACCTGGCAGTCAGAAGAAGTGTAGATAGCTAGCTATTAGGTGGTATTCAAGCTGATATTAATCAATAAATGCAAACATATATTTTGATTAGCTAGGTAGTTAGCTAGCTAACATTACCAAGCTAATGTTAGCTTGATTGTACAAAGTCCAGCAGCTAGCTAGCTAACACCAGTCAGCTGAAAGCTAACTAGCTAGCTAACGATCAGGCAACGATGGTGTGTTACACAAATCCCTCTAGCCATTAGCTAGCTAGCTAGTTAGAGCCATATAACAACAGCTGAAGCAATCTAATGATAGCTAGTTCACGTCCAAATGCCAATCCTACATTTTTCCACAAAACATAGCTAGCTAACGTTTATCAGTTCAAAACCAACACCAAACTTTCAACAAATTGTCACGCTAATAACTTACTGTGAAGGTAATGGGCTTTTGCAATACTAGCCGGCTGTGATGTGGTAATGTTGAACCCAAGAGCAGAGAATGAACCAGACCACGAAACGACGGAACAATACAGGAAACTCAAAAAACAAAACAATAAACACTAGTACTTGAAAACTACATGGGGGAGACATACAGGAAACCAAATTCATGAGCTAACAAAATTGGAACAGAAAGCACACATCTCTTAAAGGGGAAACAATAATGAAATATTAAGAAACACCTAGGTAACAAACAAAGTCTCTATGGCAGTCTCTGCCACCCGGAGGAACCATGCCAGTAGCTAGCTACTACATAGTCCAGGCTACAGTAAGAGCTAGCCGCATTTCACTGTCAGACAGGACAACACCTCAAATTACTGAGAAAAAATGTATTGTTGACGGACTGCAGTGCTTTCTAGCATTAGAAAAACATCCATAATACATTCTAGTACAGATTTTAAAAGGATTTTAACCATTATTTTACCAGGTATATTGACAGGAAACAGATTTTGTACACCAGGGACCAAAGGAATATTTGCAGGGTAGAGGAGAAGAGAAGAATGTGCCTATTTGAAAGCTTTAAGACAAATTGCAATAATGTAGGGTTGGAGACCCCTGCTCTAGCGTTCTGGTATTCAGTATGGACGGTCACCTCATCATACAGGAATAATCCACTCGAAAACTATCTTTTGGTATTTATTTTTTCCATTAGTCCACTATTGATACAGTCCCAAAATGTTTTGCATGTCAGCTGTCAAATTTTCAAGATATAGGACTTTCAAAAGCACATTGTAACTTGCCACATCATCATGATGATGAACTTTTTTGTGGATTATTCCTTTAATGTGAAATACAGAGGAGTCAGACACTCTGAACAGAAACACAGTAGGTGTAACCGGCCATGGAGGGATATCTTCCATCGCCCCCTTTGTCAGCACTTCAACAGAGAAGTCTCTCTTGGGAGCCAGAGGTAGAGAGGCAGGGAGCTATAGCACTTTCATAAAGAGCAGGGGCCGTTCCTGCCAGTATTATCATCCATAATAGCATTCTGCCACAGTTCAATGGCCACAAAAACAGCTGCTATCAATTGGCCAGGCCCTTGTCGACAGTACCTCAGCTACCCCCGGTGGCCAGCTCTACCGCAGACACGGATCCACCAGCTGTCAATCACTGTCACTCAGATGCATTTAATTAGGAGAGCAAAATGTCAATAACGGTGAACAAGGAGCCAGGTATGCTCTGCCTTTGTTTTGGGGGGTATTTATTTACTCAAATAGTGGTCTGGGAGGATAAAAAGGGCTTTAAAAATGTTTTAATAAAGATTGTCCAAATACAATCGCACACAAACATCATTTTTTATTTGTGTTGGGAAGTTGTGAATTTTAGAGGATGACCAAGCCGAAGTGACAAATCCACAACCCACACTGACTCTGAAGTAGAGTAGAATGTTGTTGTTTGGGAGAATGTTTAGTGTGGGTCCTACCCAGCTAACAACAAACATTACCACAACTTTAGAGAATGTTCCCATTAGAGTCTAATTAGGTCATTAACTAACACTTTTATGGGAATGTTCCTGTGATTTGAAAGGAATGTTTCCATTATAACATTACCTTAATGTCACATAGAATATTCCCAGAATGGGGGACCGTGTTGTCAAAACTTAAGATATTAATTTATTAGACATGTTAAATGAGAACGTTGTAAGAACATTCATGTATCGTTTTCTGTGGGTTAGGAGACTATTCCATCAACGTCCAACCAAATATACACAGAACATGGTTGCCATGTTCTCAGAACATAAGATAGTATGTTCTAGACATGTTTTATGGGAATGTGAAACACCTATCAATGTCCCATTAAACGTGTCTAGAACATTAATATTGTATACTATGACAACATGGCAACCATGTTTGGTGGAACATTGATGGAATAGTCTCCTAACCCTCAGAAAACTGGACATATGAATGTTCTTGCAACGTCCCATAAAACACATCAAGAAAATGTATGCTGTATATTCTGAGAACATTGTAAACACCTTCTAGATATTTCTGCTTGACATTAAGGGAATGTTCCCCTAACTTTAACACCAAAACATGCTAAAAAGGTTCTCAAAAGGTTTTTGCTAATACGCAGTTGAAGTCGGAAGTCTACATACACTTAGGTTGGAGTCATTAAAACTCGTTTTTCAACCACTCCACAAATTTCTTGTTAAAACTTCTTGCCACTAGGGGGGTGACATTTCGACATAGCACAAATTCGTATCCAAATTAAACTGCCTCGTACTCAATTATTGCTAGTACAATATGCATATTATTATTACTATTGGATAGAAAACACTCTCTAGTTTCTAAAACCGTTTGAATTATATCTGTGGGTGAAACAGAACTCGACTTAGAGCAATTTTCCTATGTGTATGTCAGAGTGCAGAATTTTGCTGGCTGTTCCCAGACCTGTGTATTAATTTGCCTGTCCTCTATTGGTTGAGATGCACTGCATACACCTTCCCCTGGTTGTTAGCGAATAGGGAGACTTGAAATTGAGTTTCTACGTAGTTCCCAAAGATTATAAATTGATTGGAATCGAGGTGTACACCCTTTTGGATCTTCGCGCTGACGCAGAGAGGGTCTTGGCATGTCTTTTTAGAAGCTCTGGTTTTAGAAACTAGATATATCCGGCTCTGTTTTTATTCGATATAGGCTTTAAAGACATCATAATCTTGTTATTTTAAACCGATTTATATCGGTTTATGTCAGTATATTGCGATTTTCGGGCATTTCATTTTCTGACGTTGTATTGAGTTGGGTATCTCTCTCTTGAATGCCGTTGTGTACTGCTAATTGCAACGTGGAAGGAAACATTCTCCAACCCAGCAACGATGCTTTTGGCCAACGGACACCTTTCCCAAGATTCTGATGGGAGTTCAGCTAATAGTAAGAACTATTTATGCTGATAATTCGTTGTTCTGTTGAAAAAGTAAAATGCATAAGACGCCATTATTTGCCGTGTAGCCTTACGCTATCGCACCCTGTATTGCACCCTGCATTGCGCAGTAAGGTTAATTTAAAAAATGTAATTCAGCGATTGCATTAAGAACTAATTTCTCTTTCAATTGCTGTCCACCCTGTATTTTTTAGTCAAGTTTATGATTATTTATTGATTAGACTAGGTGACTCACCAAGATGGCGCCCGAAATTTTCTGTGCGGCTTGGCAACTTTTCTCATTGTATAAGCACGATTTGTGCCGCTAAATATGCACATTTTCGAACAAACTCTATATGCATTGTGTAATATGATGTTACAGGACTGTCATCTGAAGAATTCTGAGAAGGTTAGTGAAAATTATTATATTATGGTGGTGAATACGTTATCGCTATGTTTGGCTGGAATCAATGCTGTTGTTTGTTATTCTAGTCATTTTAGTGAGAGTTGTGATGGGGGCTGCAATGGTAAACTATGATTTATACCTGAAATATGCACATTTTTCTAACAAAACCTATGCTATACAATAAATATGTTATCAGACTGTCATCTGATGAGGTTGTTTCTTGGTTAGTGGCTATTTATATCTTTATTTGGTCGAATTTGTGATAGCTGCTGATGCAGTAAGAAAATGGTGGAGTATGGAAGTCGTGTCTTTTGCTGAAGTGGTTAGCTAATAGATTTACATATTTTGTCTTCCCTGTAAAACATTTTAAAAATCAGAAATGATGGCTTTATTCACAAGATGTGTATCTTTCATTTGGTGTCTTGGACTTGTGATTTCATGAATATTTTATTATATGATATCCCTGTGGCTTTAGGCTAGGCTATGCTAGTCAGCTTTTGTGATGGGGGGGCTCCCGGATCCGGGTTTGGTAGGCGTTAGAACTATAGTTTTGGCTCTGTGCATCTACTTTGTGCAATGCACAAGTAATTTTTCCAATAATTGTTTACAGACAGATTATTTCACTTACAATTCACTGTATCACAATTCCAGTGTGTCAGAAGATTACATACACTAAGTTGACTGTGCCTTTAAACAGCTTGGGATATTCCAGAAAATAATGTCATGGCTTTAGAAACTTCTGATAGGCTAATTCAGATAATTTGAGTCAATTGGAGGTGTATCTGTGGATGTATTTCAAGGCCTACCTTCAAAATCAGTGCCTCTTTGCTTGGCATCATGGGAAAATCAAATGAAATCAGCCAAGACATCTGAAAAAAATGTTGGGACCTCCACAAGTCTGGTTCATCCTTGGGAGCAATTTCCAAACGCCTGAAGGTACCACTTTCATCTGTACAAACAATAGTAAACACCATGAGACCAAGCAGCCATCATACCGCTCATGAAGGAGAAGTGTTCTGTCTCCTAGAGATGAACGTACTTTGGTGCGAAAAGTGCAAATCAATCCCAGAACAACAGCAAAGGACCTTGTGAAGATGCTGGAGGAAACAGGTACAAAAGTATCTATATCCACAGTAAAACGAGTCCTATATCGACATAACCTGAAAGGCCGCTCAGCAACGAAGAAGCCACTGCTCCAAAACCGCCATAAAAAAGCCAGACTATGTTTTGCAACTGCACATGGGGTTTGTCCCCAATTGTAATTTTGGAGAAACGTCCTGGCCATAACAACCATCGTTATGTTTGGAGTAAAATGGGGAGCTTGCAAGCCGAAGAACACCATTCCAACCGAGAAGCACGGGGTTGGCAGCATAATGTTGTGGGGGTGCTTTGCTGCAGGAGGGACTGGTGCACTTCACAAAATAGATGGTATCATGAGAAAGGAAAATAATGTGGATATATTGAAGCAATATCTCAAGACATCAGTCAGGAAGTTAAAGCTTGGTCGCAAATGGGTCTTCCAACTGGACAATGACCCCCATGCATACTTCCAAAGTTGTGGCAAAATGGTTTAAGGACAACAAAGTCAAGGTATTGGAGTGGCCATCACTAAGCCCTGACCTCAAGCCTATAGAAAATGTGTGGGCAGCACTGAAAAGCGTGTGTGAACAAGGAGGTCTACAAACCTGACTCAGTTACACCAGCTCTGTCAGGAGGAATGGGCCAAAATGCACCTAACTTATTGTGGGAAGTTTGTGGAAGGCTACCCGAAACGTTTGACCCAAGTTAAACAATTGAAAGACAATGCTACTAAATACTAATTGAGTGTATGTAAAAACTTCTGACCCACCAGGAATGTGATGAAAGAAATTAAAGCTGAAATAAATCATTCTCTCTACTATTATTCTGACATTTCACATTCTTAAAATAAAGTGGTGATTCTAACTGACCTAAGACAGGGAATTTTTACTAGAATTAAATGTCAAGAATTGTGAATGTATTTGGCTAAGGTGTATGTAAATTTCCGACTTCAACTGTAAATAGAATGTTCCCCTAACTAACGAAAAACATTACTGGTAACATTACAAAAACGTTTTCTCTCCCTGTAACTGTTAGCTGGGTAGTCTGCAGGGTCTATGGCGGCTGTAGGTAGTGTGATAGCTATATCAGTCTCCGTAACAGATGGCCCAAACAGAGCTCCCTGCCATCTTCTAGTCAGCGGGCGGGGTGCGTGTCGGCCATCGCCAGGAGCAGCAGCCAGTGCGTCTGTGTTTGTCAGAATCACGGCTCTCTTTTCGTCGGCTGTGAGTAGGTTTCAGTCAGCCAGCCAAGCTGTTGAGAGTGGCACCCTGTGGTGTGGGACTTGGGCCCCAGTCCTGTGAATCTTGTTGTCTCAAGTGGTGCTCTGAGTGATGACATCAGGTCTCCTAACTTATCCCACCTCGCCTTCCAAACGGTCTGTCACTAACGACTGTTCTAGGCTACAATGACCCATGCCAGGTATTAATAGGTAGTGGTGTACAATGATGCTGAAGCCTCCACCTGATAGAGATATATTGTATTACCCAATGTTCTTAATCACTGCTTCAACTGCTGGGAGGCTCTCTTCATCCCATATCTTTCTCCCAAATAAGCTGTTCTGCTGTGTTCATTGGGAATTGGAATTCAATTTGGATGGTAACTTCCTATTGGCAGCAGCAGCATGTAAGGTATGGTCCATATCCAAACCTAGGTATTCCTTTGGATTTTTGCAGTATTTCCCTCTTTGTGTTTAGAATCTAAATGTTGAGGATTCAGAGAAAGTGGGATGTAAAGAGGGTCCAGAATTGACATTTTGAGGAAACACATGGCAGAGACACTGAAGGAAATCTCTGGGAAAGGATCATCTCTCATTCAGTCCTCAATTTAGGTCCACTCATCTGGTAAATACAGTACCTCTGTCCCTATCCAACCCTGTCATTTTACAATAGCCTAACATATCATTTGAAGCTCATCCACACCAGGGGTAATAGCATGCATTTTGATCCAGTCTAATGCACACGAATCCCTGGTGGATCGATCCCCTGTTGTTCACAGTCAACTTCCAGTCCTGGAAGAGATCTGAAATATGTTTATGACTGACTGGTTTATTTACGACTGTTTTCCTCCTAAACTTGCCCTCCACCCATAGGTCAGGAACAGAAGGTCTTTCTATCGACATATCCCTGATTATGAAATATGGTCAAAATAGGAGATAATCTTTAAAAATGGCTTACCAAATATGTCTTGAACCATATTCGGTAGTTCATTTATACAGTGATACAGAACTATTTTCAGTGTAATGCTCTGCTACTTCTTTACATTTAATGGGTCAGGAAACACAACATGATTGATATCGGTAACATATTTGTCCTTTTAGCCAGCCTCCTTTGGCCTTTAAGATGTGAGAAGGGTTTCAGTTGTCAAATACACAGACTTTTATGCAGAATTCATTAGATGTCTGTATTTGATGGTAACACTGAATAATGTCATCAGAACCTTATCTCCTAAATCTTATCTCCCAAACCTATTTCAGGTTTGCTCTTCTTGTTAAAAAAAGTTGTCAATGTGCTGTTCTTCCTCTCTTTTCTTTCATCGTCGTACTAAAAGTAATTATTTATTTCTTAAATTGTTAACAGCGGGTGGATAAAGTGAATTTCGCCCTGTAATATTTAAAACAAAAAAGTTCAAAGCTCAGATTTAAATCCCAAGAGGTCTGGGTAAGAAGTCTTTATTTTTTAAAGACATTTTTATTCTGCTTCAGTCTTTTATGTCAGTTCTTCGGGATCATATTTTTGTGTCTTGAAAGATTGACATGGACAAATTGAATCAGTCATGATTCAGAGGATAGAATACATCGTCACACTTAAATTTAAGTTAAATTTGGTTTGGTGAAGTTAATCCTTTTGAAATGCTTTCTGCTTTTACATAATATTTGCATGACCAATTATTTGTATACTTAAATAATATCATATTACACTGTGTATTCTATTCATAGTAATTATGCATGCCATTTTAGCTGCATTACTTAGTATGGTAGATTAATCGTATCAACAGTGTTGAAAAATGCTAGCAGAGCACCTTTATCAACACTTTACTCCTTCTCTTCATGTTTAACCATCTGTTGATAATGTGTTCTTACAGCAGAACATTATTATTGCAGCATAAAGTATTCTCACAGTTTTATTACTGCATCCATTTGTTCAAGAGACAATTGATTTTCTGCTTAACCATTCTCATTATTCACATTTTATGACCATGAAGACTGTCCTCATTCCTCAATTCTGTCACAGATATCCTGATTACTGGTTGTGTGAATAGAACTAAAATCAACTATGTGTTAAATTAATAAATAGTAATTGCTTTGGTAAGTCTGTTTCCAAACCATCTACCTGGAATCCTGTCACACAGAGTAGTAAACAGACATCCATAACTACATCTCTGCCTTTCTCTGTCTCCCATCAGGGCTTTCACTACCCTATCAGATGACAGCATAGAGGCCAAGGCTAAGCAGCTGTACCAACAGCTGACAGACCTGGGCTTGAAGGACGTCCAGCAAGCCAGTTACAGCGTCCTCTTCAGCCTGACTGGCCCCTCCCCCAGCAGCATTGTACACTGGGACAGCCACCAGTGTTTCCTGCCCAGCGGGGCTCAGCTTGACCCCAGGAACCACAACAACAACCCCACGGCAGACCAACACTTCTACTACGCTGCCTACTATGCCAAGGGCAGTCTAGTGGTACAGCACATTTACCCTGTCTTATTCTCTGAGTGGACAGCAGAATGTAGTAGCCCCAGGCTGGTTAATGCTATGTTCCCCAGTCATCTCCTAGTTCTTCACCCCCAACCATTGTTGAGTAATATCAGTGTAAGCATTTCTTGTAGCTCTCCTCCCCAGCCAACATATGTGTGTGGTGTTCCTGACTGGAGGGTAGTACAGTAGCAACCCTGCCCTCTGCCCTCAAACTAGTTGGCTCCAGTTAGCTTTGTTTTGAATCCCTTCTCTCTCGCAGCGGGGATCACACAAAAGGCCACAGCCAGAGGTCAAGAAGTACATTTATGTTAAAGGAATAGTTCACCCAAATTACAAAATGACACATTTGTTTCCTTACCCTTTAATAAGTGACTTTGGTGAGCTTCACAATACATCTTAGAAACTTTCGGATGATTTTGACATGATGCGCAAAAAAATGCTAATATTGGTCCCATGACTTGAATGGGATTTGGGCCACAAATACTAAAATGTTAGCATTTGGAAACAGTACCAAGGAAACTAAACCAAAGCATGGATTGCTTTTATACCTTGTTCATAGACTGCTTACAGGTTAAGGAAAACAACATGCCATTTTGTAATTTGGTTGCGCTATGCCTTTAAACTTGGTCCACAATTCAGGTCAATCAAAATCACAGTCCACTCTTCTGATTCCCAATAAACATCCCCTCCCTCTCTGCAGAATATGAGAGCGCTGCTTCCTACGTCAGAATAATTACAAAAGCCTGGTGCAAATGCCTCCTTGAGATTGAAGATTAATCCAAGTCTTTATGCAAGTCAGGCCACACACTCGCAGACATACGAAATATAGCCAGGCTATATTTAGAGGTTATGCTTTATGTCTCCAGGGGAACACAGAGAGAGAGTGACCGAAGGAGATGGCTGTTAGCTGAGGGGACTAAATGCACACGAGAAAAGTTGGAGAATACAAAGTCTGAATCCAAAGTCTCTACCAAGTTAGTCTTCTGGATCTGTCCTCTGGATCTGTCTCCCCAAAAGAGGGATCAAAGTCATCCATTACCGGCCTGGTTCCATTCGCTGTTCAGTGTACTGCCTTGAATTAAATGCCATTTACAATATCTAAACATCAGTTTAGAAAAACAAATATGGCTGGTTTGATGGATGAAAGTCCTGGGGACTCCATAGTAATGTGCTTGGCTCCACGGGATCTCTGAGCCTGTCACGTGACAGAGGGGTCAGTGAGCAATTCACATTAGTCCACTCCCCAGTCTCAGCATTGCAGAGAGATAGCATGTAAAAAAAATACAGGGACAACATACAGACAGTTGTAACGTATTTGAACATACAGTATTTCACTCTGTAAATCCTCTGATGGCTGCCTTTTGTTAATTAAGGTGGTATTTTAGTGCATATAGATTAACTTCCCAATGTCTGCTCTTTAAACATACCTACACAGTGAAATTATAATCTCCATTGTCACTTAAACCTCTATTTCTCTCTACAAATCTTCTTATGGCTACCTTTTGTTCAGGTGGTCTTTTAGTGCATATATATTTAATATGGAGGTTTAAGCGACAATGGTGTTCATGTTCACTGTGTAGCTGTGTTTAAAGAGGGGACATTGGGAAGTTTCTCTTTTACTAATGGCATAGACATATATTCTGTTTCATGGGTTTATGATGTTCATTTAGTAAAAGCCCTATTAATGCTGGGCAGTGACTACCATGAGCTATTTTAGACTCTTTCTCTCAAACAGAGAAAATATGTGATCCTCTCTTTATCTTAGTCATCCAACTGTACTTGACAGCCTTGTCACAACATATCTAACTTTACAATGCAAATTACTCTGGAACTCTATAGCGAAGGATGGTAGACTGGAAGAAAACAACATCATCAACAACAACAACAGTATACCGAGGCTCTTTTAGCTTTACATGCTCATTGGTCAGACCTGGATCCTCCTCAGGGCTCTGTTTGAAGAATGAATTACCATTATTTGAGCCTGCAACACATCCACCACTACACTACCTGCCTTAGCCTCGCTCGTTAAAGTAATGCATCATCAGGCACATGGAAGTGCAAGGTACAATATGCTACATATTATCTTTATCCATTAGCTGCACCGGTACACTAAGACAACTACAGTAGACCAAAATCATCTTAAATTGGCTATTTAATATTCTGACTTACTTTATAGCTCTGTCTTTCATCTCTCTGTCTCTTGTCAGTGGAGATCTCCATTCATTTGAGATTTGCTCCTCAGAAGCAAATACACTAACGTTACCTGTTCAAAAACAAGTGCAAGGCTTTGCCTCATTACACTTTCTGTAAGCTGTCTTGTCTTCATATTTGATTGCAACGAAATATCATTTCATAAAGACACAGAGACATTTAATTCAGCAATTGTTTCCTTCAAGTTGGCTCTGGAGAATTGCAGTGTTTTCGTCAGAGCGAGGAGCAGCCAGAGCAGAGCAGAGCAGGCTGGAGAAGAGAAGGCAGACTGCCTCTTTGTCTCTGATTGTGTTAACTCTGCACAATAGCTATTTAAATATACGAGTCTGTGCCAGGACGTCTCCTGCTGGACCCAGAGTAAACAAAGACATCCACTAAGGGTAATAGATATTCTTACTAATTCAGCAGTACTGCTCTGGACAAGTGGTGTATGAGTCCCCCTTCCAGTCTCCCTGTCCACCCCCTCTAAGCCACAACAGTGCCTTATGAATTTTGATTACACCAAGCTCATAGACTGGGACATACTGATTAATGCAGTGTGTTTTTTTGGATGTGAGTCATTTCTTGTAAACATTCCTTATGTTTATACTGTGCAGTGCTCTAGTGTTGCATGTGATGCATGGCTCTCATTCTGGTATGATTATGCTACAGTAGAAGTGTTCAATTGACATTTCGTTGTGAGGGATTTGAATTTGCTCCTCATTCAAGCAGGACATGTTGCCACCCTCTCTGTCTGAGGCACCTGATTGAGGTGGCAATTCAACTCCTCAGCATGATAATAGTTAATTATTGGGAGGACTTTTGCTCCCTTCAATCAGGGTGATGGAGAAACAATCATTGCCTCCCTCATTCACCATGTAGGCCAGATGAATAGTGAACAGGGAATAATTAATCTGGTTTACAGAAGGAATACTCTCAGTGCGGCAAGCAACATTGTTAATTTCATTACCTCTAGAAAGAAAAAACAGAAATTCTCAGACTAGAAATCCCTCTGTATTTCAATTTGGTGTCAGTTCCGTGGAGTTTAACGAAGCGCTTTTATGATGCAAATGCTGACAAGGGTGATAAATCTCCCACTCCCCTGGACTCTTGATGCAAACGAGATGTACTCTGCTCATTGGCATCGCATTTTATTTGCCTCCAGGCCACATGAAAAATGAATAGGACCCAGGTAATGCAGCAGGAGTGTCCCACTCAGAAATAGCACCGCTGCTTTTACACCTTGAACTTTTAACTCTGGCTCCTCCAGCACACAGACAGACATTTGGTCATTAGACCATTGGTCATTAGTCATTATTGTGCCTTCCAAACCCCGCCACAAGAGTGATTATTGCAACTATTATTCCAATTAAGTTGCAGATCATCTTTTGTGCCTTTTGTACAAATGATTTAAAATGGTCTGATATTTATTTATTCCTTTCAAGGTGGTGGTGCTGTATGTGCAATATGGAGATTTGGAGGACCTGAGAAGAGCCAGAACAACAATGGATGTCATCAACCAGGTTGCGCTATTAAAACTTGGACAAGCGGCCTTACTTTTCAAGGTAACAATCAAAGGTTAGACATCCATCAAATTCCCTTTTCGATCAATATCTAATAATTAAAGATACAGGGGTGTAAGATTCAGAGGCAGGCTGGTTGGTATGTGTTGTGTTGACCCCTAGGGTGATGTCAGTGGTTTGAGCAAAATAATAGTAATACAGAATCACATATGATGTGTGCTCAAAAACGGCCCTCTACTGCAAAGAAAACATTCAAACATGCGGAACAATTAAAGCAAATGAAATAAAACCCAAAGTCATATTCAATCATCTAAAATGCATCATAAAACCGCAAAGCGACAAACATTAAATGGGATAGAATGGGATGACTGCTACTAACTTGTTTGTGTGTGTCATTATGGCTTCAAATTTTCAAGTATACCAAATGTAGATTGATGATCCCGAGCCCTTTGTGATGAAGCCTGTTTGATCTGTGAAGGTGACTGCATGGCTGCTTAATGGAAGAACTGCTGACTGTGGGGATGTTGC
Organism: Salvelinus fontinalis; assembly: GCF_029448725.1. Taxonomy (NCBI): domain Eukaryota; kingdom Metazoa; phylum Chordata; class Actinopteri; order Salmoniformes; family Salmonidae; genus Salvelinus; species Salvelinus fontinalis. The sequence continues at coordinate 21,684,409 of NC_074669.1, forward strand.
TCTGGGGTACAGAAGCATGCTGATCTGTTGTTCATTTTGTATATCTGTCAAACTACATGCTAACCGCATGTATATACTTGTATGTGTGCGTGTGTGTTTGATACCATTCCTTTTATTCCGTTGCATCCGGGATTGATCCGACGGCATTGAGGAGTTTAGCACATCAGTCACTGGCTTCATTAATCTAGTTCCTGGTGGCCTTCTTCTTCATTGCACAAATGAATAACCTCAACCTATTTCCCAAGACTGGTGACATCCAGTGGAAGCAGTAGGAACTAAGAATAGAGTGATTATAAATCTGGCCTGCCCATAAAACTCATTGAACAGACAGTGACTTAAAAAAAAAAGGTTAGTCCTCAGGGTTTTGCCTGCAACATAAATTCTGTTATACTTACAGATATGATTCAAACAGTTTTAGAAACTTCAGTGTTTTCTATCCAAATATACTAATAATATGCATATCTTATATTCTGGGGATGAGTAGAACGAAGTTGAAATTGGGCACGCTATTTTTCCCTAAGTGAAAACTCTGCCCCCTATCCTACAGAAGTTAATGAGTGCATTGATGACATCGTCTCCGAATATCTATTGCACTCCACACTGTTCTTTCCCATCTGGGCAAGAGGATCAGCTATGTCAGAAAGCTGTTCATTGACTACAGCTCAGCGTTCAACACCATAGTCTCCTCCAAGTTCATCAATAAGCTAAGGACCCTGGAACTGAACACCTGGATCCTGGACTTCCTGACGGCGCGCCCCAAGTTGGTGACGGTAGGCAACAACATATCTGCCACGCTGACCCTCAACACAGGTGCCCCTCAGGGGTGCGTGCTTGTACTCCCTGTTCACCCACGACTGCGTGGCCGTGCACAACTCCAACACCATCATTGAGTTTGTCGACGACACAACAGTGGTAGGCCTGATCACCGATGACGACAAGACAACCTATAGGGAGGAGATTAGAGACCTGACAGTGTGGTGCCAGGACAACAGCCTCCCCCTCAATGTCAGCAAGGCAAAGGAGCTCATAGTGGACTTCAGGAAATGAAAGGCTGAGCACGCCCCCATTCATAACGAGGGTACTGTAGTGTAGCGGGCCAAGAGCTTCATGTTCCTCGGTGTCCACATCATTAAGGATCTATCATGGTCCACACACACACCAACACAGTCATGAAGAGTGTACGATAATGCCTCTTCCTCCTTAGGAGGCTGTAAAGTTTTGGCATTGGCCCCTCAGACACTCAAAAAGTAGTAAAACTGCACAACTGAGAGTATCTTGACTGGCTGCATCCCCGCTTGGTATGGCAACTACTTGGCATCTGACCTCATGGCTCTACTGAGGGTAGTGCGTACAGCCCAGTACATCACTGGGGCCGGGCTCCCTACCATCCAGGATCTCTATACCAGGGGGTGTGAGAGGAAGGCCATAAACATTTTCAGACTCCAGACTCCCAAGCCATAGGCTGTTCTCTCTGCTTTCGCTTGACAAGCAGTACTGATGCACCAAGTCGTGAATCAACAAGACCCTGAACAGCTTCTACCCCCAAGCCATGACTAACCAAATAGCTACCCAGACTGCATTGACTCTTTTTCACAAACTTGCTTTACTCTTAACATACGCTGCTGCTATTGTTTATTATCTGTCACTTAATTCCTAGTTATATGTAGATACAGTGCCCTCAGAAAGTATTCATACTCCTTCACTTATTCCACATTTTGTTGTGTTACAGCTTGAATTCAAAATGGATTAAATATATGTTGTTCTGTTACCCTTCCATACACAATACCCCATAATGACAACTTTAAAACATGTTTTAACCTTTCACGGGTCTCTACCCCGGGTCCGGGAGCACCCCCCACCCCCCCCCCCCACACTGAGTAGCATCGCTAGCATAGCGTCACAATTAAATATTAGCATCTAAATATCATTAAATCACAAGTCCAAGACACCTAATGAAAGATACAGATCTTGTGAATAAAGCCACCATTTCAGATTTTTAAAATGTTTTACAGGGAAGACAAAATATGTAAATCTATTAGCTAACCACGTTAGCAAAAGACACCATTTTTCTTTGTCCACCATTTTTTCTCAACACCAGTAGCTATCACCAATTCGGCCAAATAAAGTTATTGATAGCCACTAACCAAGAAAAAACCTCATCAGATGACAGTCTGATAACATATTTATGGTATAGGATAGGTTTTGTTAGAAAAATTTGCATATTTCAGGGATAAATCATAGTTTACAATTGCACCCACCATCACAACTCGACTAGAAAAAATACAGAGCAACGTGTATTACCTAATTACTAATCATAAAACATTTCGTAAAAATACACAGCGTACACTAATTGAAAGACACAGATCCTGTGAATCCAGACAATATTTCAGATTTTCTAAGTGTCTTATAGCTAAAACACAATAAATCGTTATATTACCATAGCACATGTGCAAACATTACCCCAGCATTGATTCACGGCAAAAAGAGCGTTAGCATTATCACCACCAAAATGTAATAATTTTTTCACTAACCTTCTCAGAATTCTTCAGATGACATTCCTGTAACATCACATTACAACATACATGTAGAGTTTGTTCGAAAATGTGCATATTTAGCCACCAAAATCATGGTTAGACAATGAGAAAAGTAGCCCAGCTGGTCAGAAAATGTCGTGCGCCATATTAGACAGTGATCTAGTCGTATACATAAATACTCATAAACTTGACTAAAAAATACAGGGTGGACAGCGA